>NC_050457.1:58939432-59539432 GCF_903995425.1 Onychomys torridus | reverse complement strand
GGAATTGTAAGGAAAGTCCAGGAAATACACCAATCTTCTAGTGTCAGAGTAAACAAAGCTAAATTGCAGCATGATAGGTCTTTAGAAACTCACAAACATCACAAATCATCTCTCACATGGCAAGGATCACAACAAACACACAACTGTGACCAGTTAAAGTATATATAGAAGGACAGTGGATGCCAATGTAAAAGCATTCACATAATGAAACAACATAACATGAGAAACTTATCCCAGTTAATTAATCCAGCTGATATATGATCCCATAAAAATGTTATATATAGGGGTCAGGAAATTAAGAGCAATTTCTCCACAAGCATGAGCACCCAAGGAATCTTTGTTTCAATTCTATACCCAAGCAAAAAGCCTTGAGTTGCTGCATATGCTCTGTCTATAATGCCAGTATTGAGGGGCATAAGTAGATGGATACTGATCTCTTGCTTCCTAGTAGCTGTTATAGAAAATTTCCAGAGCACTGTGAGACCTTGGCTTAAGGCATTAAGGCATTAAGGCCTAGATTAAAGGAGAAACACATCCAATGTCTTTCTTTGATCAACAGAGTGTGTGTGTGTGTGTGTGTGTGTGTGTGTGTGTGTGTGTGTGTGTTTGTGTGTACAGAACTGGGTATATCTATACAATAAAGTGCATGAACCACATACATACATGCAGACACACACACACACACACACAGACAGAGACAGAGACAGAGAGACAGAGAGACAGAGAGAGAGAGAGATGTAGAGTGAGATAGAGATAGTTAAAAATTATATGACAAGCCGGGCAGTGGCACATGTGTTTAATCCCAGCACCCAGGAGGCTGAGCCAGGTGGATCTCTGTGAGTTCGAGGCCAGCCTGGGCTACAGAGCGAGATCCAGGAGAGGCACCAAAACTACACAGAGAAACCCTGTCTTGAAAAAAAAAATTATATGACAGATGTCCTTCATGTGGTAAGAATATTTTGTTATTCTAGCATACATGTCCATTATTACCTTCCTCCTACCCCTCACTCTCTTCTTCTACCATTGTCTCTACATCTTTCTCCTTTCTCTCTTTATCTATTTTTCTCTCTTTGGTCTTCCACATTCCATGGCATAGACCCTTGACCCTTTTGCAAAGAAACCTGCTTTGGTTGTACTTTGGTATTCTTGATAGAAAGAAGAGATCGCATGTCAGAATAGCTGCCTTGACTCTAGTACTGAAGTCATTACTAAGGAGGAATAAGCATAAATGCCTTAAACTGACGATGAATTCCCTCCTGATTGTTAACTCTGAAATATAGTGAAATAACTGAATCAATACCTAGATTAGAACCTCCCAAAAAATGAATATGACTTTTTAAACAAGCAAACGGGACCAAGTTTCCTATAAAGTGTGGCATAGGCCAGGAGAGTCTCCCAGGGTTCTCAACAGTGCTTCACTGGAAGATTTAGTTTAGGAATTTTCTAGGAATTATACCCCTTTTCCTGGTAGTGGCTCTCAGAAATATCTCTTTTTCTCAAGACAAGAGAGACTTACTCATTCCTTTCCTAATGTTAAAGAGGTGTGTATTAAGTATCTGACATGTGATAGGGTACTAGCAAACTGTATCTACATATAGAGAGATCTCTGAGCCAAATATAGATCTTATTTAAAAAATAAAAAGCAAAAGTCACTAATGTCACATTTATTTATTTATTTATTTATTTATTTATTTATTTAAAGGCTTGAAACTAGGATTTTGTTTTTTCTTCTATTGAAAATAGATTTTTTTCATACAACATATTCTGATTGTTTTCACCTCTCTCAGTATCACTGAGATCCTTCCAGAGTCATCTCTCATCAGAATATACACCATAGCTGTCTCCCATTAAAAATAAAACCAGGCGACTTAAAGAATAATTCAATAAATTAAGAGACAATAAAGCCAACAAACAAGACCATGACAAAGCAAGCACACAGAAGAAAAAGAGCCAAAGGAAAAGCACTAGGAACATTTATCCATACAGATTCAGAGACACAGTCACAGACACACACATGTTCTCACACCTAGGAATCTCATAAAATCATGGAACCAAAACCAGAAGCCCTAATATATACATACACAAAGGACCTAAAGGTTCAAAGATGGTCCTGACACTTGAGAAACATGATGCAGCATTACTGCTACATCCCTTGAGTAGAACAGTAGCATTTAGTTTTACCCCAAGTCCTGGGGCTAGCTAGTCTCAGGTTATCTGTCACTTTTACTATACTCATAGATCACTACCTTGCTTAGTCATCACCAGAGAAGCTTCTTCCTGCCTTATATGCGAATTCTCCTTCTTAATGCTATTTTACACCTATAGAAATGTCTAAATCCCAAATTAGCAGATATTTTCTGCATATTTTCTGGCTATAGGTCTCTATTTTCCCATCTTCTATAGGAAGAAGCTTCTCTGAGTAAGGCACTGATCTATTAGTCCAGCAGAATGTTGACAGTAGTCTTTTTTTGTTACATTACTTTAGCAGGAAGGTCACTATTATAGATTGAAGGGTTTGTAGTTATTTTGGTGTTCCCCTTTGTCTTTTGGTAGTGTGCAAAGAACCTTCCAATACCATGAACTTAGTCCATAGGCTGAAGGCTCTAGATAGGCAACTTCTTTATGTTCAGTTGTGTGTATAGGCATTGTCTTCATAAACACTGCCTTAAGGTCACTTTGTGGAGAGACACAAATAGTCTTGGTTACAGATGGAGTTGCTTGGAGGTTCTCATGGGGCTCATTTGGTCAACAACTTAAATTTATAAAACTCATTCCTAGTACCATAATCTTCATTTGGTGCTGATACATGTACAACTGGGACTATGTCTCACTGTTATTTGGTGATTTCATTTAGATGAACTTCATATCTCTATATATTTTAGGAAGCTTCTAGTGAATTAGATTTCCATATAACCTCTCAAATGGCCCTTAGTTCAAGCATTTCCACCATGTATCCCCTCCCCAACTCTTTCCTTGCATTTCAGGCTTGACCCTCTTGTTTCAGATCCCACCCATTCCTCCACAAAAAGTCACTTTGGGAATTATACAAAGTCTGAAAATTCAGTGTTGACCCACAGTATTAATACCATGAAGAGGTCCAATGTGAAAATAGGCCCGTTTTATGCAGTGCACAAGGAAAAGGTGATGGAATATTTGCAAATCAAAAGATAATATAGGGCCTAAACACTTGATATGACCCTAAGTGGAGTGGGGAACTGACAGTGTAATGTTGGTACTGGCAGCTTTAAGTGGAATACTTCTGGTGGTCTGTTGGAGACAGTACAAAGAAAAGGATGTTTGGCTTATTAATACCTCCACATAGAGTCCTCCATACAGTGCTAATTTTCTTATGTGAGTAAAAACACACACATCACAGCAGCTACATTTGAAGTCACCATTTGGTTAAGATGGTGATAATCCTTTATCAGTCTTAGACTAGAGAGGGAAGCTAATTGAGAGTGTGTTGGGAATCTTTAATCCTGCATTTCCAAGCTCTGGATTATGGCAATGATCTCTTTAATCCCTTGAGAGTTGTTATATTCCCTTGGCTCTCTCTATACTTAGGGAATTTATTGCTGAATTTGCTAGAATATGAGCTTTGCTTGTAGTAACATCGTTATGAGTCAGCCACTTCTATCCCTCAGTGAAAGATCTAATATTCTGACTTCTGTTTCTTCCATGCAGCACATTATGTTAATCATATCCCTCTGCATTTGCTGGCAGAATGCCAATGGATGGTCCCTGCCACTTCAGGCTCCAATTTTATCATTTATTACATTGAAGTTTTATAATTCAATGGTCACAGTTCTCAAGTCTAACACACAGAAAAGAGTACTCACAGCTATTAAAGGATATCAGGGATCACCCCACACATTTATCCCACAGTCATGAAGCTACACTCTGCACACACTCCCTGTGTACGTAACTATGAATTAAACGACAAATGTGAAACCCAGATTTTGAAGAAAGACATGAACGTCAAAAAGAAGCAATTTGGAAAGAATAAACGTATCAGAAGAGGTGGCTAACAAAATAGGGCTTTGTATGGTACTTCATGTAATGAACATTCATTAGGAGTAATTATAAAAATGATGCAATTGATAAATTAGACAACAGATAAATGCTCTTTAAAATAAGTTGTAAATGCATTATCACTGTGCAATCTAACTAAACCTTTTACTAGTGTCCTTTAGCATAAAACATGATATGTTAGTCTTTTATAATTTGCTCACTCTTGGTAATTTTTGGATCATGTTTCAACCAAACAAATGACCCAAATGGAACTCTCTGAGTTGAAACATTAAAGGCAGATCCATACATGTGTATGGAGCTTCTAGTCCTGGTCCAAATTTCAAGAGTTTTCATGCTGTAGTCACACTCTGAATGTCAGTGAGCTCACAGCAAGAAAGGCCTCATGCATCACTTTCTACCCACAGACAGGAAAGGAACAGCAGTGTCCCAGTTCAAGGCTGCCACTTCAGGAGAACTCTGTCTTTGCCGAGCGTGAGCTGCTTGTTCTTTTCAAGATTACCTAAGGTATAAAGATACAAGACTCGCAATAGAAGGAAAAAAATCTCTCCTTTTTAACCCATGAGTACAAATATTAATCTTCTCTAGATACATCATCACAATGGACACTGAAACTAATGCTTCATTTAATGTGTAGTCATCCGGTGGCCCTATGAAATTAGCAAATGACACTAACCATTACTATCTCCTAAATGTAGAAAAGATATTAGAGATATCGGGCATCTTTATCTCAGACCCAGCTTATGAACAGTAAGAGGAAAACTGTGGTCTCTAATTTATTGCGAAACCATCATTCTTCTCTAGGATGTAGCAGTAACAAGGGGTCAGCATGAAAGGGTCCTCTGCAGACGTGGAGTCTGTTTCCTGTCAAACCTGTCACCCGAGGGAAGTTTTAGCAGCTGCACACCAGGGCAACTCAAAGAGGAAAAAAAAAGAAAAAAGGATATGAACACAGACAGAATGAAATGAAGCCGTTAGGTTCTGAGTTCTCCGTCCATTGCAATAGCTGACAATTTTGCTACAGAATTTTGTCATTTCTGTTTCAAGCTGATCGAAATTATTAAGTTGAAGATGGAATTCACAACAGTTTCAAGTAAAACTCAAGCCATGGAACAGTACGTCTGTCCTGAAGTATGGGTATCAGTGGAATGAGATCATTATACAGGTATCATTTTAAAAATAATTTATCTCTATTCCAGGAAGTGGAATTGAAATAAAAGGGAACATTTGGAACATAATTATATGAGTATATATACTTTCACTTTGCCCAATTTTCCTTTTTCATATTTCAAACATCTATATCAGCTTAAACTAATTTTGAATGGGCTCATTTGAAGGAATAGATGGGAAATTATCTTAAAGTCCATTAAATATATTGGCTTCAGATGTTTTGGAAGGGCAGAGTTTAAAGGTGTCTGATATTTTATCTGAAAGAAGTATTATTTCTCTAGAGGAATTTGGTCCACTGAAAATACCTACATCACTCAAATGCTGATCCCTGAATTTGGACATTAAAGTAAAATTTGAATTCAAGGGAATGATAATAGTTACATTTATTTTGAACTGAAGTTTTCTAGAAATTCCTAGTTGGATTTCTTAAGCCATCTTAAAACTTAACACCTATCATGGGAATCAAAACATAATTTCATAGATAATTTGAAGTTTTCTAAAATACACATTTTTTAAACAGGAAAAAGTAGGCATTGGGGTTCTGTATAATTTCAATATCTGTAACTGCAGATACATATAAAATAATTCCATTTGAACATTTGAAGTATTCTATATTATGCTATACATAGTACTGCACATCTGTTATCCTGTTACCTGAGAAATAAAGGCAGAAAGATCAGGAACTCAAGCTCATTCTCAGCACTATAGTAAGCTTGAGGGCAATCTCAGCTACATAATATCCTATGTTATAAAATGAAGAAAGGACAGGTGATGGCATGTGTCCAGGTAATGTCCTTGGCCTTTGCGACCATGGAAAGACATGTGGATGTCTTTGAGACTGTACTGCTGTCTGAAGACATGTTGATGTCAATTGGCTGGGTTGCCTCCATGGACCACGTTGATGTCTGTGGCCTGAAGTCATTGGCATGTGCTGTTGTTAGTTACCCTGTGGAAGTCCATGATCTGTGCTCCTGATAACTGTAAAGAACAAGGGAGGTTCTTTTGCAGTGGTATTGGTGATTGCAGCCTAACAGTTTAGAGAGACATAAAGGTTCCTGTGACATGCTTCCACCCAGAAAAAAAAAATAGCAACCTACACAGGAATCTATCAAATGAAACTCATAAAATTTGTGATAAAGATGATGAAGTTTAGCTCTCCACAATAGATGGCTACAGGCAGGGGTGTGAGTGGGGGAGGGCTCAGTTTTCTTTAAGGGAGCAGCCACCAAGAGTTTGATCATGCTTCAGTGACTATATGGACAACATAAATTGGTGTTTTGTTTTTAAATCTCTTTTCTGCAGGGAGGCCACAGGGTAAAAGAGGAAGACCTGGGAGGACTGGCAAGTAAGGGTGCTTGGGTTTATATGTGAAATTCCCAAATAATAAAATCAATATTATGTTAAAAAAATTTTTTAAAAAGCTCAGCATTGGTGGTATAAGCCTTTAATTTTAGCACTTGGGAGGCAGAGGTAGGCAGATCTCTGAATTCAAGGTCAGTCTGGTCTATAGAGCAAGTTCCAGGGCAGCCAAGACTATACAGAGAAACCATGTCTCAAAGAAACAAACAAACAAAATAAATAAATAAATAAAAATAAAAGGAAGGAAATAAAGGAAAGAGGGAAACAGATGTCTGTGGTGATATTGTGTTCCCCAAAATATTGTGGACCTTAATAAACTTATCTGGGGTCAGAGAACAGAACAGCCACTAGATAGACATAGAGGCCAGAAATGGTGGCACACACACCTTTAATCCTAGCATTCTGAAGGTAGAGATCCATCTGGATCTCTGTGAGTTCAAAGCCACATTTGAAACAGCCAGGCATGGTGATACAAGCTTTTAACCCCAGGAAGTGATGGCAAGAAGCAGAAAGGTACATAAGGCATGAGGACCAGGAACTAGATCTGGTTAAGCTTTTAGGGTTTTAGCAGCAGTTCAGCTGAGATTCATTCTGGATGAGGACTCAGAGGCTTGCAGTTTGAGGAAACAGGATCGCCTGAGAAGTTGGCAAGGTGAGGTTAGCTGTAGCCTGTTCTGTCTCTCTGATCTTTCAGTGTTTACCCTAATACCTGGTCCTGGATTTGTTTTTATTAATAAGACCTTCTAGCTATTCATGTTACAGATGTCATCAATTTAAACAAAAATGTTTTATATCCTTCATTGCATAATTCACTTATTTATTTAGCATATTTATTTATTTTCACATATATCCTCATGTGTGTTGTTTGGGGAAAATTTTTCTAAATCCTAAAATACATTATTTCTTGCCATATCACACTATCTCATTCACATGCTCAGAAAACTATGGATTATAATATAATTAGGACAAATAGTTGCAACAAAAGTAATTTTTATGTGTAATTATAATACACTATAAGAAAGCAGATTAGAGAAGTCATATTTTTAACAGAGTAAGGCAATGAGAACTGTTCTAGATCCTATGATGCTTTTCAGTGTTTCTCTCTAATTTTTGTCAGTGTTTCCATCTCACTTTTTATAATCTGTGAATGAATTAAGAAGAGCCTAAGATCTATAAAAATGGAGGACAAGCAGGCAGTGAGGTTAGTTTTACATTACTTTGATCTAAATGTTCATTATGGCTACCACATCCATAAATGTAATTACTGAGTATTTTTAATGGAACTCATATAACATGTACCTACAAAACATAATTCCTGAGAGAAGGAGGTGTAAATGTCAATTGAAAACTAATTAGTGTATATATTCAAATGCATATTGTGTTATAAGCACACCTATAGAATATGTCTGTTATAGTGGCATTTTTACTAAAATAATCATATCTGTTCTGAATCTCTAATATTCACACTATAAGCTCAAGATATAAACATCATGATACAAATGAATTAATGGGGCACACTGAGGTCACCACCTAGTTTTTTAAATGACAATATTTTTAAACATTTGCATGTGTTTGTATATTTGTGTGTGTGTGTGTGTGTGTGTGTGTGTGTGTGTGTGTGTATTTCTGTAAATAATTGGTTGTTTGTGGACACGTGAATGTAAATGTCTACCAATGTTGAAAATTCAAAAGAGACTTTTCATGGCCCTTGAATATTTTTTTATAATTTTTATAGTCTCAGATATTTTATGTTAAACATATTGCTGCATATGCATGCACATTGTATATTCCTCTCTACAAAACCCAGCAAGATGATCATGAAACAAAAGCAGGCCAGATAGTCATTGTAGCATGAATCTTAAATGGTCTTATTAAATAAAATCAAACCTGAGGCCAGTTATTGGGGTGAATGCTGGAAGATCAGAGAGACAGAATAAGCCACAGCTACCTCACCTTGCCAGTTCCTCAGCTGGTCTTATTTCGAAGCCTCTGAGTCCTCATCCACATGAATCTCAGCTGAAATGTGCTGCTCCAAAGCCTGAATGCTTAACCAGCCAAATGCTTAACCAACCAAATGCTGCTAGTTTCTAGTCTTCACACCTTATATATCTTTGTCTTTCTGCCATCACTCCTTGGGATTAAAGGCTTGCTTTCTGGGATTAAAAGTGTGAGTCACCATGCCTGCCTGTATCCTTGAACAGAGCTCCAGGTAAATCTCTGCCTCTGGAATGCTAGTATTAAAGGCATGTGCTACCACTGCCTAGCCTCTATGTATAATAATATTGTGGCTGTTCTGTCTCTGACCCCAAATAAGTTTATTAGGGTCCACAATATTTTGGGGAATACAATACCACCACAAGTCATAATTCACAAAGTACAGAAAAAAAGTTGCCCATTAGAAATCATATGCAGCATTGAAAAATGAAGAACATGATTCCCCTAGAATACCTGTTAAGGTTGTCAACACAAAATCCAACTCATACTACAGAATCCAGAAGACAAGCAAGAGGGGAGGTAGCTAGTATCCTCAAATCTAAGGAAACACAAAGATGTCCTACCAGAAGAGATTAGCTAAAAGTCTGTCTAGGAAGCAAATAGACTCTTACCATCTGATGCCCTGCACAGCTCTTCCCATCACTGAAACAGAGACTCTGCATAGGAGATACTATGAACCAGGATGCTCTATAAGCTACTAAAGAGTTCTGAGACCATTTTTACGGGGCCTGCTCTCACTTAACCCAGACAGAGTTCAATATCTTGGGGGCTTTGATGGACAAGTTACATCAAGTTGCACTAGTAATAAAAATGGTAAAAATTAGAAGGAAAATAAGAGGAAAAACATTATTACCTTTACAAACACACTCCAAAAGTCCTGTATCTCTATTCTGATAGAATTACAGGTTGCCTTTATTATTACCCCCTCAGTGTGTCTTTCTGTCTGTTTGACTGATTGTGTGTGTGTGTGTGTGTGTGTGTGTGTGTGTGTATTTGTGTGTGCACCCACACACATGTGCATTTTATATGCTCTCAAGCCTAGCTCTCTGTGTTCATATATTAAAGAGAGTGTTATTGAAAATACCTATTCTACTCACAGTAATGTAACAAATGTTTGCTTTATTTGTATGGATAACTGTGATGGATAAATGATAGATATTACACATATTATCATTATACAGTAGTTCTGAATAAGAAAGATTCAGCAAAATTAGACATCTGTATTTAAAGAGAGGTATTTCTAGGACACTCCAGACATTTTTCAAAGCGTTCTTTCTAAAGATCAAAACTATTTATTTGATCTCTAATCTTGCTAATTTCTAATTCTGCAAAATTTCTGCTGAACTAAGGCTTGGTTTAATTTTACCATTGGGGAGCATATACATAACTCTCCAGCTAACTCTGCCAGTTAGATCTATAGTATGCTGATTCCTCCTGACTCTTAACTTTTTTTGATGACTTCTAGTTTACAAAGTCTCTGGTGTGAATCAGTATTAACATGACAAGGATAAAACCCACAACCAATAATCCCCAAACAGTTAGAACTGATGAAAGCTGTGAAGCTTACAAAGTTCTTGCACTGAGTGAATACTAACTGTGATCTGTACAAGTGGAGAACCAACATGTTTAAATATTAGAAAATAGGCATATATTATTTATTGTATAAGTCTATTACTTCTCTCAGTAATGGAAATGCAAAGGGCAAAATACATATTAAAAAAGAAGATCATTAACAGTACTGTTAGTGCAAAGAAACATAGAAAAGTTGCCATGCTGTTTGAAACTCTAAGCAATCACTCTTTACTCCACACATTCCAGTGCTGGATGTCTCTGCTTAACATACTATAGTGCCATGAGAGCTCCTCAACCTCACTAGTTACCTGAACGGATTTAGAAAAGTCAGTTCTGAGGGTCCTCATCTTTTTCGAGCCATCTTCTGTCATTTCTTCCTAATGACACGCAGCATACAAATCACCATTCCTAGCCATGGAAGCACAACAGTTCTGAAGAAAGTCCAGCACCCACAGAATTATACTCTACATATTTCTTAACGGCCTGCTACCTGACTGTCAATAAATTATTGAATTCATCAAGAATTCTGTTTCTCTAAGTTAAAACTATGTGATTAGTTTTTATCCATGCCTTTTAGGTAAGTAAATAATTCATTAAAGAAATTTCCTATTGACAACTCAATAAATGAAATAGATCAAAGCACAATCACTATGCCTATGTTGAAGTACAGGTTTGGTGAAGAATTCAAAATGGGCATAGTGGGAAACCCTAAAGGTAATAACCACAGTTTAAGACCTTTGGGAAATAAAAGTAATCAAAGAACTTAAAAAAGGGTAATAAGAACTAATAAGACAATTCAGACTCAAGTTTAGAAGGTCTGTCAGATGACTCCTCATTTAGATTAACATAATACCATGTATCATATGATAGTATTCCAGTGATGAACAACAGAAACAAAGAAGGTTTTCCTAGAAGATTGTTGTAGATCTTGTCAAGAACACACAGTTGAAGAAGGGGCCAGAGGAAAAAAAAAAGAGACTACATAGGAAGACATAAACAATATATAAAGTCTTTGACATGGAACAGAAAATTTGCAGACACTAACATGTTTATTACAAAGCTTCTCTCAATGGGAGAAGGCACTGAGAACATCTTGAAAAGGGGAAAGACTGTAAAAATCTTCAGATGAAAAGGGATAGGAAATGCTTTCTTGTGTCTATTTCATGGATCTTGTGCTCAAAACTTAACAGAATCTATAGTTATCTGGACAGGTAACCATAGGACATCCAGTCATAGTAATGGGAGGAATTCATAGAGCCCAGGTCCTCCCTGGGAAGTTATTGACAGCTGTGGGCTTCTGCCAGATGGAGAGTTATAGTTGTCAGTTGTGTCCCCATTGCAACATCACCCATGCTTCAGCAGACAGTTCCACACTCACGTCGCTGGCCCTGTTTCAATTTAGTGGGTCACAAACAACAATAACAAGACAAGTACAAGTGAGGGCGAGAACTTGCTGGGCGGTGAGAGGCCTTTGAGATGGGAGTAGCATGTGCTGAATGTGACCAGAATGTCTTATAAACACATGTGAAATTGTCCAAAACTAATAATAATTATTGTTAGTACAATAGAAGTTTGAAAACATGGAGCCTAATAGCAAAACCTTTTCATCAATGACAAGAAGGCACATGTTGCACTATATGCTTAGAAGTGATATAGTCATACAGCAAATAAAATGTCAGCAAACTACCTAGACAGATCTCTGACAGTAAAGACTTAACATAAAGAAAGCCTCTTGCTAGCCCTTCAACCACATTTTAATAAAGGCCTGTGACTGCAGAGATGAGAACTTTGTCAATGCTGCCCCTGGAGTGGAAGATAATAATATTGACCACCCTGAATCTATGTATCCTTGATAATTATTTATGTTTCTTAATTTTAAATAAAACTTAAAATGTGAAAGTAAAAATTTTAAAACTAACAATTTTTTGTCAAATAACTATATAAATTAATTTCATCGAATGATATAGCATGTGAATGTTAAACAAAATATAATAAAAATTTCCTTATTGAAAACAAAAAAACATACTCAGTATAACCTAAACACAGTGTTTTTATAGACTACAGTAATATGTAGCAATGCCTAGGCTTTATTTGGTATCTATTCCCTGCGTTTTCCTGAAGCGATTCCCAGCCCATCAGGCTATATTCATTGTAAAGGTCCATATGAAGGCGCATCACTTCTCTTTTTACACTTTTCTATATTTACAAATGTTTGACTACACATATGTGGTGGTATTGTGTTCCCTGAAATATTGTGTGTTCCCTGAAATAAACTTATCTGGGGTCAGAGAACAGGACGGCCACAATATTAAACATGAGGATAGGGAGTGGTAGCACATGCCTTTAATCCTAGCATTTCAGAGACAGAAATACCTCTGGATCTCTGAGTTCAAGGCCACATTAGAAACAGCCGGGCATGGTGACACATGCCTTTAATCCCAGAAATCCAGCCTTTAATCCCAGGGAGTGATGGTAGAAAGTAGAAATATTATATAAGGTGTGAAGACCGGAAACTAGAAGCATTTTGGTTGGTTAAGCTTTTAGGCTTTGGAGCAACACAGTTCAGCTGAGATTCATTCTGGATGAGGACTCAGAAGCTTGCAGTCTGAGGAAACAAGACCAGGCAAGACAGTTACATCTACACATGTATGTTGTTATGTCATAATCACCTACATTACTGTTGTGGTAATATGATGTATAGGATTTTAGTCAAAAAGCAGCATACAGTCTGTATGTGTGTGAATAGCATATGCGAGCTGAGCTTGCTTAAGCACACTGTGAGATAGAGTTGAAAAATGAAGCAGTCTCCTCAGAGAGCATTTCTACTAACACATTTCCATCACTTAGTGGTTCATGGCTCTACCTATCTGTCTGTTTGTCTGTCTGTCTATCTCTTGATCTATCATCTGTCATTCAGATTTTCATCTGCTATGTATTGTATGTATGTATGCTTTTCTGTATTTATAAGACATATGCCATATTCAGATTTTCATTATTTTAATTTTAGCAGATTTAGTTTTTGCTTTTTCTAATTTTATTAGAACTAAATAATGCATACAATGTGTAGGGGGAAAACCACCTTTGTACTTCTCTTTATGCTTCAAATTTGTTCAAACAATTAAGATGTGTGGAGTCCAAAATTGTTTTATGGAACATTAAGTAGATTGATGCTCCCATTCTTTCATCACAGAGAATCTAGCTCTTCTCACTGTCCTGGATCACAGACTTCAGTAACAGCCAATTTTGAGAGAGATTGGGAACAGTCATCTGCTTCCTTCCAGAGATGTGTCGTCTACTCTGAGACCATCTAGGCTAGCCTAATCAAAAGAAGAAAATACATAACACACAGGCTGCAGGGAAATAAGAGGAGATAAGGGAAAAAAGAAAGAAAAAGAGAAATGGAGAGACAAACAGATGAACAGAAAGTAAAACACAGAAACCAGTACAAGCTTCCAGGCCACCATGTAAATGAAAAGACTTCCAGCTAACTCTTGTCCCTTGAAAAATAATAAATCTTTTCTATCTTTCAACACTAAACTTGAGATTTTAAGAAAGTATTAGATAACCAAAGCATGGTAATTAGCAGTAAAGTGATGACAAAATATTAAAGAGTTTTGCTTGAAATTGATTATTATGTAATATATTCCTTAATTTCTTTCAGAATATTTATTTGAGTCTATAAAACTGGGACACTTGAATGCTTCTCTTTCACACATTACTGTGGTTCTTTACATATGCTTGGCATCACCCTATGCCCATACCTCCTATTGCATTGTTAGTATGTCATGCTCTTGATGCTTCATTAAAACATCATTTAATTATTCATATTTCAACATATTATCTGTCAATCTGAAACATTAAATCCTGACTAAATATCCTGTTCACGAGATAAAAGCCTTTGAAACAACTATGAATAGAAAAGGTTAACTCAAGCATGCAACTGGCAAATTAAATGGATATAAAATCATAAATTAGGAAACTTAATTAAGGCTCAGTCTAATGCTCGGAGATTTTTTTTTTCAAGACAGAATATGAAATGAATACTCTCTAGGTATTTCTGAATGCAGGACTCCCCCTTACTAAATCATCAGTCCACTTTCTAGTGCAACACCGGCAGCTATGAATGCCTGGTATGAAAATGCACAGTCTTCATTGTGTAAGCAACAGGTTTGTTTCCACTCACTTTGTAGTTACCTCTTCATGACCTATATACCAACCATGGGTGAGAAATCTCAACCTTCTGGGATGTTTTTCCTTTGATTACAGAAAAACAGCAAAAAACATCCAACTATAACTTTAATGTTACTCAAACCTCTAAAGCGTGAGTGGGGAGCAATGTGTAAGCATGTGACTATGATAAATCTAAAAGGGCAAAAATAGTGAATAAAACAGCATGCGGTCCACAAAGCCAGCAGCTATTATGTGCTGTGGTTGGTCTTCTTTGTAATATTAGCATTGCCTCCTTGAGATCTTTCCATGTGCCAAGCATTAGAATTCCAGTGTCTACTAATTTTTGAAATATTGGGAAGTTACTGTGTGTGAATGTATCATATATTTATTAGCATAAATGAATAACTATAATCATCAGTGAATGTTCTGCCTGCCTAATACTTCTGTGATCTCTAAGATATGTGTAGCATATATAAATACCAGATTTTTAAAATAAATTTTCTTTTATATATTGAGATTATAATTTTATAATTTCCCTTTCTCTATCCTCCATTCTTTCACATATTCCTCCATGATCTCTTTCAAATTCATGCCATTTTCATTAACTGTTGTGTGTGTGTGTGTGTATGTGTGTGTTCCTAAATATTTAATCCAATTACAGATTTGTGACCACTATGTGTGATCACTAAGTGCACTTAGTGTGCAGGAGGGCACATGTGTGCAAGCACATAGCATTAGCATAGAGGAGGATTTCAGGTTTCTTGTTCTCTCAGTCATTCTTTTATTCCTCTTAGACATGTGTTGTGGAATATAATTTTAGCTAAGCAAAGAGAGATAGCTGTGTAGCTTGATCTGCTTAAGGATCCTAGAAGTAGGATCAGGATCCATGTCTGGTGCATGAGCTGCTTTTTGGAGCCCACTTCCTATCGTGGGACTCTTTGTACAGCATTGATGCAAGGGTAGGGGCTCGGACCTACCTCAGCTGAATGTACCAGGCTCTACTGACTCCTCATGGGAGGTCTTACCTTGTCAGAAGATGGAATGAGGGATGGGTTGCGGGGGAGGTTGGGGGAGCAAGAGGAAGGAAAAGAGGGGTACCTGTGGTTGGTATGTAAAATGAATGAAAAAGTTTTTAGTAAGAAAGATTCATTTGTTTTTGCTGCAGAATATTACTTTAACCTTGTAAAGGTGTGCTACTGTTGTTTATGCTGCATGTGTTGAATTATGTAAAAATGTGTTGCATTTGTTTCACCTTGCATCCCTAAGGCAATTGATGGGTCTAATGAGCGCTAAATGGCTAATAGCAAGGCAGGAGAAAGGATGGATCTGGTGAGCTGGCAGAGAGAATAAATAGGAGTAGCAATCTTGGCTTGGGAGGAAAAGGAAGAATGAAAGAAGAAGGAGAAGAGAACAAGGGAGACACCCAAGACAAGAAGCCAGGAAGACTCGGGCCAGATGCAGAGAAGAAGTGAAATTGAGACACACAGTAAGAAAGGCAACAAGCCCCGAGGCAGAAGGTAAGTCAAAAGAAACAGGTTATTGAAGTTAAAAGAGCTAGCCTAAAAGGTGTCTAAGGTAGACTGAGCATTTAAAACCTCTTATAATAAGTCTCTGTGTCATGATTTGGGAGCTGGTTTGTGGCCCAAAAGGAAAAGCCTGGCATAGACAGGGTATTTCACTGATTCCTGAGCTAAGTTATCAGCCAGGAAAACCCAGAGGTCGTCACATCTTCTCCCTAACCCAACTCGACAAGTGTGTTGTTTACAGGCTCACATGTGGACACATCAGCGTGGAGTTCTGCATTAAGTTCTTCATCCTTGAAGACCACATCAACTTATTTACCATCTCTTGAGCCCCACATATCTGAACTACAATTTATACATTGTAATTATAGATACATAGATACGTACTTAAGAATGCTAAAATCTATAAACTAGTGGTCTAATCTACAATTTGTTTGGGTGCTTTGGACTCCTTTCTTGTTTATTTATATTACAGGTGAATTGTGTGAACTTTAAGCTATATGCTCTATGCTTAGGTCAGCTCTAAATCCACTTGACTGCACAAAGACCTCTCCCTAGCGTTCTTCTTTTTATATTATTCCTGATGTAAATGGCCTCTTGCATGACATGGAGAAATAACACTGCATTTAAAAAAAAGAATATTCAAAATTCATTATAAAAATTAAAGACCTAACTCTTGGGTTTTGATCCCATCAGAACTGAGACATTAAGGGCTTTTCCTTCTAAATCCTGAACAGCAAATAAGCACCTTTTATTATGACCTTGAGACATAGACAATTTCTTACTGTGCTAGTAATAGAAAATGGACATTAGAACAATTCAAACTTTCAGTATATGCACATCAAGCAATGCTTTAAGGGTAATAGGATTGTTTAAGAAATGTCCTTTATTTCTACAAACTGGGTAAAAACAAAGTAGTTAAATTTTTAATTTAAACGACCTGTTGGAAGATGTTTTCAGAAGTATAAAAAAAAGCAAAAAAAAAAAAGCTTTTTTAAAATCTATTCTTATTGCTATATAAGAGAAAATATTTAATTGTAGTTCATATTTTATATATTTATTATGATTAGAAAGATTGTCTGTAAAATCTGGAAGGGATATAATATATTAATCCTTTTTTCAGTCATTAGGCAAAGACTGAAGTAACCACAGGTGTTTGAGTTTACAGGTGTTTCCATCAGAGTCTCCAGTCAAGGCACTGCTGATGTAGTGAGCTGGATACTTCTCAGTGAGCTGACCTTGACATAGTAGATGTGAGGCAGCCTGCTGTCAGACAACAATAGACACCACATGGTTCTTCTCACTCCACTTTCTCAAGGTTCTGTCTGTGACATTCTCCAGACCACTCCAGAAATTCTTATGTTGGGAGACATAAGGCTAATCTTTTATCCTTATCCCAGTGCAAAGAATTCATGGTTTTTTTTTTTTTCTCTCTCCCTCATTTCACACCATCACTACTTTAGTCTAAAATTCCTATGTCTTTCCCCTTAAAATAATGTCACACACTTTTTTTAAACTATTTTTTTGTTTGTTTGTTTTTCGAGACAGGGTTTCCTCTGTTTAGCTTTGTGTCTTCAAGTTGAGCAAAAGAGAAAAGATTCAGCTTTCATGAGTAGCACAAATGATTGGGTGATTTGTTGTTTTTTTTTTTTTTTTAGTTTTTGTTGATCCAGTGGCTTAAGTAACGCTCCTGTAAGCATCCCCTCACTCATTTTCTTATCAAAACCATAGTACTTCATTCTTTGACCAAGTAAGACTTTCGGAGAGCCATATATTTAGTCTGCCATTGGTGACCTACCTGTGGTGAATAGATACTTGTTCACCCCTTCCAGGGTAATGCATGTAACATATGCATTGAGAATCATTGGTAAAATGCTCTACCTCCCAAATTATCTTGGATAAAAGTAGTCTTCAAATTAATTATATATATATATATATCGTGCCTTACAGATAGTAAATGGTGAAAGAATGGTCTTGAAATGTGTGCCATTTGAAAACAGTATAGATGAATCTTAAAAAGGTCTTATTAAATAAAAAACATGGAGCCAGATATAGGAGTGAAAAACCTGAGAGATCAGAGAAACAGGAAAAGCCACAAGCTAACCTCACCTCACCAACACCTCAGTCTCCAAAGAGATCTACTTCCTGTATACCCACCTATATGCCTTTCTATTCTGTTATATAATTTGCTCTCTCTGTACAGCTATATCACTTCCTCTTCCTTTCCAGCTCTGTTACTTCCTGTCTATACAGACCTCTATGTTTAGTGCTGGGATTAAAGGTGTGTGTCACCACACTTGTCTCTATTCCCAGTGTGGCCTTGAACTCACAGAGATCTAGACAGTTCTCTGCCTCCCAAATAATAGGATTAAAGATGTATGCTATCCTTGCCTGACTTCTATGTTTACAATAGTGGCTTTTTCCTCTGATCTTCAGATAAATTTTATTTGGGGACACAGTATATTAGGTGACACAATACATCACCACATTTCCCCTTTTTTGGCTAATAAAAATAATAAAAAGTTATAACTAATATAAGAAAAAACTATATACATTAAGCACAATAACTATATATACTATATACAAGCAATAAATACATCAAAAATCTCTAGTCCATTTGCATTTGACAGCTTTAGAGAAAATATTCCATTATTATATTTTGGTGTGTCCAAAATGTACCTAATGCACTTCCTATTCTATCTTTTATTACAAACAGAAAACTATCTTATGATGTCTTTCAAATTTATGTACTTTACATCTCTTAGTGCATTTCTCTTTTGAATTTCTTAACAAATAGAGCTATAGCTATAACTGTCTAATCTTCAACTCTCTCAGAGACCCAGGAAGAAAATAATATCACCTAGTAAAACAGGAAGTGCAAACAAAAAAAAAAAATGTGAGTTATGACAGAAATAGCCAGCTGCTTGGACAGTCACCTGAGGTTTTTCTGCAACACTGAGGCATCATCTTTGGCCTACAGGCTTAGCATATCTGACAGACTCATTAGTGAAGAAGGATGTATGCAAGGCCTACAGCTTGACCTCCACATTTGGTGTGAGTATTCCATACACCAGATAAACTTGAATTCCACCAGTGTCCTGTCATGATTCAGGATTTTACATTCTGGAAATTGCTGGTGTTTTTGAAATTTGGCCTCACATTCTTCTTGGCTTGTGGGTGGCTTCATCTCCTCTATTAAATGTCAGTCTACCATTGAGAGACCAGACTCCTTTAGCCTAGTTACTCCTTCAAGAATAACTGTTCCAGCTACTGTTCCACTGCACACCAGGAGCCATCAGCTCACTGCCTGCGCTGCCTTCGAAGAAAGGGGCACTGTACCTTTTCTAGATTGCAAAACCCCTTCAGCAATGGCGCCATATTGCCCCGGCCTCAGAGGATGCCTGTTGCCAAGGCGGCAACCATACTTGTCTTGGCAAGGATTAGCAATCCTTTGTTTTGTGCCCTGCTTGTCCATTTTGGACAGCATACTGTCTGAAGTAGATGCAAGGGCACTTTTTTTGCCCAGTAGATGACCTTTGTCACAGTGAAAATAAACTCCATAGGGAGGTTCTTCAATGCCCATATCTTCTCTGAAGTAGATTGGTGCTGCCAGGAGCAGACATGTCTCTTAGTCGTAAAAAAAAAAAAAAGAAAGAAAAAAAGAAAAAAATATGTTATTAAACATTTTAAATTCCATATTCTGTAGGTCTCTGAAAGGTTTGAGGATGAACTGTCTATCTAAAATATGTCTGCTTGACCTTGAAAACATACTAATACGAGTAAAAGTTCAATTGTTAAAATCTTAAACTTTCTGGACAGTGAGACACATATGCTCCTGTCATTACCAATTTACTTCAAAGAGAAAGATGGGCACCAGAGCACTCTATATGGAATTTATCTTCTTCTTGGCAAAAATAACCATTTGGGCAATGAAATTGCTCTTGCCTGGACAGCTGATAATTTGTAATAGAAACTGAAAATGCAGAACCCATGAGAAGGTAACCACTGAACATTTCAAGGCGAATGGTTCTTCAGGTTCTTGCTTCACAGAGGAGACTGTCAAATATTCTACAGGACACAGAGAGAAGTGACTAAAAATCTCTAGACCTATGGGCTGAATATGGATGCCCCAATGTTGCAGAGGAACTTTGAGTGACTGTCCAGGCAGGCAGCTGTCTCTGTCATTCTAGATTTTTGGAAGTTGCTGACAATGCACTTCCTGTTTACTTAGGTATTATTATATCCTTCTGAGGTTTTTGATGTAGTGGGAGACTAGATAGTTATTATAGTTTTCCTTAGTCATGCTAAAAGATAAATTGGATATGAAACTTTATACTCACAAATATAGGATAGATGATAGAATATTTTCTTTAATTTTGCCAAATACAAATAGACTAAATATTGTAACTGTAATTCTTTCTTGATAACTGTTCTATTATATGTAATTTTACTATGTTAAATTTTTGATTAGATAGAAAAGGGGAAGTGCTGTGGGACATCTTTATGTATGCTGTGAATATGTGTTGCTACCATTGGCTAGTAAATAAAGTTCTTTTGGCCGATGGCAAGGCAGCTTAGAGGCAGACAGGAATCCAATCAGAGAGACAGAAAGAAGGTTGGGAGAGACACCAGCCCCTTCTGAATGAACAACATGCCAGCAGACCAATAAGCCACAGAATACATGGCAAAACATAGATTAATAGAAATGGATTAATTTATGCTATAAGAGCTAGCTAGCAAGAAGTTTGCCATACACCATGAATTGGTAATTAATATTAAGCCTCTAAATGATTATTTTATAAGCAGCTGAGGGACCATGTGGCTGGGTGGTACCGAAAAAAACTTCTAACTACAAAACAGTATAGAATAGTTTTAACCAACAACTGAGTAATATATTACATTAAGTGGTAAATAATTAGTTTAACAATATAATTTGTTTATAAGTTAATTTCTTTATAAATAGTATCTAGGAGTATGCTTTTGAGAGTCCACAATACTTGGAATTATTCTTCTTTGAATGTTCATAATTAACTTATAATGAGAAAGAACTACACTTCCCTGAGTACAGGCCCACCGGATCAGTGGTCTTGTCTACTATATATTACCAAGAAGATAAGCACATAGTAATTGTTTAATAGTGAATTTGAGCTGTGTTCATTAATAAGTTATTAATTTTTAAAACACATTGACAGTTACCACATATATGAGTGAGTGAAAGAAGGACTGGGGGGAAAGGTCTTCTTGGAAAGTGTGATGAAGATTCTGCCTGTGTGCACAGCAAGCTGACTCTTCTGCTTGACCACAGGCATCATGCTGTCATGGTGATGTATGAAAACATGTGTCAAAGCTTGCTGTAAATATGTGGTGTTTATAAACCAAGATACAGATAAGTGGCCAAATAAATGATGTGCTGCAGAAATCCAATTCCAGAAGGAGTTTGTTCATTTGTCCTTGAGCTAGATATAAAATCACATGTGAACAAAGAGGCGACATGTATGCACTCTGTATATAAAGTTGTACCCCTTCATCAAAGTAGCAAGATTATATAAAGGGAGTCTCTGAAACAGACCTCAAACTTAGTTTCAAATGATTTTATGATGTCAGCTCAACAACTTGATCATATTGCTTGCCTTGTAAAATGTTAAGACAGCTATCAGACTGTTTTTAATTCACTCTCTTGGCTTACATTCACGTCAGTACTTGTAACATTCTGTCAGCCCTATTTCCCTATTGAATGTTAATGAGATGTTCTACAGTGATTTCTTGTTTTCAAGCCAATATTCCAAATGAGCTACCAAATATGTTTGGACGGACATAGAAAATGATCTCTTATTTAAGCACAGAGAATTTTTTAAACCCTATAAATATATATTATCTTCAGAGGATTAATATATCAATATTTATCTAATAATTGAACTAGACAATATTACAGATACATGCGAAATTGATACTATGCCACTTTGCTAATTAAATATACAGCAGGAGAAAATACAGAAAACCACACAAATTATCATTATGCTTAATTCTAACTAAGAAATATTATTATCCTTAAACTTTACTATGAAGATAGTATGTGTATGGTGCTTTGATTTACCTTTATTTTATATCCTTAATGTTGCTGTTAGATGCTGTATGTGTGTATGTGTTGTGTGTACATCCATGTAATTGCATGTGAAGGGCCTATGTACATATCAAATGTTTTCCTCTGCCACTCAATCTCCATATAATTTCATGGGACATGATCCTGCTATCTTCACCCATTCCTTGCTTTTTAAATGGGTGCTGGGGATCTGAATACAGTTTCTAATGTTTGCAAAAGAAACACTATGTACACTGAGCTACTTCCTCAGGCCCAAGAAGCATTTTGACTATATAAAAGCATTCTTAACTTTTTTTAAGGTAGGGGATAGGAAAAAGGAAGAAAGCCATCTATCACATTTGAATGCAGCTGTCTTTAACTTGGGTAGTTATATACTATAATGAATTTCTTAGGATGATATTTTAATATACATATTAATATACTAAAGAAATAAATCCATTCACAAAATCTAAAGTACTTTAGAAGCAATTATATACACAAAAACCAAGTGATTTATGAAGAATTATTTTTGGTACTCTGTTACCCCGATGAAATTTAAATATGATTACACCCATACTTTAAATAACATTCTTACTATGCAAACCATGGTCATGTATTATCTGACATTGGTCACCAAGACAAGAAAAATCTTTTATATACAGAAAAGTCCCAAAGTGAAAAATACACATGCTAATTTTGTTAAGCAGCTTATCATATGACTTATTACATATGATAATTGGTAATAGGTACATATGTATAATACATTGGTAATAGGGCATATGTATAATAATTTATATACACAGCAATCATCATCAAAGAAATAGTTACTACATTTTATAATCTATGAATTTCAGTATTTCCCATTCCATATGGAAAGTCAGACTTTACTCTTCTTAGAATGACCAGCTTGAAAAAAGAAAGGCCCTGTTCTGCCACTCTCTCCAAGGGAAGTCATTTGTTTGCTGGCATTTAGGTTTGTATTTTTAGAACTGACTAATGAATCCTGTGGAAGAGCCATTTCTGCCCAGCACATTAATTGCAGCTATCATGCCCACTGAGCCATCAACAATCCCACCTCCGGCTGGGAGAAGACAATGGTGTCAGGCACTTGAGTGACATTTCCTCTGTCTAAGCCCCATAAAATCCCACCTGGACAGGCAGCTGCTGCAGCGCTTTGGCAGTTTGCCAGGACCTCTTCATTTCATGCTTTTGCCTTTTAACTTGAACATGAATTGAGAGATGATGTGTTCAATGTTCAGGGAAATGATGCAGACATCTTGAATCTAAAGCAGACAGGACTTCACAATTTCCAACTCATGAGGCATGAGATACTGGTATTTGAAATGCCAAGATTCCAAGTGTACTTATGGTGAAACACCTCATTCAAATTTGGCACAAACTCTCTTTATGGAAAGATCTCATTATATTACTTCATAGTTAGTAGCTTTGTCTCTTTGGTGAATGTAGTCATGGTCTCTTTGTGGTACCCAAATGATGTCATCACACACCAACACTATGATTTGTTGTATTATCATTTTATACATTAAAAATATATAAGGTTATGCTGTGGATATCGCTCTGTGTAAATAAAATTCTGATTAGCCAGTGGCCAGGCAGGAAGTATAGGCAGGACAAGATTGAAGAGAATTCTGGGAATAGGAAGGCTGAAGGGGAGATGTTGCCAGCCACCGCCATGACAAGGAAGATGTAAGGTATTGGTAAGCCACGAGCCACGTGGCAAGTTATAGGCTAATAGAAATGGGTTAATTTAAGATAGAAGAACTAGATAACAAGAAGCCTGCCACGGCCATACAGTTTGTAAACAATATAAGTTTCTGTGTGTTTACTTGGTTGGGTCTGAGCATCTCTGGGCCTGGTGGGTAAGAGAGATTTGTCCTGACTCTGGGCCAGGCAGGAAAACTCTAACTACAAGGTTAAGACTATCAATTCCAATTTGTCTGAAAAATCTAGCATCTGTAATTCAGAGGTGTGATCTTGGTGTACTATAAATGTGAGAGAGCAAGGACCCTGGCTTTCTGCTTTTTCACAAACCAGTCTGTAAAATTTAGCAGTTCGAAGATGTTACTGACCTTTTGATCAGTTCTTGAACCCCAAGTTAGCACCCTACAACTTAACTGATATTTTGAACTGAACACAATGAAGTACCAACATTTCTTTGCTTTTCTCAGGCTAAAAAATTCAATAAATATGATTCTTGTTGGATTCATGTTGCTTTTGCTAAGTAACATTTTGGCAGTAGAATAAAGAATGGGGAGAGAGGCATCAAGTCTAATGTAGGATAAAAAGGACAGAGGAAAGTGTGTAACCCCTGAAGGCAGAGTTTATGTAACAAAACTTGTACAACAAAATCAGGAAATTTCCAAATGTGGGATAAAGCTAAAGCTGTATAAGTGAACTTATAAAGGGTTATGAGACTCTGGGATTTTTATACATTAGACCCTTTTCAATTCTCTTGTTCAGTTCTATTCTCAGGAGTCTCTCTCTCGTAGCAAATTGTGTCTACTGCTCTGGCTATTACTGAAAGATCATAGACAGGAAGTACATCTTCATCTAAACCTTCTGTAAGCCTGATTAAATGACCATAACCTCAATGATGATAAAGAAGTTGGAATATTGCAAGTCCAAAGTCTAATCATAATTAATTAGGAGCTATTTTTAGCCTTTCTGACTAGCCATTTGTTTCCTACCTTTGTGTCTTACCTAACAGCCTCATAACTAACAGGTCAAAATGCTAGAAAATACATTAACTTATCAAGCCACACAGTGAGCTCCCACCAACCAAAAAACTAAAAATGCTCCCAGGTAGCATCTGGAGCCTGTAACAGAGGCTTCCCCACTTTGCTGTAACCTGCCTGTCTGACATCTCAACCGATGTATTTGAAGTGTCTTGATTTATGACTTTCTAAATTCTATTTCTTAAAAAACTTCCACAGACTGTCACCCCACAAGTACATGGGATTTTTGGTGACATGAATCCTTGTTCCTATGCCATGGCCACTTATATTAGGTCCCCGCATGAACTCTCTTATATTCTTTGAGATGAGAAATGGTATGTAGTATTGACAGTCTTTAGTTCAATCCTTGGCTCCTGTACAGAAGAACCTGGGAGTTCAGAGGGTACTCTCTCCACTAAACCATCCATAACTATAACATAGTAACTTCACAGAGTTTTGAAAACATTGCATGCATTAGAAAGCAAACTATGACAACTTTGCTTCTTTACATGTACTAGTTCTTTATTCAGTAAAGTATTGTATGAAGAGAGAGATGAACAGCTATAGGAAGAGGTAGAAGCCAGACTCTGGGTAAGATGGACAGCATTTTCTTCTGTCTTGATATCTTCTCCACCTCAATACTTCCATGTGATCACCAATATGAAGAATATGGCATCTGTTCCTTTAATAATAAGTCCATGAAACTGACATTCTGTGGTCATAGCTTTAATTTATGATATTTAGTCAATATTAATAACTTGGAAATAAATTTCCATTTGCAGATAAGCATAAGAAAAAACAACACTGTGTTGCTGTGTACCAATTTCTGCCAAGACACAAAACTTTCATCTTGAAGGGAAGCTTGTTAAAACTCAGAGTATTGACAGGAACGTGAGACAATAGAATGTTCTAAGTGGAGGTGAAATGTTCAGTCTTACAAAAAATCTTATGTTTATCAGGAAGTAAACAACACAAATCAACTTCAGAAAGTTTATGAAACTTGGCAGAATCACTAAGCCTTTGTTCCCCATGTAGATGTAAGTACTACCAATATCACAAAGACCCTCTCAGACAAACTGAATGGCCTGAAAGCAGCTTAGCCCAAGTAAAATACCTGGGAAGGATACTCTCCAAACTATTGATCTACCTGCAAGACATAGAGTGTGTCCTAGATTTCCAGCTTTGGTGAGCTATTACCCATTCCTGAGTAGGATTCAGTGATACAACTCTCTTTTCCACTCCTATAAGTAACCCATAACCCATATTCTGGGAGTAATGCAAATAAAACTCATTGCATTGCCTCACAAACTTGGACTTTAGATGGACCCTTTCTTTGGTTTGTTGTTAGTTCTCTATCAGGGTGATAAACAATTATTCACGTCACCTTGAGAGCGTCACAGAACAGCCCTTCACTCATAAGCTCTGCAATTTTATATTGCATGAATCCCACTTACTTTTAAAAGCAAATTGTTTTTTAAATAGCAATAATTATATATTCTGACATTGAATCTCAACAGCTTCCTGTACCATAATCAGTAGAAAATAAACACGTTAAGAAGAGAAAACGACTCATTTTGCTGATCAGCTGTTCAACTACACTTTCTAAGTTACTTTAAAGAATATAAATGCAGCTGTAAACCAATTTTAGTGATTTATAATAACTAGTAGAGTTCCCAGAAGTGGCCCTAAAATTAATGATCAGCTTGTAGTTACCTTCAGTAATGGCTTTCTCTAAGTAGAACTTCCTTAAGAGGCACACTCTGACTTAATTATACTGACAGCCCATGTTTATCACCCCCTTGGCTGTGGTGAATAATCTTAAAATGAATTAACATAAGTGTGGGTCTTTTTACATGAGGGAGAAAAGCACTGAAGCAATTTCAACACATGAAGAAAATTTCTAAAAATAGTAGCATTCGTCACCCGGAACCAGGACATCATACTTAACTGCTTAAGTTAATGATGCCTGTGATGCTACCGCAGCTCTCTTTGCATGAGTGTGTAGAATTGGAAGTACATACTAGCCTGGTTAATTTTATGTCAACTTGATACAAGCCAGAGTCATTTGGGAAGAAGAACTCTAAATATAGGAAATGTTCCTTAAGATCTGCCTGTGTATAAGACAGTGGGGCACTTTCTTGATGAATGACTTATGTGGGTGTGCTAAGCTCACTGTGGATTGTGGTGCTAGTGGGCCAATGTAATCAACGGTCCGGAGTATACTATAAGAAAGTAATATAAGAAAGCAGGCTTAGCAAGACATGAGGAACAAGTGAAAAAGAATAGTTCCTGAAATATATAACAAAACTCCTACAAATCAGTAAGATAAGTGAAATGTTCTTCATGAAAGATGATACATAAAGAAAATGAGCTCAGAGCCATTAAACATCACAGAAATGCATCTAAAAATTATAGCACTCCAGCTCTGTACTTCTATGGGAAAGTTAAACTGAGAAGATACTACCAAATATTAGTGATCATATGGAGCCCCTGATTGAAAAGACTGATAAGAATTCCAGTTAATATAAGCACTTCATCAGAAATCATTTGGCCATACCATCAAAATAGAGTGTATACAGAATATTTTTTGGTTACATTGATTTACATTGTACATGTGTGCCACATGTCCCACAAGTTTTACTCCTTGGTATATACCCACAAAAATATGCTTTATATATTCCCCCAAATTCATATAAAGTTGTGGAAATTTTATAGCAACACTATTCTTAGTAGTTCAATACTGGAAATTTCCCCAAATACACAATATTATGAGAACAAATATAATCATATAATGGAATACAACTCTGTTTAGGAGAGAAGTGTTAGGTGATAAATGAAAGGGCATAGTAAGATTTCTGGGGTATGGTATTTTGAATGATAATGCTCCCAACAGAATAATATATTTGAATGTTTGGTCCTCAGTAGGTGCAACTGTTTGGAAAGCATTAGGAAGTTTGTCTTATTGGAGGAGATGTGTTGCTAGTGTGGTCTTTGAGGTTTCAAAAGCCCACAACCATTCCAAGTTAGCACTTCCCAACCACCTCTCTCTGTCTTCTACTTGAGAATAAGATGTCAGCTCTCAGCCACTGCTCCTTCACCATGGCTGCTTCTGTGCTGCCAGGCTCTCCACTATGATATTTAAGGACTCGCCCTTGGAATTGTACATTTTCAATGAATTCTCCTGAAAACGAAGGTAGAGTAGGGGGAGGAGGAGGAGGAGCAGGAGGAGGAGGAGGAGGAGGAGGAGGAGGAGGAGGAGGAGGAGGAGGAAGAGGAGCAGCAGCAGCAGCAGCCCTTTTCTATGGTCTCTACATTAGCTCATGCCACCAGGTTCCAACTATTTGAGCTCCTGACTCTTCTTCATTCAGGGATGGATTATGATGTGGAAGTATAAGTGGAATTAATATTTTCCTCTCCAAGTTGCTTTTGCTCATGAAGTTTTGCCACAGAAATATGAACTCTACCTAAGATTTTCTCTTATTTGCCCTAATATAGTATTACAGAAATACCAGTTAAATTAAAGTTTATCATTCTAAATCAAGGTTTGTGGTCTGGAATTATTTTGAACCATATAAGCTGCTGTATTATGCAGTTAATACTCATGGAAGAGTGTCCAGAAATGTTTGTCCAGAAATAGAAACCAAAATTAGATAGGGTACTGGCAAAGAACTCCTGAAATACAACAAAATTCACACTGATAAAAAAAAAATGCACCTCAGAATTAGTAATCAAATAAAGAAACATATTTGAATTTCTCCTTCTTATTTGTAACCATTTCATGTACTCTCTTATGAATTGCTATAGCTAAGACTTCAAGCACTTGATCAAATGATGGTGGAGAACATATACTCCCATAGAAAGGAAAATATTCCATTCAAAACAAACTTAAAATTAACTTTTTGGAATATAAAAAAAACAAAAAGCAAGAGATTTCTATAACAAAAACTTCAAGATATTGGAAAAGAACATTACAGAAGATACTAGACAATGGAAAGATTTTGTATTTCCAAGTTAGCAAATTTAATATTCTGAAAATTGCTTTAGTACCCAGATTAATTGATAAACTTAAATTTCCATGACATATTATACAGGTTTAGAAAAAGCAATAAAAGCATCCATACAGAATCGAGAGACCACTTAGATGTCCTAATCCCTAAAGATTAAGAACTCTTATGTGCTGTGGATATCACTTTGTATAAATAAATGCTGTTTGGCCAATGGCTAGGCAGGAAGTATAGGCAGGACAAGAGAGAAGAGAATGCTGGGAGGTGGAAGAAGGCTGGGGCGGGGACACTTCCAGCTGCAGCCATGAGAAGCAACATGTAAAGACATGGGTAAGCCACAAGTCACGTGGCAAAGTATAGATTAATAGAAATGGGTGAATTTAAGATAGAAGAACTAGACAAGAAGAAGCCTACCAGGGCCATGCAATTTGTAAACAATGTACGTTTCTATGTGTTTACTTGGTTGGTTCTGAGCATCTATGGGCCTGGAGGGTGAGAGAGATTTGTCCTGACTGTGGGCCAGGCAGGAAAACTCAAACTACACTTAGGTATATGTTATAATAACTGAACCTGGAGTTGTCCCTGGTGCTTAGTTGGCTTTGGGAAGCTGTTCCCCATGCTGGCTTACCTCACCTAGCCTTCATTGGGGGAAAAAGGGGATTGGCCATACCTCAACTTGATGTGCCATCCTTGGTTCAAGCACTTAGGAGGCCTGCCCCTTTCTGAATGGAGACTGAGGAGTGGGGTAGATGGGAGTTGGGGAGGAAATGAGAGGAGAAGAGGGAGGGAAAACTATAGTTGATATGTAAAATAAATGAAAAATTGTTAATAAAATAAAACTAATGACTGATCTCATATTATAGAGCAGTTGCTCTCAATCTGTGGATTGTGACCCCTTTAAGGGTTGAAAGACCCTTTCACAGATGTTGACAAGACCACTGGAAAACACACATATTTATATTATGATTAATAACAGTAGTAAATTTACAGTTTTGAATTAGCAACAAGAATAATTTTATGGCTGGGGGGTCATCACAATGTGAGGAACTATACTAAAAGATCACAGCTTTAGGAAGGTTGAGGACCACTGATATAGAGCTATAGTGGTAAAGACAGACTGGTAGTGGCATAATAATTAATAGACAGACAGACACATAACATATATTTTAAAGCCCCCAAATAAAATTGACAAAGCTCTACTCAATTTTTTAAAAAGGAGATAAAAGCACAC
Source organism: Onychomys torridus (assembly GCF_903995425.1). NCBI lineage: Eukaryota > Metazoa > Chordata > Mammalia > Rodentia > Cricetidae > Onychomys > Onychomys torridus. Next base: position 59,509,565 of record NC_050457.1, on the reverse strand, counting down.
AATGGAAAAAAATACAACCCATTCAACAAATGGTTCTGACAAAATAGTATTTCTCCCTGCAGAAAAATGAAATTAGATTTATGTCACTGGAGAGTTTCAGTCTGAGTCCTGCCAAGCCCCCTCAGTCCAGCAGCCCACTTATAAAATAATCACTCAGAAGCTTCTATTACTTATAAACTGTATGGCCATGGCAGGCTTCTTGCTATCTAGTTCTTATATCTTAAATGAACCCATTTCTATTAATCTGTAAGTTGCCACGTGGCTCATGGCTTACTGGTATTTTAACGTCTGTTTCTCATGGCTGTGGCTAGCAGTGTCTCCTGACTGAGCCTTCCTGTTCCCTGAATTCTCCTCTCTCTTTGTCCTGCCTATACTTCCTGCCTGGCTACTTATTCACAGCATAAAGAACATCCCACAGCATATTTAAATTTTTCACCTTGTACAAATTAATTTAAAATGGATCAAAGACATCAAACTAAAATAAGTGACAAAGAAACTTATTGTATAAAACAGAGGCTACCCTTTGATATATTGGTGTAGGAAAGAACAGCTTGAATAGAACATCAATAACAGGAACTGTCCTCAAGTATCAACAGATGGACCTACATGAAAAAATAGTTTCTGCACTGGAAACAATAATCAGAGTGAATAGACAGACTACAGAAAGTGAGGGGGGGGGGGCAATCTTCTCAGCTATCATACAAACAGTAGGCTAATATTTAGAATTTACACAGAATTGCAGAAATTAAATACCAAGAAAATATAACTGTCAATCAACACCTGGGTGAAGGAACTGAAGAGACTGTTTTCAAAAGCAGAACACAAATGTCAAATAACTATTTTAAGAAGTGTTCAATATCCCTATCCATCACAGAAAGACAAATCAGAACTTTTCTATGATTCCCACTTGCTCCAGGCTGAATGGCTATCATCAAAAATTCTAACAACAAATGGAGATGATCTGGAGAGAAAGGAATCCTTATTTGCTGCTGGAGGTGATGCATTTCAATGCCACCACTGTGGAAACCTGTTTGAAGTTGTTTCAAACATTAAAAATAGGATGTCCATATGAGCGAGCTAACTATTTCACTCCTGGGCACGGATCTAGAGAGTTCTGGCTCACAACTGACTATAGAGATCTTTACACCCATTTTATTGATGCCTTATTTACTGCAGCAGTAAAATGAAATCAGCTGATGTATCAAGTAACAAAGGAATGCATACTTAAATTTTGGTATATATATGTATATATATTTGTGTGTGTGTGTATATATATATTTACATATATAAACAAATATTTTGTTATGCTATATTATGGCATACAACAGATATATCACATGTAATCATATAATTTATAACAATTATGTTTATACAGTATATATAACATATATTAGTTGTTATCACATACTATATATAATAAATGTAAAGATGTGCGTTACATATATATGAATATTATTCATCTCTAGCATGTATTTAAAAGGTAGAATATGAAAGTGTGGTCACACAATGTCAGAAAATTTTTAAAAATCGTATTTTCTCTCACATGTGGATCCAATTATAAGTAAGCACATTTAAAAACAATTTTACATGTGACTACAACACAGCATGTAGGAAAGAGAAAAGAAAGGGTGACTATTAGGGGATGAGGAAGGACCAAATGTAGGTAATGGGCATGAGATCTCAAATAGGATGCAAAGCTAAGTGATTTTCTAGTTAAAACTCTGTCTGGATTTTTCATTTTTAATGGCAGCTAAGTGCCTAAAAATACATTCAGCAGTGATAGTTAGAAATCCAATAAGAAGCTTCAAAGCTTCCAAATGTCTATTCTCACTCTATAGAAGAAGTTCCTTGAGATGTATAGACTTTAGGTCTGGTTAATTTCTATATAAATTTTGTGTGATAACATGTATAATAATAAGTAATAAAAGACAAATCAGTCTTTAAATTTTCAAAATCTCTCATGCTACACCTTTCACATTTTATTGTCCAAACTACCATAGAACACTTGTTAAGGCAGGTATTTCTGTCTCCATTTCAGACATAAAGAATAACAACAATATAATGCCAGAGTCTAGCTGCTGCTCAGGCTACAATGCCTACAGCAGCTCCTCCTCGTTTAATGTCCCAGGGACCTGACTGTGACTGTGTCTCTGAGTCCCTTGCTAACAGATTCCCAGGTGCCAGGAACTCTCATCTGTAGAACTGAGTCACTGGTGAGCATATATCTTTTTTATCAACCACTTCCTTGCCTCCAGCCTGGCTATAGTTCCATGCATTGAAATACCCTAACCATCAGAAAGGTATAAAAGAAGACTCTTTTTCTGCCACATGAGCCCCTATTTCCTCTCTTCAGGGTTCTTTCCCTGTTGTTTGTCTCTAACAATGGGGCCTGAACTTTCTTAAAAGTCTCCACCATGGTCTTGTTTATTTGTTTGTGTTGCCATACCATTAATTACATTTTAACTAAACTTGGGGCTGGAGAGAGAGAGCTCAGAGGTTAAGAGCACTGGCATCTCTTCCAAAAGTTTTGAGTTCAATTTCCAGCAACAACATGGTGGCTCATGCTACAATGGAATCTGGTGCACTCTTCTGGCATGTAGGTATATATGCAGATAGAGCACCATACACATAAAATATATCTTAATTTTTTTTTTTCTGTTGGAGACCTTTTAGGAATCATCTGATTGTTACAGTAGAAGTCAGTGCAACAATGATATGCCTGTCCATTCATTCCAGTGCTTATGCCATTTCCCCATACTTATTTGCCATTGTAGAACAAATAGAAGGGTTCCAGAAAAGAGGTGAGCTGCAGGACCAAAAGACAATAAGTCCATTGGACATGGACATGCTGCACCTAGGATAGACTTCAACACTCTCTGGAGTGAGGGTCAACTCTGGGGATTTCAGACTCCCAAGTGTACTGTCTGGTGAGAATTTCCATCTGGGCATTCTCAAGACTGAATGGAGAATTTTCAGATTTTCTCCGACTCCTTTGACTCTAAATTAGAAAACATCAATAAATATGATGTGTTCACTTGGTATTTTTCTGTGTCTGTCTTCTAAATAAAAATATGACTTTGCTATACATTTATTTTGAAAGGTAAGTGAAAACTGATTAAATTTACCTAGAATTTCTCACCTAAGGAAAAGAGCAAGGAGAGAGGCAATTATGCTTATTTTCACCTTCTTATCTAGTTTACTGTGGAACCACAGCTATTGTTCCTTAAATGTAGGAGATTTTAGTTCACACCACAGAAAACACAGAGTTGAAAAGCAGATCATATTAGATCAGATGGCAACACCATTTATCCATTGAGGACATATTCTATGAATCCAATGGATATTTGAAACTGCAGACTGTGTCAAATGTTATTATTATTATTATTATTATTATTATTATTATTATTAATCACTGAAGATAGATTCTTCTTTCATACAATACATCTTGACTTGACCACAGTTTCCCCTCCCTTTCTCTTCCAGCTCCCTCTACTTCCCCTCTCTCAGATCTGCTTCCCCTCTGTTTCTCTTCAGAAAAGATCAGGCCTTTAATGCCTTTCTAACTTACTTAAACACTTGTCACAAGCTATGTCTGTTAATGGTACAGTTTGGGATGTAAAGAGCCAACACAACTTATGGTTTAGACAGGTTTGCTCTTATTGTAGATCTTGACAATTTGGCATGGGTACTGGTCTTCAAATTACCTAATTTAAAGTGTGTCACATAAATTTTACAGAATAAGGCCATATTGGGAAGATTAACAAAAAGATATAACAACTCAATCCACCCATGAGATCCTCAAATCAGATGAAAGATTAACACATGCATAACTAAGCAGTCCTGATCAAGGTGTGGTCCAATCCATCATTTCATGGGTTTCATTTTAATCTTGTATAAAGTTTGTCTAATTTCAACTCTGTGGCATCTCTTTCTGAAAGACTAGCCCCTCCACCTGATCTGAATCCACATCTTCTCCCCAGATGGGATTTTTCGGGGAAATTCTTGTTTTTCTTGTGGCCATTGTATCACAAGTGGACCTTTAAAGGATCTATATTTCTCTGAACAGTCATAAAGAAAGTCTTCTCTTGGGCATGTCCAAGTATAAATTGTCACTACCCTCGTGGCCTTACAGAAAAATTAAGTAAAACAAGTTTCCTATAGAAAAGCATGCTAGTTATACACTAGTTGATCTGGTAGATAGTTTCAGAATGATTAAGGGGAAGCTGTCAATGAAGTATGAAAATGCTAAACTGAGGAACAATTCATTCCCTGGGTGGTATGCCTCAGGACAGTCTGAGATTTCATCACAGAATCATGTACACTTAAAGACTGTTGTATCATTAAATTGCTATTTTCTACTCAACTTGTAGTGGGTAGCCATTCCAGCATTGGCCTGGAAATTCCAACCCCCATTGAGGCTTCAGCAAAGGTCACACCTACAAGGCAGGGCCGAGAGAGGACTCTGAAGACCCAGGATCCAAATAAGAAGGATCTCTTGGTGCCTGGACCCTGAGCGCTAGAGGTAGACCAAACAGAGTTTTCCAGAGAACACTGCTGGACTGCGCCATACCTTTGCCAGACCTTACAATCTACCTATCCCTTCATTTGTAAGTTACACCACAAAATAAACCTCCCTTTTAACTATGTAGAGTCGCCTTGATAATTTCACCAGTATCAATTATTTCAGTTGGTGATCTTCATTTCTTCTCTGTCATATGGAAATCAAATTAAGATAAGAAAGAAAGGTAATTAAGGCTCCATTTCCACATCTATTGAAAATTATCCACATCTTGAAAAACAATTTTAGTGGTCTTGTTCTCAGTTTTCTTATACCCCCAAAAAAAGAAAAAGATGAAATTAATTTGCAAAGCCAGCTAAAATTTTATTATAGTAAATATTTTGTCCTAAACCAGTTTCCACGTAGCAAGTGTCAGGTATAAACATATTTCAACCTACATATTTAACGTGCTTGGAAATATAAATGCATTGAAGATATTCAAATCATCTTTCTGTTGATGTTCTATTCTGTCTATTTCTCCTCTGGCCTGATCTGCTATGTTCTGTTTTGTTTGACAAGCAGCTCATGGGCTTCTTTATGAGATATTAGTGGCCAGGAACAAGTACATGTTTACACTTCATCATGCCTTGAAGGCTTTGTATCTTATATGTAGTACTCTTTTTTTCTACATATATATTTGTGCACATATGTTTCTGCTAACAAATATTTTATCATATGTACAGTATATTACATATAAAACACACATAGCAAATCAGATACTGTACACATATACATCATAGGCATATTATATAAATCATATTTTATGATTTATTGCATTATGTTTCATATATCATATACTACATATTATGCATACACACACACACATATATATATATATTCTCTTTCTTTCTCTCAACACCTTCAATGTACTCCCTGGCAAACATATTATTGTTACATATATAGGTATTTGTATATGAAATATATATATGTATGTATGTGTGTATGTGTGTGTGTGTATGTATATTTACATGTGTGTATATATGCCTAAATATAACCTATTGAGTTCATTTATTGAGTCTTGTATGTATATACTTTCAGGACTGACCACTTCAAATTAGGTAACTAATTACAGAGCTTATAACTTGAAATGACTAATTATTCCTCTCTCAGCCTCTCTTAGCTGCCTGTAGTTCTTCTTCTATATTTGAGGCCCCATAAGAGTTCTACTACTACCCTGCATCTTTTGACTTGCACTGACAACCACCTTACAATGATGCTAAACAATGTAGTTTTAGCCGATGCTCTTAAACAGGTATGTGAATAACATATTCACAACTGATCAAAAGATCACAGGAAAGACAATGACACAATGACAATTAGTTTCACATATATGGCTACTTTGCAACGGCTTACTGCAAAGTGCACTCTTCAATTCTCTTGCCATTACAACTACATTAGGTTGTTTTCCTACTACTTCCAGAATGGCTAAATCAGTACAAAGACTAATATAGTGTGTATCTTAACATTGTTTCAGACTATCTATCTTAGTGTGAGAAGAGCATATAAGTACCATGCAATGTATCATAAAATCGCCCTCGTCTCTCCATATGTCCTATGAGAAGAATGACGCCAAGTGACCACTATTTATTTCTAAACTGAAGTTTGCTAAGTATAAAATATATTCTGGCAATATGTGGTTAAAAGAATATCAGTCTACACTTATGTGACTGCATAAAATACACTCATGCCACACATCTGCCTGTTTAATACATGATTTAGTGATGGGTTTGTATGAGGTCCTTCAGCTTCCTTTGAGGTGGGTGGTAAAGAAACAGGGAGGACAGAGTCCCAACCCAGAATTTATTAGGTCATTATATGAGGACACTTACAGCAATGTAGTTCAAAGGACTTAAAGAAGCAATCTCCGGTGTTGGCTCAATACTCATCAATGCTGGGGGACAATTTACCTGTAAAGGATGCATTTGAGCTGCCCTGAAAATGTGGAGAAGAAGCCAGTGCAGCAGCAGCATTTAAATCAGCTAGAACTATCTTTAGAATCAACAACAGCAGGTCATTCTTCTGCCACTTTGAGGCATGAAATGATTTTAAATTGTGTGACAAGAATTAATATACCAACAGACATGGAGGGCAAGGCAGACAGGTAAAATGGCTAACCCTAGTTGATTCAGGATACACTTGAGAAACACGATTAGTGAGGTCACAACAAATTCTACACATGGCCTTAAATTCAGGTATGAGAATGTTTCAATAGCCATCATAGACTATTAAAAGTTCTCAATTGGTGCATGTAAAATGATGCAAAAACTGATATACTAAATATAATTATATTTATTTCATTTTCCTTATTTTCCTGGCATATTTGAACCTTCATATAACTGTTAATCTAACTGGTAAAATTATCTAAGAGAATTACTTATTAGTGAATGTTTTTACCAAAATATTATTAGTTTCTTTAAATGTTTGAAGCAAATCAGTATGTCATTGAAATATTGTCTAAATTTTCATGCCAGGAAAACATAAATTTATAATTCCTTTCATTTTGTTAATTTGTCTACAAAATGAAATGGAAATAGACATAATTACTATTATTATAAGACCAATATCTACTTAACATATATTACTTTTTCTAGAAAATCTGACATGCGCACAGCAATTCATTGGAAAAAAAAATGTTGACGGAACAAAAATATCACTAAGTTTCTATAAATGCAGTAAATTTTATTTAGAAAATGGTAAGAAATGCTTTACCTGTAAATGTGAGATATTGATCAGATAGATGGTAATAAACACTATTCTTTTAGTTTAAATATCTTTGTCCTAAACACCACATTAGAACATCAGGAATACCAATTATAAATTCTTTGATTAGATATCTATATACATTTTTAAAAGATTTATTTATTTTTATTTTTGGTGTATGAGCATTTGCCTGCATATATGTCTGTGCAACATATGCATGGCTAGTACCCAGGGCAGTGAGACAAGTGTGTCAGATCCCTTGGAACTGGGGTTGAAATGGTTATGGGCTATAATGTGCTTGCTGGGAATTGAATCTAAGTCTTTTGCAAGAGCAACAAATGCTCAACACTCAGCCTTCTCTTCAGCTCCAGAGACCAGTATTCTAATTCGGCAAACTTTGTGATTTTTACATAGGCAGCAAGGAAGAAAATGTAGTGCTGTGTCTTACAAACCAGAGTCTCTGTACATATGTAGCAAAGGATAAATTTGAAAGGCTTCTGATGGAATGGTGTATCAAAGTAAATTTGTGTTTAATGTTCTCTTTATGGTCCCAATAATCATATAGTTCACATGATAGCATTAGGTAAGCTTTGGGGTTCCTTCTCAAAATTGGAAAGTCAAATGACTTGGATGTCAATGCATTAGATAATTTGAGTTTTTGAAATCAGATGGACCCATTTTTGTGATGTATGTCCACAAGGGGTTGCTGGGTTGAGTAATTTTAGGCAACAGAATGTATGTAAAAAATAATTCATTTAAGAATTGCTGTTCTGTTTCCTTGCTCTCCCACTCTGTCTCTGTTCCAGATCAAACCTCCCTTTCCCTTATGTTCTCATCCCCCATCTCCTACTCTCCATTACCCCCCTCACCCCCAGTTTGCTCATGGAGATCTCGTCTATTTCCCCTTCCCTGGATGATCCATGCATTCCTCTTAGGGTCTCCTTGTTTCCTAGCTTATTTGTAACTATGAGTTGTATTCTGGTTATTCTTTGCTTTACATCTAGTATCCACTTATCAGTGAGTACATATCATGTTTGTCTTTCTGAGTCTGGGTTACCTCACTCAGGATGATATTTTCTAGTTTCATCTATTTACCTGCAAATTTCATGATGTCACTGTTTTCTACTGCTGAGTAGTACTCCATTGTGTATATGTGCCACATTTTCTTTATCCATCTTTGGTTGAGGGACATCTAGGTTGTTTCCAGGTTGAAACAGGGTACTATGGACGTTCCCAGGAATCCACAAGGATGACCCATCTTAGACAAATAGCAATAGTGGAGAGGGTGCTTGAACTGGCCTACTCTGATAATCAGATTGGTGAATATCCTAACCGTCATCATAGAGCCTCCATCAAGTAACTGATGGAAGCAGATGCAGAGATCCACAGCCAAATACCAGGCCGAGCTCCAGGAGTCTAGTCGAAGACAGAGAAGAGGGATACCATGAGCAAGGGCCATCAAGATCATGATGGGGCAACCTACAGAGACAATCAAACCAAGTCAGTGGGAAACAATGAACTGTTGACCAACAGCTGTGGAGCCTCCATAGGACTAGACTAGGCTTTCTGCATAGGAGAGACAGTTATTTAGCTTGACCTGTTTATGGGACCCCCAGCAGTGGGATCAAGATCTGTCCCTGGTGCATGAGCAGGCTTTTTGATCCTAGTACCTATGTTGGGACACCTTACACAGCCTTGGCTCATGGGAAGGGGCTTGGAGCTGCCTCAGGTGAATTTACCAGGCTCTGCTGACTCTCCATGGGAGTTCTTGCCTTGGCAGAGGTTGGAATGGGGGGTCACTTGGGGAGGAAGGCTGGGGGAACAGGAGCATGGAAGGGAGGGGCATCTCTGACTGGTATGTAAAATGAACAGAAACTTTCTCAATAATAACAATAATAATAATAATAATAATAATAAATTGTTGTTCTGTAAAGAAAGTTAAAGGAAGTAAAGTCATACATCCAAATTGAACAGCCTGTTACCATGACAGTTAATTTTTAAAGCTATCTTGTGACTGTCTAGCTCATTGTGTACTGAATATAGTTTATATAAAACAATAGACTTGTTATGCACTTATGTAGATGCCTCATCATGGGAATATTGGCTGATATGAGCATACTATTCTGAAAAATGAGAAAAGTGGATTCTCAATGACTGGCAGACAGTTTGGCATATTGAGTGTATAAAATAATCTGTTATGTGTCATTCAGTCTTACTCATAATACAGAATGATTCATTTCTTTGAATTTTGTCAGTTAATATAAAGCTTCTAAACTCTACCATTTCCTAATCAGATAATGTTAGTAAATTGCAGTTGTCTTCCCTACTTATATTGATGTCTTAATTTGAGGTGAAATGAAAAAGTGAGAAATATTTCTGCTTATCTGGGAATAAAAACATGTAAGTGATATTTTGTAATACCTCTATCAATATATCAAATTATCTTCAATATGTTTTATAATGGGACAATTTGTACTGTAACTGGTTTATTGTTGAAACAGTTAGCTTGTCTGAATGCATTAAGAGAATTTAAAGAAACTAAAATCCCATGAACAATACCCAGCAGGAACAGAACATCAAATCTGAATGAAACACTGATTGTAATCTAGTCTCCTGGGCACCACAGTTTTTGCTATGCAAACCTTTCCTTAAACTCTGTATTGACCTTTGTCGGGGTAGGATTTACTGGAAAATACCTATATGTGAGGTTTAAAAATAGTTTAGTTTGATTATTCTCTTTACTAATTTGCATAATTAATTTGACCTGAAATTGAACTTTCTTTCATCCAATTTAGTGACTATTGCATTATCTTTGTTAACTATAACTTATCAGAAAATCTCTAATGGGGTCATTTACAAGTTTTCATTAATCTTGCATAATACCTTTAATCATATCAAGTATATACAAAATATATCAGTTAATAAAGCATGTGCAGACATACAGTTTGTGAACAGAAATGATGCAGGTTATTAGTACCTGTCATCACTTTTGGTTATATCATGGGCAAAGTAGTTACTGCATGTGGGTCATATGCAAAGTATGGATTTCACACATGTCCCCTATTGCTCTGGCAACTATCCACTTTCTGTTCAGTTTGTATAATCTAAATCTCTATCGCATTTTTTCCTACTGGAAATACAGTAAACTGCATATGCTCTGCAATATTTAAGTTAGACCTCTGGAAAATTAGAAAAAAATAACTTAGGTTCCTTCATAAGCCAAAGAAAGTATTAAGGTTTCAAGTCTTTATATCAATCTAGCTTACACAAAACATGATGCTATTTATGTGTGTCCCTGTATTACATCTGACCATAATTTAAGCAGGGCTCCCACTGAGATGTAAGAGAGAGTCAACACTTACCTGATTTCTAGTTTCTCTATGAGCAAATCTTGTGTGTGTGTGTGTGTGTGTGTGTGTGTGTGAACTTTTATTGATTCTTTGTGAATTTCACATCATGCATTCACACACACAAATTCTAATAGTAGTTATTTTATCATGAGGACATTTTTTTAGCATCTTCAATACTCATTTCAATCATATTTTCATACTGTTGTCTCTAGAATTGTTTTCTTTGCAACACTATTTTATGCCCAATTGATATAATCAGATTTTTCTTTAAGAATTCCAAGTAATGTCGCCAGGAAGTAGTTCCTGATTACATGATGTGGTAATTTGAATTTAATTGTCCCTGGTAAGCATGAAGGGAGTGATGATTTTAGGAGGTATGGCTTTGTTGAAGTAGGACTGGCTTTGTTAGATCAAGTGTGTCAGATTGGAGGTTGGTTTTGAAGTGTCCTACATGCTCAAGCCACATCCACTGTCTCAGTTCACTTCCTGTTGCCTGCATACCAAGTTGTAATACTCTCAGCTCTTTCTTCAGCACCGTGTCTGCCTGCATGCCACAATGTCCCATTAAGATAATAATGGACTGAAAATCTGAACTGTAAGCCACCTAATTTAATTTCCTTTATTAGAGTTGTGATCGTCATGGTATCTCTTCAACAATAGAAACCCTACTAAGACACATGATGAAAACATTTTACTTATTTTTTTTTAATTTTTAAGAAAGAAAAAAAGTGTTTACTTCCTTTTTACTAAAGCTTCCAATACTTCTCTTTATAGTTTCTCATATCTTAACTCAGGTATAACATTGCCTGGTTAATACATGATTTAATGATTTTTTGTTTAATGAGATCCTTCAGCTTCCTTTGAGGTAGATGGTAGGAAGAAAGATAGGGAGGAAGATCTGTGGTTAGCTTTGACTTCCACTTATTTTCTTTTGTTCCTTATATTTTACAATATAAGTTAGAAGTGATTTCCAATGATTTAGATAGTTACTATGAGAATTAAATTTAGATATATTCATACATATAATGACTCAGCACTATTATGGTGGCCCTTACTACACTTACAAATCATTAATAACACTAAAAACCTAATCATACTGACCTAATGAGTCACATGTGGGAAATTACCAACTTGCCAAGTAAAATGTTTGAATGCTTAACAAACCCAAATATATCTCTTAGACATGTGTGAAATACACAAATAGTATTGAAAAAGTGATAATGTTGCTTTTATAAACTTATTACTTAATAAAATATTGCCTTTATATTACTCTATAAAGTAGTTTGGAACAAAAGCCTCAACATTTTGAATGTATGACTATTTCATATGAACAGTAGTAACAGAAAAAGAATGATTTGTTGAGATTGTTTTGAGAAAGAAATTCCAGGATGGATTACAGAGCAGCGTCTAGAACACAGTAAATATGCTACAACTTTGCATAGAAATAGTCTTAATAAATGGCACCAAATATGTGACTTATGTAATATATTATATAAATATGAGTCTATGAGAAGTTACTGAAGTATCCTCAGGGAATTTTTTTTTTCTTATTTTACAATGTATAAAAATCTCTTCAAACTCAGCAATAACATAACAAAAACTCAATTGTATATGAAACCAAAAATTGCAATAGGAATTCATCAAGAAAATATATATGGTGAATAAGAGCATAAAGTGTGACTCACATTGTTTTTAATTTGCAAAACTCAGACTGAGAAAAAATTGGAATAACAGGGATTTTCTTGTTCACAACTGGTGGGAATGAACAAGGTATATTTCACACTTTCCTAAGAATCTCAAAATTTTCTTATGATGTTTTCCAGAAATCATTGCCCTCACTTTTACCAAATGATTAAAAAAAGGTCACAACCAAACATAGAGATACATAGATATTCATAGCAGTACTATACATAGTTTCCAAATTATGTAAAAGACCCATATGTCCTTTAGTAGGGGAAAAGGTAAGTTGAATGTGGCATATTTAGAAAAAGGAACATTGTTCAGATATAAAGCAGAAATGAACTATGAAACATTGAAGTCATAGAGAACATTTAAATGCATATTGCAATGGGAAATAAGCCAACTTGTAGAGACCTTGCAATCTATTATATTTATGGAATATCATGAGATTGGAAAAATTGTTGAGACGTTTCAAAGGTCAGTGGAGTACATAACATATAGGAGATACAGAGAAATATGATGAATAATTCTGTAATGCTGAATATCTTTTACTCAAGTTTCCATCACCACAGACTATATAGTGCTTTATGTGAACCCTAATATAACCAATGGACTTCAAGAGAGGCAATATCAATGATGGTTCACAGACTGTTGCACGCATTCTACTTGTTCAGTGGCAGAGTGCTTCTTTTGCATGAATTGGCCCTATGTTTAAGCCATGGTAGGAAACACACACAAACACACACACACACACACACACACACACACACACACACACACACACACACACACACACATACATACAAACAAACAAACAAGAAGACCATACCACCGAGGTAAGAAGTGCTGCTAGTGGATGAGATCATAATGTGGGTGAATAGTCAGAATCTATGGTGTATTAACAAAGATATGACAAGTCACTGCAACAACTGTTCATTGTTTTCATAAAGTTAACTACTCTAACAAGGACAACCTATCTCTGTAATGAGATTACAATAATAATATACACTAAATGAACTAAATGAACTGCTAGTTTACATAAAGATAATAACTGAATGAAGGTTGCTTCAATATCTAAAGCTACTAGACAGTAGACATCTCAATAAATGCAGCACACCATAACCATGCCCATCTTTCTGTAAGAAAACATTGCTAACTGCTGCAGAATATTTAACTGTGTAATGATGTTGGCTGGCCTAGAGTGAGTTACTACCACTGCAAACTCCATTGAATTGATGTAGATATTACCTTGTTTATTTTCTGTGCCATTGCTGTGACATGAGCCATATACCACAGCAAAGAAATTAAAGCAAATCAAACAAGAGCCCTTCAAAGTCTATTTAGATAGACTTAATTATTGTGATCTAGCTATTACTTCTTAAGCACACTTAATTATGCAATTGAGAACTGTTATTCAACTAAAGCAAAAAGATTTTTTTTCCAGGCTAGGGTATATTTTATTCATATTTATTTTAAAGATATCTCATATTGTAAAATCTAGTACAAAGTTATATTGAATAAATCACATTACATAAAAGAGTCTTATTCTTCCCCATTGAAATTAGGGTTTCATTTTTCCTAATAATTATTTACTCTTAAATTTCTCTTGGTTTCCTTTTTCTTGAAGGAGAAAAACAGAAGAATAAAGTAGTAGGAATGAAAATATAAATAGGTGTGTGTGTGAGTGAGTATGTGCATGTCTGAGAGAGAGATAGAGAGACAGAAAAAGAAAGAGATAAGCAGGTCTAAAAATAAAAACAAAAGGAAAATAATAAAGTGAATATTTATTTGGAGAACCTCTAAAATATGTTAGAAGCTTGCATAGTGATTAGGAGGATAAACTAATCTGCCATTACTAATTGTCCTAAGTAATTATTTTCAATTTTTTAAAGAAAGTACATTGATAACGTTTAGGTATATAACTAAATTATCCACTTGGAAAAAAATTCATTTTCTAAATATTTTTTTTTGTCCTAGAAGGACATTGAAACTTAAAGTTCATAATATGTTTAATTCTTGTTCATAAATCTTACTAGAAAATACCATAAAGGAAAATATAGATATAACTCACAATCATGAGAACAATAAACAGGAGCCAGGATAGACAGAAAGGTTTTATTGACTTAAGGAAAGAGAGATAGTGATCTGCATATTAGAGAAAGCAGAACCTAGAGCATGAACAGAGATAAACATAAAGAAGTAATAGAATCAAAACTGCGAAGTCTGAAGGGCAATTCATTTAGAGGCAGCTGTTAATGATAAGGAAAGGGGTGTGTGTGTGTGTGTGTGTGTGTGTGTGTGTTTGTGTTGGTTTGAATAACAATGGTCTCCATAATTGCAAATGTTTGAACACCTGGTCATAAGTGGACTGTTTGCACAGGATTAAGAGGTATAGTCCTATTGAAGGAAGTGTGTCGCTAGGGTGGGCTTTGAGGTTTCAGAAGCCCAAGGCAGTCCCAGTGTCTATCTTTGCTTGCTGATTATGTATTAGAATGTATAATGCTCAGCTACTGCTCTAGCAACATGCTTTTCTGCTTGCAGCCATGATGATCACGGTCAAACCCTCTTAACCATGCTCCCAGTTACATGCTTTCTTTGATAAGAGCTGCCTTGGCCATGATGTCTCTTCCCAGTAACAGAAGAATACCTAAGATAGAAGTTGATCCTGAGGACTGAGGTATTGCTGTGGCAGGCTGACCATGCTGTTTGGTGGGTCAATGTGAAAGAGTCTTCAATTTTGAACTGAAAGTGGTTGAAGACTTCAGGTGTGGCTTAACAGAGCATCCTAGGAGGGCCAGAAGACAGTGGTGAGAAGAGCAATTGGAGCTATAGGAACCCAATTCAAGAGGTTCGAGGGGGACAGATATTAGCAAGTGTCCTAGAGATCGTTCTTATGCCTTTTTGAAAAAAGCGAAGGGGGCTGCTACTTTTGCTCTTATTCTAAGAATCTGAAGGTAGCTAAATTGAAGGGTTTTGGGTTGATGTCACTGACAGAAGAGATTTCAAGACAGCCCAGTATTTACCCAGATAATCTTAAAACCAGCAACAGGAAAAGGCATAAAGGAATTCCCAGGCCTAAACAACAAGGAAAGCTTATACATTCGCTTTTCAAAAGGAGGCAATTTTCGAGTTTCAGCAACTCAAAGAACTTGGTATCCTCAGTCACTTAATTCTGGCTCTAGAGTCAAGAGGGATAGAGGGAATTGGCTGTGGGATCTTATTCTTTTCTTTCTTTCTTTCTTTCTTTCTTTCTTTCTTTCTTTCTTTCTTTCTTTCTTTCTTGAGATTCAAAAGCTTTAATATCACATAGTATAATTATAATTGTAGGATTAATTACACTTCAGAACATTTCTCTATATACAACATATATATATATTTTATATACCAACTTTTTAAGAAAGCCACTGACAGGGGTTTTTACACATCAAGGTGGAAGGTAGGGTAGAGGAACATTACTGATGGGGCAGAGAACCACGTGGCCAGAGATAGGAGACCAGCGTTTTCTGTAAAACCAGACAGAATGACATGATGAGAAAAAAGAGAGGAAGACAGAGGTTCTGTAGAGGTCAGCAGGTCTCCAGTAGAGTTTTCTGAGTGCCAGGAGTAGAGAGTAGTAGAAATGGAAAATGAGGAAACAGAGGCTGAAGCTGAGGCTGGAAGCACAGGAGTTTAGTTATTAGCAGGACTAAGAGCTGGGGAACTGGATGGAACTGAAGCTATGGAGACAGGATTCCATCCCCAAGAAATAAAGTAAATAGATAAAGAGCTTGGTGCACCTGTGCTTATTCTTGTCCCAACTGCCTGGTGGAGCTATACCTGTATTGATAGAATTTTATCTTAGAGGAATAAAGTTAACAGACATAGACGCATAGTGTATGTAAAATTTTCCCTCAAATATCTCATGCCAGACATAGCGAAATCCCCAGGACCCCTGGGTAACAATAGGATTCCTGCTGAGGAGAGCTGGAGCCTGTCTTAGGAACCAGTACAACATCAGCGGTGTGCTGCATGCAGTAGGCAAACCTGCCAGGGAAGAGCCCTCTAAGATCACCCTTTAACAACAGACACAAATTTGCAAGATTTAGAGTCTCCTTTGCTGTTTTTGAACTCATTTTGACCTGTATTTCCTCACTATACAACATTTTCTCCCTTTAGGAATAGGGAGCAGGCAATAGAATGTGGTGGTGTGAATGGGAATGGTCCCCAGAGACTCCTATGTTTGAATGTTTGGTCACGAGTTAGGGAAACTTTTTTTGGATGCATTAGGAAGGATCCTTTTTGGAGGAAGAGTGTCACTTTCAGGTTTCCAAAGCCCATGCCAAGTTCACTTCTCTGTCTCTCTGTCTCTCTGTCTCTCTCTCTGCTCCTCTCTTCTCTCCCACTCTCTCTCTGCATGTGCCTTGTGAATTAGGACTTAAAACTCTCAGCTACTGCCCCACTGCCATTCTTTTATGCTTCCTGTCATGATGGTCATGGTCTAGCCCTTTCAACCTGTAACATAATCCTCAACTAAATGTTTTCTTTAATAAGCATCGCCTTTTTCACGGTGTCTCTTCACAGTAATAGAACAGTTACTGAGACAGAGGCCATGACACACTTATGAGAAAAGTCAGTTGCAAGTATGAACATAAAACAGCCTGGTCTTTCTGGTTTCTGATGCCAGGAGCTTAGATTGTATTACAAACAGATGACATAGTGGGCTCATGGTTGCTCAAGAAAGGATGAACTTCTTCAAAAAGTACTTGAAAGAAATAAAGTTCCTAATGTGAGCCCAGCAGTTTTGTTATTTATTCTTTCCTAACATAAGGAAGTCTCTGATACAACAATAAGCTCCGTAACTGCTGTACTCAAATTGGTACATTTATGGACAAATATTCATTTCTATTCACATAGAAAAAGAGATCAGAGTAAATAGAAACATAAAGAAACATAAAAATTAAAAAAAAAAAATTAACTGGTCAGAGTGCTGAAAATTGATGAGTATGAGAGCGTAGCACTAAATGAGACATTGTTTTGTCGTTCTCAATATGGATATCTTTAATTTGTATTAGTGTTTGGCTTGCATGTATATATGTGCTCCACATGCATCCCTAGTGCATACAGATGTCAGAAGAGGGTATGAGTTCCCATAAAATATAATTACATATGCTTGTGAGCTGCCATGTTGGTGCTGGGAACAGAATCAGTGTCATGTCAAAAATGAGTGCTTATACTTGCTGTGAGCCATTTCTCTTCATAAATAGGACATTTTTATCAACTTCCATACCAGAGCTCTGGGACCACAAAAGAAGAGAAGCGGAAAGATTGGGAGTTACAGAGGATAAGGAAGAGTACTGTGAACTGTTGTCTTCTTGATTACGGCACAGTCATTATACACACAAACTAAGAGTATCCTGGGTTATCTGAACAAAATCAAGCCAGCAACCATTCCCAGCTTGGGAACACCTGGCTCCCTCCTACAAATCTGTCTACAGTTGGTGACTACAGGAGGAGGAAGTGACATTCTTTATTTGGAGACTTGACCATGATAGATTTTCTGCATTCAATACATGGTTCCATGCACATAAGAATATGGGCCACCAATGGACACTATTTGAACTTAGTGGATAATCAGTTTTTTTCTTTTTAAAGTGAAGGGCATATAACTGGGAAAGAGATATGTTCTAGAAAGATCATGGGTGTGTTCAAAAAGTGTTTCTTTAGTAACTTAGAGTAGCCATTAAAACAAAATTTTACAATCAAGGTATCAAAGACTAGAAAGGAGTAGGTTGATCTGCTGGGCAGCAGAGTTACTTATAAAAAAGAGGAGAGATGGCATAAATCTCTCCTCTGTATCATGAAAAATTACTAGATAAAGTATAAAATAATTTAAAAAGCATTTAGAGAAGCTAGTGTCACTAATGAATAATAGGAAAAGGCAAATCTTCATGCTTGCTCACTTGGAGTCCCTGGTATCTTTTCATCACCCACATCCCTTACCATCCTAACAGGACCTTGTAAATTCCTGCAGTCACAAACACTGGAAAGTCAGCTGTGGGTTTGTTGTTCAAATAAAAACAAATAGTTTATTCTAATTCTGGTAGTGAAACTGGGAGAAGAGTAACTTTGCCATATTAAACAACATAGAGGTCAAACTACAGGCTAAATTCTACAGGGATCTCAATAAAATTGAAATAAAATGGGAAAATATAAAGTACAGATTCCTAACTTTATTATATTTTAACTCCATGAAATTTTCAAAAAAAAAATCTAATAGTATCAAGCATGTAAGAGATGAACATGGCTATATCATTCAAAAAGTAAAAATTTAAATAGCATAGGAGCCAAAATTCATAAGGGAGAAGCATTTGCTGATATTTGTTTCCAATTTGCTTTAAATTCTTTATAATAGACAAAAAGATAAATTTCAATGTTTGGCTTCTCAGCACTTACACAAATGTTAACAGTATAAAAGTTAAGACAGCTGTGCCAGCAGCCACAGAAAAGCATTTCAACAAAGAAAAAGTGAACCTTTGTCACCAGTATTTTATTTTATGTTTCTGTTAAGTGTTTCTCATTAAACATAAAGGACTTAAATTGCACAACAACTCCAGGTTGGAAGCAAAGCAGTTTGCATAGTTTTGAATATGGCATCTCACGCAATGCAATCTCAAAGTTCTAAGTTTTGATGAAAAAAAAAAGACAAAGGTGTTTTCTTTTCTCAAGTTATTTCTTTAGTCTTTTGCCTTAAAAAGAAACATGTAAGATTTGACTGAGAGAGCTTCTCATCTGTAAATAGGGACTCCTTGATCTCCAGAGCCAATGCCTTTGAAGAGTTCCATCTATTATTATAATTTAAGTAGAAAATACTACATTTATAGTAATAAGATGGCAGCAACATCAGTAAGATGATCTCCCTTTAATGATCTGATTATGAAATCATTCTCTCAACTTAATAGAACATTAAACCAATATTTTGAAACCAAAAACATCATCAGAGATGACATGGAAAATTTTAAATTTTCTGAGTGCCTCATTAAAGCCATCAATTCCACCAAGAACTCTGTGAAAATCATAACACTGTCAAAAGAATGAGATGAGCAGCAAAGATCATCTGAGGATGTTTACTTTATGTAAATGTCTGATGAAGCTTTTTATTGGGACACCTTATATAAATTCCTGGAACTGCTAAGAGTCAGAAAATTACTTCCTTTCGTCTTACGCCAGCAAGGTGAATAGCATGCTTGCCAGAGCGGAATGCTATTTTGTGCATAACTAATAGTTTTCAATGAGGTGCACAGAAGGTGAGGCTACTTGATATTCAGCTGCTGCGGAGAGCTGACAGAGGCTAACACTGTATTTTGTCCTGCCTCACATCACAAGGCAGGCTTCCTTTGCAGTTAACAATGAAGATAGCACCACAGTGATGTAATTCAACTTCGATTCCTATGTAGCTTTGCTTAAAAAAATAAAAAACTTGATTAATATAATTTTTCCATACTTTCTATATTTATTCCGAGTATCAGTGTGACTACTGTAACTACTCACATATTTATAACAGAGCCACGCTGTATAACAAAAGATATTCAGTCAAGAAAGCAGTCTTTGATTACCCATATGAAGGTAGACAAAATTGCTGTCATTACAATTTATCATTTTCCCTTCATTAGGAAAACAAAGATATTTAGAATATCATAAATCATGAGATTACTAAGATTTAACTTACACAAGCATATATGTGTATGTGTATTCAAGTATTCAAATAGTCAAGCATATATTAAAATGTTTCTGATTTAAAAAGCTAGATTTCTAAAAACTAATGACAATGAAATGATACATGAAAAATTTTTTCCACCTCAGAAACTTGGAACCATTTCTTTATTTTATATTTATGGCCAGATGTGAATTTCCTATTTTAAAAGTGGTTTCCAGAATACAGAAGTTGTCAAATGCATTCAATCAAAATTTTGCTTTCAACTTTTAGCTAAGTAAGTCATAGAGGCAGACAAGGGTAAGGAGTTTTGCAAAAGGAAACTGAAATCCACAGGGACTTAATACAATCTGAACATCCATATGTCGAAATTGCACAGAGAACACACAATTTCAAGTCAACACTGTTTCAAGTGTTTCATAAAGACTGTATCTAGAGAACCTCTCCAAAGGAAGAACTGGGCCTTAGCCATCTTTTAACTCTAAAAAGCAAAAATGAGCATCAAATATTTTCTTCTTTTTTTTTTTCTTTTTTTCATTTCTGAAGCAGGGTCTCTTGTGGCCCAGAAGTGACATGAACTTGTCACATTGCTATGAATGACCTTGAATTTCTGATTCCCTACCATCCCAAGTGCTGGGATTACAGATGTAAGTTACTGTGCCTTACTTAATATCAAACATTATATATATATATATATATATATATATATATATATGCCAAATTAATGAATTATCAGTGAAGAGAATAATGATAATGCAGTCTTCAAGAGACAGAATATACAGTCTATAAACAAGTTTTTATCAAAGTAACTCAATTGCACGTAAGAGACAAAAAAAAAAATTGTTGTGATAAATAATGTCCATGTCCATCCATTCAGGTAAATTTGACAAAATGTCAAATAAAATGTATCTCATGCAGTCAGTTTCTTATATAACAGGACAGCATATGTCCTTGTCTCCAAAAATAACCAATAAAATATATTGGTATTTGAAAAGAAAGAGGAAAAAACTGCAATGGAACAAGACGTTTTTTATAACATTAATGAAATTGAAAATTTCACTTTTTAAGTAAAAATCACAGTTAGATGAGAAGAATTCATAAGCTATAGAAATCAAAGAGGAAAGTATTTCTACTTTCTCAGCTGAGAGAAGAAGAGTAATTTCTGAGTCTGTCTTCATTTTTTATTTAAAAGTCTTTTTTACTCATTCTACATACCAACCCCAGATCCCCCAGCTCCCCCTCCCTACCCCCTTCTCCAAAAAGGTAAGGCCTCCTGTGGGTCCTTCTTCTTTAACCTAAGTGGATAATCAAGTAACTAGATGGTACCAAACACACAAACAAGAGCTTGAGTTCAGAAAACAAGGAAGGGGCTGCAACAAGATAGTGTGCACATCTTTCCAAAGCATGCACCCTGTGAACATTTCCTCCACCTGATCACTGGTGCCTAGTATCTACCATCTAGAAATAAAGCCACGGTGTTGTTAATCCATAAAATAATAAACACATTGATTATACCATGCCTCCCAGGACTTTTTCACTTCCCTAGAGCCTATCAGCTCTCATCCAAGATCTTAACATATAAAACTATTGAGGAGATTTTAGCCAAATCATTCTATTGCTGGATCTGAAACTGGAAAACATTATGTGTGAACTTAATTTTCAATAAAAATGTCATAATCTTGTTAAAGATTGTACAAGCCTGACTGACTACAACTTTTGTATAGATTTGGAATATTGCAGGACGATAGTGAGATTTTTTTCAAGTTATCTTTAATCAAGGCCAATTAATTGTCCATATCAGTGTTTGACCTAATAACCTTATGGCAATCAGATAAAATTAAATTTATCTATTTTGCAGCATAGAAATAGGCATAAGGATATCATCAAATATCTGAAGCCAATAGAAGAAATGTAACATATTACCTTACTCCATTGTCCCACTCAAACAGTTTCAAAATAGCTTAAAATATGATTATTCTGCTTTGTGGCTATTTAATTCTCATACATGCTGGAACATGGTATTTCAATCTCCAAAATCAGGCCTTGGTCATTCGTATTTGGCTCCATAATAAATGATCCTTGCTTCTCTTTGAAAGGAGAGAGGTGCATTTTTTTTTTTATGTTGACCTATGATATCACAGTAATACAAGTAGAACAGTTTGTGTTGGCTGTACCTCCTTGGGTTTTAGTTTTATTAGGTGGCTAATATTGCTGCAGTGACTTTACTGGATAACAATATTGTAATATAAAAGGACAATTTTATAGGAAATATTGAAAGTAAAAGTATTATGATGATATTTATTTATTTAAGACCTTGATTATACAAAGTGGACCTTTAAAAGTTGTTCCTTGTTTCTGCAAGTACCAAAAAAATTCATATGAGTGTTTAATGGTACAGAAATAACCAGCAGAAGAATAAATTTGATATTATAATTAGAAGGTATAGAATAGAATAAGATCTGAGCAGAAGAAATAGTATACATATGAATCCTTTTCATATGAAAGAGTTGATGTTTTTGGATGTTTATACAGAAACATAGCTATGCAAATATCTGAAAAACTCTAGGTAAGAAATAGCAGAAATCCACATATATCCATGTTTATTGTGACCTAGACGGATCAAAGTACTGTAGTATGTCTTTTTCTTTTTGGCATTCATGGACATACCAAAATCATGCTGCCCCATCTTCAGGTAGAATTACCTTCCAGAAAAGTGAAATTGTGTTCACCTAGATGCCTGTCAATAGATGAATGAAGGAAATATGATATAAACACCTGCATGGCAGTTTTGTTTAGATATATGGAAGAACAAAATTATGTAATTTTGATGCAAAAAAAATTGGAATGAACTATATATCACAATGTTAAACAAAATACGGTAGGTATGTATATAGATGACTATAATCCCAGTTCTTAAAATACTGAGGCAGAAAAATGGGTTTGAATGCATCCTCTACTACATAGAGTGATTACAAGGCTAGCCTTGACTAAGGGAGAACAAAACAGAAAAAATTCTATCACATGATTTCCTCAGTATGTTGAATCAATATTTTAAAATATATGAATACATCAATAGCATATATATGTATTATAAGACATAAATCCTATATATAGCATATGGGTTTAAATATAAAGTATGTGATATACATGTATGAATATACATAATCTCAAATTTGTACAATTAAACATATGCTAATAATAAATATTAGAATTTTCAAAAACTAAGAATTTAATCAATAGGCATTTAAATAAAATATAAGACAATATCTAATCTTTCTTAACCCATATCCCACAACGCTGACTAGTGGTCTTGCTATGATTGGGGAAAAAAAAAAACAATATTAAAGGAATTGCTTTCCAAATCAAACAATTGTTGTCAATATAGTTTTTCTTGACTTTGGAAAAGAAGGAAAATGAGTCATTTTTACAGCATGCTTATTGAGCTCCAAGATGTCATGGATGTCTTTGTACATGCTGACACACAAATGCACAGCACTCCAGTGAGTCAGAAATGAAAACAGATAGATCAAGGTAGAACATGGAACTAAGCTGGGGACTTTACAGTGTTTGTGGATCTATAGAATCTTAAATTCTCATGCTTTTTTTGGATACAGTATCTTTAGTGATACTGAATAAGCTATTTATATGAATCTTTTCTCTCAGTTTCCATTATGAAATACACAGAAAAGAGCAAAATTCCTATAATAATAATAATGAATGATGTTCCATAATGAACAAAATATGCAAGGAAATGATGTGATCATGGACTGGGGACATTAAGTTTACTCTTCAAATTTCTGCCATTTCAACTTCAGCAACTATAAACATTCCTGATTATAATTTGGGTGTAGTTGTATGATATCTACAGAAATTTCCAAAATTCGTAAAGAAGTGTGTTAACTCAGTAATAAGTCTCAAGGGAACAGCACTAAATATACATATTGAATACTTAACACTATCTACTTTATCATATGACTTTTATTCCATTGTTTTGTAGAAAAAGCGTGACAGTGATTTATGGAAAAATAATGAGGATTTTCAGTCTTTTCCTTAACTTTAATTATTGTTAGTTATCTTTGGTCTATAGAAAATTGAGGTTAGCAATGATAATTCGAGCACAACTTACCACATTAGGAAGTTCTCTCCACATTCATTTAATAGAAGTAGGAAGTAATTCAGACCCAAACTTATGAAAGATAAAAGCACTGCTAAACATTGTGATACTTGTGGATCTCACTCTACTGTTGTTACTGTCCTTTATGCTTTAAAATCTTTAATATTAATTTAAGAATATCTCTTTCTATTTCTCTGTGTGTTTGTGTGTGTATGTGTGTGTGTGTGTGTGTGTGTGTGTGTGTGAGAGAGAGAGAGAGAGAGAGAGACAGAGAGAGAGAGAGAGAGAGAGAGACAGAGAGAGACAGAGAGAGACAGAGAGAGAGAGAAGGAGAGAGAGACTTCATGTGTGTGAGTAGGCCATCTTTTTGCAGGTACCTGTGGAGGTCAGAAGGAGTTGGATCCCTTAGAATTGGAGTTGCTGCAGTTGTGAGCTGTCTCCCTGATATAGGGCCACGGATCAGGTGAGGGTCTTGTGAACAACATAACCTCGAACACTGAGCTATTTCTCCAACTCCTGTGTCTTGGGTTTCAATCACAAGGTTGAGAGGTAACATTACCTACACCACGTTGAGCCATGCTTTTTCTGTGATATAGGGATTTTTTTTTTAAGTTTAGATAAGCTTTTTGTAACATGCTTATTCCATTGGTGGACCTCCATTGGTTTTGAGGCAATAAAAATATTAATAAATGAATAAGCAAACTGTGTCTCAGAAAAAAAAAAGAAATAACTAAGGTTCTAAGTCTACTTCACACAGGTAAAAATGGTCTTTAGTAATTTTATAGTTTAACACCCCTTGCTTCTTAATGTGATTTTTTGTAATATTTAAGTACAACTGTCTTCAAGATCAATCTTATAGTTTGTAAAGCTTCCTTTGCAAAAGTGACAAGCCAAAGTTTTATTTGACCATATCATCATAGATCCATTTGCAAACAGAAAGAATTCTAAAAATTTACCTATCAAAGAAACTGCATAAGGAACCTAGAAATACTAGTTGAAAATCTAAACCCTGGACATATTACCTCAGGAGATGTTCAAATAAACGATGCTTCACAGAAATCTGCCAAGTATTGGCATCTGTCCCTGGTCAGGGTTCATTTCCCAACGTAAGTGTGTAGACAGCATATTTCATTAATCAATACACTTTCTCTTTCTTGTAAATACACATGGAATACTTTAGGGTGATTCTGTAGTATTTTCTTTCATTTGTTTTTTAATTCAGTGCTAGAGCACAAATGAAAGGCTGTAAATCTTCTAAGAAACCACTTTATCACTGGTCTAGCACAGATTTTTAAAATCTGCCTTCTTTTTGTTTAACTCCAGAAATTTCTGACCAATTTGATCTTTGTGGTGGAAAAATGTTTTATTAAGCCAGCTTTAATATCCTTGTCAAGCATCACAAAAATAATGACAGAGTAGAAAAGTGTTTTTTTTTTTTCTTTCTTTTTTAATAAAGACAGTGGGTTAAATGCCATTAAGTTTGATTTGGTAGATGTTGAACAAATGCATTTTATTTGTCTGTATTTTTTCTGGCTATCGCAAGGTGGTTGCTGATTGATAAATGATTTTGCATAATTAAATTTATGTACAATTAGGATCAATATACATGAAGCAAGCCTTCACATTTAAGTCTTTACATCATATTTGGACTTGTTCTTTTTTAGGTCAAACCCACCATTTCCTGTGTCAGCTTAACATGATTAATAATTTGTCATCCCTTAATGGGTACTATCATTTATTTTTTATTTCTTCAGAGTTCATAATACATACCACAAGCAAGAGACTTTTGTCTATTTATTTTTACTTATACATGTAAAATTGATTTTGATATAGAAATATTTGACTTATTGCTAAGGCATTCAGGAAAAAAAAATTCTCCAGATAATAATCACCCTGGGCGCTACACATATATTCCCTAGTATCTATAGTAGTGAGAGTTAAACACCAGAGTATCATCATAAAGTTAAAACACCACACACCCATGTCATGTGATAATTGATCACACTGTGTGAAGATGTGTCTCTGTCCTTTCTCACCTGCCTAAAACACCTTCTCATTGGTTTATTTAAGAGCTGGGCTACAGAGTGAGTTCCAGGAAAGCCTCCAAAGCTACACAGAGAAACCCTGTCTAAAAACAAAACAAAACAAAACAAAACAAAAAAACAAAGAGCTGAATGACCAATAGCTAGGCAGGAAAGGATAGGTGGGACTTCCAGGCAGAGATAGGAACTCTAGGATGAGTCTGGTCCTGGGGATTCTCAAGTGAGACATGGAGGAAGTGGGGCACACAGTACTGAGGAGAGGTACAAGAAGAGGTACCGAACCATGTGGCAGAACGTTGATTAATATAAATGGGTATATTTAAGTTTTCAGAGCTAGTTGGGAGCAAGCCTAAGCTAAGGGCTAAGCTTTTACACTTAATATGAAGTCTTTGTGTCATTATTTGGGAGGTGGCTGTTGGTCCAAAGAAAGACATGTTCTACACTCTTAAAAACAATTCTTTGCACCTTGATTTTCTTTTTATTCATGGCTTGCTTTCTTAGAGAACTTACTGAATTTATTAGACTCCACCTATTGTTTGCAAATCCTTAGACAAACACAGTATCAACACAGAGAAAACTATGTCTGTAGTTAAAGGTTTTGTATCTATGAATGTTAGCCTCACCTGCTTCAAACACTGGTAATAGGTGATGACTGTCCATACCTATACTGACATAATTTCAAAATTTGCTTTAATTAGTGTTTATCTATATAAATTCAGTAGTAGTATTAAGTAGGAGACAGAATGTGTTAAAAGGCACAAAATAAGT
This sequence comes from Onychomys torridus, assembly GCF_903995425.1. Classification (NCBI taxonomy): domain Eukaryota; kingdom Metazoa; phylum Chordata; class Mammalia; order Rodentia; family Cricetidae; genus Onychomys; species Onychomys torridus. The sequence continues at coordinate 59,482,663 of NC_050457.1, read as the reverse complement.
ATTTTTCAAGAAGATTATTGAATGACAAGTTAACATTTGATCTCCTTAAATTATAACTAGACAATGTACAAAGATGGGTAATCACTTACTATAATGTAGTTGTATATGAAAATAACTAGAGGAAGAATCATACCAAATCCCATCATATTTAAGTTTAAACTATGTGAACAAATCCATGTTTCTGAGTAGCACTGGTGTACATGGAGAAATAAAATTGCTTTGAATTTTTTCTTAATGTTTAATACTCGGCAATGAGTAGTAAGTTAATATTTTTTTTTTCCCTTAGAAGTTCATTCTTCACAAAGTGCCAAGGTAAATGGTCTCTGCTCATTACTTAAGGACAAAATAAAATAATATCATTATATTTTTCCCTAAAGTGGTTGATAGAACATAATTCTATCATGCACAGTTTTTCATTTTAATTTATTTCCCCTGAGGTTTAAATTTCCTTTCAGTTGGTAACAAGGATGTCAAATCTTTACAGCAAACACATTTTAAAATGTGTTAAAAGGAATGCTTAGTATATTAGCCTTCAGAAAGCTTAGGTTAACATAAATTCTACTCATACATTAATAAAAAGAGAAAAATCTCTTCAACTAAATATCGTGATGGTTAAAATTCATAATATTCTTCTCAGCACATTTTGTAACAACATTTTACTTTTCTTTTGTGGAGGAATAGGAGTTGGACAATTATTAAACTTCACTGTTTGGATTGTGAAAGGATTTCTAGACAGACCCAGAAATGATTCTTGATCTTGCTAGTATTTATCTCAGCAGCACAGCATGTGGAACAACTGGTTTATAGCCAGACATCTGGCAACAGCCATCAATCTATTTTATTCCAACCTCAAGTAATCTGATACAGCTTTTAGAAAGGGAAAGCTTTCTATTGTTTTTAAACTGAGAAATGAATATATAGCACAAAATTGTAATATTCATTTGACCTTAACATAAAATATCCCTTTCCAAGACTGATAGAAAAATCTTTTTCCCCCTGAAATTTGTAATTCTTTAAATGTGTAACAATCTCTTTTGAATATGTCCTAAAATGCAGGTTGATACCTAAAGCTACTTTAGTCATCTTTTATGCTTGGAATTGTTTTTGAGAAAAGGGGTCAGGTTACTTACAAGGCTGTAAGGTAAATCTTGACTGTTGAGTCCAGTTTTTGAGTTAACAGTAAATGGAAAATCCTAGCCACATTAACTTAATTGTTGATGGGACAAAATTTACTTACAAACCATTGGTTGGATGTCTTCCTCAAATACTTCACCTCAGATCACAAGTGTGGGGTAATATGTGATGTGAATGTCCTTCTGTACTCTGTGAAAATGTGTTGCTATGATTGATTGATAAATAAAATGCTCACTGGCCAATATCAAGGCAGGAAGGGTAGTAAAGGCAAGATAAGCAGAGAGGAGAATTCTGGGAAGTAAAAGCCTGAGTCAGAAGATGCTGTGAGCCACCACCATGAGAAGCAAGATATAAAGTACCAGTAAGCCATGACACACCTAGCAACTTATAGATTTATAGAAATGGGTTATTTTAAGATGTAAGATCTAGCTAGCAAGAAGCCTGAGCCATTAGGTCATACAGTTTATAAGTAATATAAGTCTCTGTGTGTTTTCTTGGGTCTGAGTGCCTGCAGGCTTGGGTAGGACTGGAGAAAACTTCAGCTACATATATGAGTGGTGATGTTGGGAAGATCTGGAAAGAGATGGGGGAAAATAAGCCATTCTCAAAATATATTGTATACATTTTCAATTAAAATTTCAAAAAAGGAAAATGTGATATATATATTTTTTTCATTTTGGAACATGAATACTGACTAACCTAAATCAGTGTTTCCAGATAGGTTAACTCTTTTCCTTTTTTTTTTTTTTTCTTTTGGAGCTGAGGATCGAACCCAGGGCCTTGTGCTTTCTAGGCAAGCGCTCTACCACTGAGCTAAATCCCCAACCCAAGGTTAACTCTTAATAGGCTCCAAAATAAACATTCTCTTATTGCATTTGAGGTGGGAACTGTGTTTTTCAATCCCATATTAGAAAAACAGAAAGTGAAGTACAGAAAGAACTGATAATGATGCAGTAGCATGCCCATGTCTTTGCCTTTCAGTAGAATACCATTAAAGTGATTTTGTTATTTAACTAAAAGCGAGGACAAGGAAACAGAGAGACAGAGACAGAGACAGAGAGAGATAGAATATTAAAGCAGCAATGATTGTCCCTTTATACTTAGTATAACATGTAAAGGGCAATACATTACAGCAACTGAGGATGTTGGTCTTGAGTTAAGGCAGCCCTGAGAGCACACAGAGTTATGTCATTAATTAGTTCCATTCCATTGAAAAACTCCTCATCATCTCAGCCCTGCTCTATCCAATGAGGATAATAAGGGAGTTTGCAAAGTGTGCAGAATCCCATCTGACCCAGAACAAAGCTCCTGTGCATGTTAAATGTCTCCCGTTTTATTTAAATTATGAAGCTTATACAGTGAACATGGCCACAGTTATGAACCAAAAAAAGCCATAACAATATATTTTAAATTTTTTCTGAGTAACTATTTTATCACAGAATGATATCTTATTCCAGGTATTACAGAACTGTAGACAGCCTGGAAGGCAAAATGTTATAAGGGCTTAATTTAAAGTCATTGCAGCCAAGCAAATTAACATATTTTAATAACTTCCTACATCATAGTAATAAGCCTGAGGCAGTTCCAGCATGTGTAGGCTGAGGAGAGGAGACAGTACTAAAGGAAAGTAGATAAAGTGTAAACAAATTCAAAGATCATAGCAGTTAATGGAATAAGGAGAATGTGATTATACCTCCAAATGCAAGGGCAAACTGTGACATAATTTAGGAAAATTGGATGCTTAACAACTGCATTGTAGTAATATTGAAGTTCAGATATTATTCCAAGATTTTTTCCTCCTCTAGCAGTAATCCATACAACTCATTAAAGGATGTTGCTATCTTCATAACATCATGGGAGAAAAAGCTGACATTATTTTTCCACTTTAAGAAAAACCAAGTACCTAAAACCTGACAGCAATCACCATGTAAAAAGAACAACAAATCTAAGTTCAACTAGGAAGCCATTTCACTAATATAGAGGATTAACACCTACACACACAGTAGTGTGCTTACATAAGCCATGGATGTGACTCTGAGTGCATCGAACATGTTAGCTATTAGGGCCACCCAGGGGATCAACAAAGGTTCCTTCATTCTAAGATTACAAAAACTGATGTCTCTCAAATTTTCCAGTGACTCTTAATATTCATCATTTTTAACTATTCCCCTTAAATGTGGTCCTGTCCATGAATATTTCTAATTAATTTCTAACAAAGAATTAATTATTTAAGAAAATGAAAACTTAAGTAAAAATGGGCTTCAAAACCATATCCACAACTATTAGTGTTTTTATTTAAGATCATATAGTACACCTTAAAATTACCTACAATCTGGAGACTATACAGAAATAACATCTAAGTTTACATTATCTTTTTTAAAGCTTGGCATGAGCTACTCATGTTTTTCCTTAATGAAACTAAAGTGAGGGCTTGCTCTCCGTATATTAGAACAAGTTAGTAATTGCCAGAATCATGCTTTATGTTTTAGCAATTTAATTTGTGTGTAATTGTAATACAATGAGTATCATCCTATTACACAACATGGCTTCAGATTATAAACATGCTCTTAGCCTCTACAAGGTCCTTGAGTGTAAGTTTAGAGAAAATAACAAACTAGTTTTTATTTCTTTGCTACAAATTAGAATCTCAATTTGGATGTTTCACAGCAGGCCAGAACACATCAGACATTTCTTGTTTTCTTTCTTCTTTCTTTTCATTGTTATTTATTTTTTTGCCAGAAATATTTCTGGAATACATATTTCGTAAGAAGAAAAATTAAACTCCTACTTAATTTGACTTAATCTTTCCTGGCTTATAAATGTCTACTATTTTCATTGCTGTAGTTGAGGTTCAGAGTTCAATTACTTAAATTACAGTGTTGATTCCCTGCGGTGTCTGCCTTTTAAATAAAACAATTTAACCAAGAAACAGCATTGTGAGTGATTACATTTATCTCAGCATGCATTCTACTTCTCTCTGGTTTAGATAATTTGAGATGTAACAAAGACCCAGGGCTTCTATGAATTCTACACACTGTACTGTTTAACATCAGTATCCAAGTCTGACCTCACAGATTCTTCCAGTCTCTAGATTTGATGCATAATACACAAGTTCTATGCAAAGCAGAGGACATACTTGTAGATATTTGTATAGGATGTTCTTTCAAGTTGACAGGCAAATGTGAAACTGCTTCTAGGTTTAGAATGAAAGGAATCAAATGATGAGAATAACATTTATGCAAAGTCAGAAGACACGAGATCAAAAAATATTTTCTGTATTACTCATATTCAAATTTCTCAAAACTGGTTCAGTAACATTTAATGTTATTATTCCTCTGAAATTTATTTCCCTCACTCTCAATGTTATTATTCTTCTTTACCCCGAAATGTTGCTTCTTTCATTGTATAAAATGATACTAATCAGTAAATCTGGTTCCTCACCTGTATCCATAGTTTTGAGGTTGGTATCATTTGTGAAGTGTTTACATTGGTTTTCATTACTTACATATTTATCACCAATATTTTACAATATTGTTCTGCTACAGACAGGGTATGTGACCAGAATATTGGACTTACTGCCTTTTTCCCTCACAAAAGGTGAGTGGAATGTCAGTATGCCCCGGCACTTTGCTTTTGCACAAAAGTGAGAGGATGAGTCTTGATCCTATGTCTTCTGTACTGTCCTGCTCCTGAGAGCCTCCCTCTCCCTGTCTTTGGAATGTATAGTACATATTATGAGATATAGAGTGGCTGCTGCATGCCATGAAATAACAAAATGGGAAATGTGAGACCAGCAAGGATTTTGTACATCAACAAAGCCAGATTCTTATGCTAGGTAAATGATATGATGAATTAAATAAAGTACCACTTACAGCATGAATAAAGTGGTGCCAGCTAGAGTAAAAGCTAAACTGTCTTTCCTTTGAAAAGTTGTGACTAGAAGTTTTGCACAGGTGGTATGTATAATTTAAAACTCCTGTATAGTTTTATTCTAGTTTCATCTCTGTCGGTGTGATTGTAGCATATATCTTAAAATATCTTATTAATAAAATCAAACCTGAGCCAGTTATTGGGGTGAATGCTGAAAGATCAGAGAAGCAGAACAAGCCACAGCTTCCTCACCTCGCCAGTTCCTCAGCTTGTCTGTTTCCTCAGACTGCAAGCTTCTGTGTCCTTATCCCAATGGCTCTCAGCTGAACTGCTGTTCTAAAGCCTATATGCTTAACTAGCCAAATGCTTAACTAACTTAGTTACTGGTCCTCACGCCTTAATATATCTTTCTACTTTCTGCCATTACTCCCTGGGATTAAAGGCTGGATTTCTGGGATTAAAGGCGTGTGTCACCATGCCTGGATGTTTTTAATGTGGCCTTGAACTCAGAGATCCAGAGGGATTTCTGCTTGTGGAATGCTAGGATTAAAGGCGTGTGCTACCACTGCCTATCTCCATGTTTAATATGGTGGCCATCCTGGTCTCTGATCCAATATAAGTTTATTTCTGGAAACACACAATATTTTGGGGGACACAATACCACCACAGTGTGATAGAACACCCGACAGAAAGTAACTTAAGGTAGAAAGGAGTGTATTTAAATTCACAGTTCCAGGTTACAATGTCATTAAGGTATGAACTTCAAGCAACTGGTCACATCACATTAACAGTCAAGAGCAAATATAAAACATGAATGCACACTTATTTCTTGCTTGTTTTTGCTCAACTTCCTTTCTCCATTCTTAAATAGTTCAGAACACTCTTCCTAGATACAGTGTTACACACACACACACACACACACACACACACACACACACACACACGCACACACACACACAAACACACCTATTTGGCTTTCCTATATCAGTTAACATAAGAATGAGGCCCTATGGATAGTCAGACAATCACTATTGAGACTTTCCTCCCAAATGATTTTAACTTGTGTAAAGTTGATAAATCTAACCACCACAAACTTAAAGATATTCTTCTTCAAATAACTTATATATTTAACTTCTCACCCCAAATAGAATGTAATTCCTCTGGTATCCTTTCTCTCTGTCTCCCAAATATCTCAACAACTTTGTCATTGTTAGCCAATTTTGTATTTCTCTACATTTTATCTCATATATATGTATTCCTAAACATGTGATTCAGAAATAATGGTTTATACCTTTATATTTATAACACACAATATACATTTCCCAGGTCTTTATTCTAATTACCTGTATCTTCCATTATTAAAATGCACCACTTCATCTCATAAACTGGAATAATAAGTCAGTTATGAATGTGCCTGAATGTATCAAATTCCACAGTTAATTTAGGCTGTTCTAGTCATAACTGATTAGCAATGTTTTCCATCATGTTCCTTCTTTGTGCTGAAATTCTGAGAACCTACATTCTGAACAATGTGGAGGTTATATCCTCAACTTTATGAGACAATCTCAGGTTGTTCCTACAAGAACATGGAAAAGAAGGGCTGAATAAGGGGGTAAAAGGAGCGCAGGGTAGAGGAAAGGATACTATAAGGAGATGTAACTAACAACTAATCAAGATGCTGTTGTCCTGGAAACTTCATCACTGTTGTCTAGCTGTCAGAGTCTGGAAGTTGTTATGCATGCTACTAGAAGAAAAACATGGTTCAATAGTCTACAGATCCTAGGGAAGAACCCACTTTTATTATTTTGACAAGTTGACATGATATTAAAATGACTCCTAATGACTTATTATTAAATGGAATATCTGAATCACACTATTTCTCCCTAAGACCCAGGGATCATTGTGGAAGGAGGGAAGAAAGTTGTAAGAGCCAAACATTGAAATAAGGAAACAGTATTTTCTAGATACAATAGGGAAAATGCACACAAATGTAGTGGTACAATTCACAACACCTGAACAAGCTCAAGCTAGAAAAAGCCCAGCATCAGGCAGGGAGGTAGAAGTAAAATCTCATAAGTATAAAAGAGGTACTGGCAATTACTAGTTTCTCAGAAGAGAATTAATTTTCTTAAGGATGTGGTCTCTGGTAAGTTGACCATGCTCCAAGATGATGCCCAGACACCGATGAGTCCATGGGTAACACAAACTAGACTCAATAGGTTTTTAAAAATGATGTCACAAAGTCTGATTGATAGCAAAGTGGGGCAGATCTGGGAGGTTTTCAAAGGTGACTATGATCAAAATACATTATATGAAATTCTCAGTGAACTAATATTAAAAGGAACATATCAAAGCCTCTATTGTCCCATCTTCAGTAATATTTGTTCTAATCAGACTTCTAAAAATTCATTTATTAATAGCAAGTGGCAATGCTAAACTACACTCAGGCTTTAAATTTAATTTTCTTAATTATGAATATTATATCATTAGAAATTTTCTTATAAATAACATGCTAATAAAAAAAAGTACTGAGTATGCTTGGGCATCATCATTTTATAAAAGCTCCTGTAATTCTATTATGATGTATCATCAAAGCCAACATAAAGAAAGTACCACTTGAATTTGTCACACCAGGGAACAGTAACCTGGGCATGCACTTTTTAATTTAGTTTTTTATTATTGTCCCTCTAATTGGGTGATTATGGAAATCTCCACTGCTTCTGTTTCACAGCTTAGGCTGTGCAGGTCCTTCTGCTGGGGAGTCATCTTCCATAGAAAAGTAAAGACTGGGTTCTCAAAAGGAAACACACACAATGAAGCAAATAGGTGAACCTTACAGGAAATTCCAGGGCACCTGAGCAGAATAACAACAATATACCCCAGAGGGAACTAGTAATAATTCAGTGAGCAGAAGCAGAATTCTAATCAGTTTTCAAGTTAGACATTTTCTCTATCAACCTTCTAAACTAGTGGCCTGTATTTGATTCTAAGCAATATGTTGAACAATCTCATTTAGGAGTACAAAGATTCTCCACCTAATACTAAATGGGAAGATGACTTCAGGCTGGAAAAAAAGTACCTGCCAAAGTATTTAATTTGAGGTATAAGAGTCTCTCATTAGGTACTACACAGGAAAGAAGATGAGAAATTTAAAACCATTTATTGATATTTTAAAATCCACTCATATAAATATAGAGAGGACTACTGACTTAAGAAAAAGCAATGGGTGTTAATTGACCACATGCCTTGGTAAGTCTACACCATGGAGCATTTGCTAAAATAAGATAATGAAATAATAGAATCTCTTAATGGGAGGAAACTGTCTAAATCAATTTAGTTTCATTGTTGTTTGTAACATATTTAGGATTTATTTGCCTTGGGGTGTCATAGTTTGTTGTGAGATAATCTAAAATGAACCAGTAAGGAAATGCACTGTAGTTCTAAAGGAGGTGGAAAGTGTGAACATAAATAAAGAGCCTCAGAGGCTATATATATTTAACTTAAAAAATGAAATGATTAAGAGTGTGCATTAGCAGTTTCCAAAGAGTTTCATTCACATTTTTGTAAAGTATGAAGTAAATACAAGCATCTTTTAATCATATTTATAATGTTATAAAATATCGTTCATGCACAGATCCTATTTATAAAATAGACTGTACTCAGCTCCCATGGTGGCATGAATGTTCCTTGTGTCTGTGAGTGTCACTCTCCTAGAATGAAGCATGTGGTCATGTCTTTATTTGCTCTGATCCAGCACTGATGTGTTTATATACAATGTCATCTAGCTATCTTTCCTTTTCACTTTTTTTATTTTTTTATACTTTTTTTTATTTTTAATCAACATTTATTTTTTTCTGTGAATATATACTGTGCTATGTATGTGTATATATGTATGTATGTATTGTTCTATATGTTGGTACTTTAAAAATGAATATTAGGTCAAAGCACAGATAGTAAAGACTGTTGAATAGCCAGTCCTAAGCAGGATAACTTTAACACCCATTCTACAGTTCACAGAGAATTGCATGAAATGGGTGGAAAGGCTGAAAATAAGAGCTGAAAGAATGAGAGTATGGGGCTGGAGAGATGGCTCAGAGGTTAAGCGCACTGGCTGCTCTTCCAGAGGTCCTGAGTTCAATTCCCAGCATCCAGATAGTGGCTCACAACCATCTATAATGAGATCCGGTGCCCTCTTCTGGCAGGCGGGCATACATGCAGGCAGAACACTGTACACAAAACAAACAAACAAACAATAAATAAATAAACTTCTAACAAAGAACTAAAAAATAAAGAGTGAGGTGTATGAAATGCTGACTTGGGGCATGTCATGGCTATTGCACCCAAGATCATCTCAGCTGTGATCATTGACATGAGAGCTTCCTTGAAGGACAGTGAGTGTCTTGTGCTGGAATGAAGGAAGGACTTAGGACTTCCCACACCTGTCTGTATAAAGAAACTCTTTCTTGAGATCCTGCAGCTCCTATAAACAAACAACTGGATGGAAACTCACTGGGGAAACCACATCTGGAAAGGGTTAGTATGGAAAATAGAAGGGTACTAATAAGAGTGTGGAACAGATGCATGTGGGCAGACAGGGAGCTCAGAGTGAATATGACCAAAATACATATTTCACAAGTGATACTGAAATCCACTGTTCTGGATAACTAATACATGCCATCATAATATCAGAATGAAAATTTACAAAAGGAAAAAAGCTATGTAAAAATTAAAACTGTTATGTAGTAGATAAAATGTAATCATAAGCTATATATATATATGTATATATATATATATATATATATATATACACCTCATCATTCAATGAGTCCCTCATTCAATTAGGATAAATTAGAAAGATGCTTAATTATGCCAAAGCTATAAATTGGTCTTTCGACACATAGTAGACAACAAAATATAATTTTGGAAACAGGGAAACACCTCAATTGCCAATGTGCTTTCACACAAGCATGAGGAACTGAGTTCAATTTCTAGTCATGAAATAATAAAGCTAGACAAAAATGTATATGATGGTAACTTTTTAACTGAGGACTTGGAGACAGGCAGACCCCTGAGTCTTGTGAGAAGAACCTAACTCTAATTCGTGCACTGTAAGTTAGTGACAAATATTGATTCAAAAATCTCTGTGAGCATCTTGTACGGAGGAGGGACACCCAAGGTTTTCCTCTGAGTGCCACAGGCCCATTCACCTGCACAGAGACATGTAGCTACACATATATGAATTCACAAACACATGTACACATGTATACATAAACATAACACTGTATTTAAGAATCAATAAATCTAGATCACATGTTAAACATTCTGTTCAGAAATAGGATGGAAACTTTGAGATTTCATACCATGTATGTTACAAGAAAAAAGGAAAGTAGATGAGAAAAGTGGTTCTTAATAGAATTTTTCTCCTTTGAGGAGTTGGTAAAATGTGACACTAGAGATATATGATGTGTGAGGATTCAGGATAAATTATGCAAATCAACACTGGAAGCAGGAAGAAAAAGAGCCAGGCAAGCACATATCCATGTAGGAGTATTGAAAACTCAGTTGTAAGCAAGTCACCCATCAGCTCATGATTAAATACCAACTGCCTGGACTCTACTTCTCCTTCTACAACAGTGAATCAGCTGCTTCTGTCTTCATCAGATCTCTGTTCTTTCACTTTTTTCTTAGATGTCCCCTGCACTGGTCTCATCCAGCATTGTCTCTGTAAACCGTCTCATTTCCTTACATCACACCCCTTTTACCTTTCTTTATAAAAACACTCTCATTACAGTACAAGCATTCCAACATACCATTATTTATTATTATTATTATTATTATTATTATTATTATTATTATTACTTTGCCTAGACTTCAGGGTTTTTGTTTAGTTTTGTGAATCTTTAACATCTGCTTCTGCTTTGGTCACCCCTAGCCCCCGACACTTGGTTATTTGACTGTTTTGACTTGTGTAAAACAATGGTTATAATTTAAGGCTTGGTAAATGTCCTCGTCAGTTTATGGGATTTTTGAGTTACTTACCTCAATGCATATTTTGTCCTTTATTCTTGCTGTCATTGTATTATAGTTTCTCCTGTTCTATATCTACAATTTCCCAGTTAACTCCTTATGCTGATACAATCAAATACTTTTAGATTAACTAATTGTGAAAAATGTGATGGCCAATCACTGGCCCCTTTTGAATCACATGAGAGTTGTTTTTTCCCTTAAGAAAACTTAAGGGATACTTTTTCAAATGGCTGCTAGGACATTTAACAATTGTCAACACCTTTTTGAGTCATTGTAATGATTTATACCCTCCCTCTTCTGCATCCTGACATCTTGGAGGTTGAGCATGTTATGATTTACATCTCAGTCAATTTCCTCTTCCCAAATCTATGCACATTTGACTTCCTTGTATAAATCACACTAGATTGTATTTTGTATCTTGTTATTATCTACTGCCTTTTGTAATGACTTCTAAAATCACCTGACAAATTTAATCCTCTATTGTAAGTTCTAACTCATGAGACAACTTCACTTCAGAGCCTTTGGAAACTCAAATTTACCAAGTCATTCATCAAGTAAGACAAATAAAGTATAGTAATAAAAGACATTAGTCAATGAGGAAATAAGTTATAATAAAAAAACTCTGCTCAGTACCTTTGTGTATCCTTGAGAATTAAGACTGTATTCTACATATTTATTCCTATGAGTATATGCACATGTCTTTGTAGTTGCAGTGTTGGATTCAAGGTGTCTTCTACAGTCCTTCTGCACACTATTTTTTTTTTTTTTTTGAGTCGTTTCTCATTAAACCTGGAATAAACAGGTTTAGCTACTCTGGTTGGCCAGTGCATCTCCACAAGTCACCTGTCTCAATCTACTCAGCACTGGAGGTGCAGATACACAACAATATGCCCTACTTTTATGTGGATTCTAAAGATCTGAGTTTAGACATTCATGTTTACACAGTATGCTCTCTTAAGATTAGGCATCTCCTTAAAACTTCCATAACATTTTTAGAGCATTTCATGAATTAAAGAATAAGCATGAATCTTATTTGGGAGAAAAACAAGAATCTTCTTCATCATTTACATGATTGTTTGAAACTAGAGGAATACACAGGAACATCAGTTTTCATGTTATACAGGGTTTCTTTTTCTTCTTTTAAAGTGAACTAAAAAATTATAAGCCCTTGAAAGAGAAGAAAAAGCACATAAATCATCACATACCCATTATTTTGAATTCAGCACAAATTATACAATGCAGTTTGAAATCATAGGTTTACATATCCGCTGATTAAAAGCACACTGATTCTGAATATTTTAAAGATTATAATTTTCTAACAGAAAATATGCAAATATTTATTATAAAACTGATTACAGAGCTCAATTTGCAAAATACTGCTTTCTGGAGATTTTTTTTTTCCAGAAACATTCATTAGTGATTTTTAACAAATCTTCTGTGGAAAGATAAAAGCTTACAATTTTCTCTCTAACTTTTAACCTCTTAAACTTGTTCCAAATAGTAAAAAAAAAAGTAAATAAATGTAAAAAGATATAATAACATGATTACTTAGCTTGCAACCATGCTCATGAAATTACAGTTATTTTATTCTAGAAACAGTGTCTACAGATTGTGATGGCATTTATGGACTATTATCATTTTGGCATGGAACCTGCACATGTCCAGCAGACTCCAGCCCACTGAGGTCCTTCATGTCGGTCTGCTCATTTGCAGTCTGTATGCTTTCACCTTTTCACCTCTGCACCCTCCCTTTTCCCACTCCGCATTACCACTACCTCTCCCTTTTGTCTCACACATTTTCCTTGACGATAAAGCTATGTGTTTTATTCTATTGGCGGCTTGTCCTGGGGATAATTGTAAAATCTGTCTTTTTCCAATTATGAGAGGTGTTCTATAAATTCTTTGGGGTATATTCGTTTTGAGCAGTGCGCACATAATTCTCATTAATGTTGCCCATTTGAAAGTGATCTATTGCTTTCCCTTTTAACTGACTCCAGCCTTTCCCTAATGCAGATTTCTTTGTATTCTTCTTATTCCCTACTTACCTAAATGCAGTCTCCCACAATTGTTTTCCATGTAAGCCATTTATCAAGTTAAAAACTAAACTAATGAAGGACCAACTACTTTTTTAAAAGGAGGAATATTATTCTGTTGTAGATGCTATAGGGATATTACATAAAATATAATATCAGAGCATAGTCATTTAAGAAAAAGTTAATGAAGACTGAAATAAGCCTAATTTACAAATGACTTGCAAAGAGTACTCAATGGAATAACAACTTGTATGTACTTCTGACATCAAAGCTATATATGTCTTAGTCATTGTTCTATTACTATGAATAGACATAATAATCAAGGCAACTCTTATAGAGGAAAGCATATAACTGGGGAGTTGCCTATGATTTCAGAGGCTTAGTCTATTATTATTACACCAGGCAGCATGGAGGTAGGAATGGCAGCATGGTGCTGGAGAAGCAGCTAAGCGCTACATCTTGATTTGTAGGTAGAGAGGGACTGGGCCTGGCATGGGCTTTTGGCAATTCAAGTCCACCAAAGTGATAGAATTCTTACAAAATGGCTATACATTCTTTTTTTTTTCTACCTCTCTTCCTCCCAGAGTTCCTTTCTGGAAGTGTTGACTATCCCCTCTGCCTAGCTATTGGCCTTTCATCTCTTTATTAAACCAATCAGAAGGTGCCTTGGCAGAAACACATCTTCACAGTATACACAAAGATTATCCCACAACAATCCACTGAACATTGATATCTCTCAATATCAATGATTTTAATTCAGCAATAAAATGACAGATACTAACAGAATGGATGTGAAAACAGGATCTACCCTTCAGCTTCATCTCTTCATCCAAGAAACAATCCTGACATCAAGCATAGATATTACATATGGGCTAAAAGATGAACCTAAGAAGCAATCTGGTGTATTAATTTTAATATCTGACAAAATAGACTTAATCAGAATAGACAGAAAAGTACACTACATACTCATCAAAGGAAACATTCACAAAGATGACATTGCAATCCTTAATATCTACAATAAATGCAAGGGTACCCAAGTTCATAAAAGAAACATTGTGCAAGGTATCCCACCATAGATAATAGACCCCCTAAAACTAGTTCACGTATCAGAGATAGATCCTGATCCTACTGCCAGGGGTCCCCTTAAGCAGATAAAGCTACATAACTGTCTCACTTATGCAGAGGGCCTAGTCCAGTCCCATGGTGGCTCCACAGATGTTGGTCTAAAATTCATAAGTTCCCACTAGTTTGGTGTGGTTGTCTCTGTAGGTTTTTCCAGCATGATCTTGATGCCCCTTGCTCCCCTTGCTCACAGAATCCCTCTTCTCTCTCTTCTGCTGAACTCCTAGAACTCTGCCTGTTGCTTGGCTGTGGATCTCTGTATCTACTTCCATCAATTACTGGATGAAGGCTCTATGATGAGAGTTAGGGTATTCACCAATCTGATTACTGGGGTAAGCCTGTTCAGGCACCCTCTCCAATATTGCTAGTAGTCTCAGCTGTGGTCATCCTTGTGGATTCCTGGGACCTTCCCTACCACCTGGTTTATCCCCACCCCCATGATGTCTCCCTCTATCATGGTATTTCTTTCATTGCTCTCCCACTCTGCCCCTTTTCCAGCTCGACCATCCCATTTCCTTATCCTCTCATCTCCTACAATCTATTGCGCCCCCCAACCCCAGTTTACTCTTAGAGATCTCATCTATTTCCTCTTCCCAAGACAATCCAGCCTGAGCTGGCTTTTTAGAGCCCACTATCTATAGTGGGCCACCTTGCACAGCCTTGATGCAGGGGGGAGGGGCTTGGACCTGCCTCAACTGAGTGTACCAGGCTCTGCTAATTCACATGGGAGGCCTTACCTTGTCAGATGAGGGAATGGGGGGTGGGATGAATTGGGTAGGGAGGCTGAAGGGCTGGAGGAGGGAAGAGAGAAGAATCTGTGGTTGCTATGTAAAATGAAAAAAAGTCTTATCCATCTCACACACACACACACACACACACACACACACACACACAATCACATAGCTCTAGATCTTCAAGCACATTGGTAATTGGAAACTGCAATACCCCAATTTCACCAACAGACATGCCATCCACACAAAACTAAACAGAAATGCAGGAACTTGCTGATGTTATAAATGAAATGGGCCAAAAGACAGAACATTTCACCACCAAATAAAATAATTTACCTTCTTCTCAGCACATCATAGAACTTTCTCTAAAACTAACAACATACTCAGACACAAAGGAAGTCCCAACAAATGTAAAAATTAAAATAATCATTGTATCCTGTAAGACCCCTGTGAATTAAAGATGGATATCAACAACAACAAAAACATCAGAAAGCTTGCAAATTCATGGAAACTGAACAATTCACTACTGAATGAAAAATGCATCAAGACAGACCTAAAGAACTTGAAAACTATCAAGATTGTCAGAAGTATAAATATGCAGCACACATAAACCTGTGGGATACAATGAAGGCAGTTCTAAAAGGCAAGTTCATTGTAATGTTTACTGACATAAAAAAATAATTTGACAGATCTCATACTAACAACTTAACAGTGCACATGAAACCTTTAAAGAGAAAGAAGAAATCACATTCAAAAGAAGTATATGGCAAGAAATAATAAAAAAGGTTAAAATCAATATAAGACTTGTATAACAACTTTAAGTCATTGAAGAAAGAAAATAAGAAGATAACAGAAAAGATCTCCCTTTCTCATGATCAGGAATATTAATTCAGTTCAGCAAAATTGACCATCCTACCAAAAGTAATCTATAGATTCAATATAATTTCCATCAAAATTTCAACACAATTCTTAGAGATTTTTAAAAGGGCAATTTTCAGGTTTATTTTAAAGCATATGCACACACACACACACACACACACACACACACACACACACACACACATACACACACCAAACAAAGCAAACAAACAAACATGAAAGCTAAAACACTTCTGAATATAAAAATGAACTGTGGGATGTATAACTATTCTAGGTTTCAAGTTGTACTATGGAATTGTAGTAGTTAAAACAACATGGTATTGTCACAAAATAGATTCATTGATCAATGGAATCTAGCAGAAGACCCAGGTTTAAAACCACATATACTTATACACCCAATTTTTGTTAGAGTCCAGGAACACACACTGGAAGATGACAGCATCTTCAACAAATGGTTGTGGTCCAACAGGAAAATTACAGGTAGAAGAATCCCAATAGACCCATACTTATTACCTTGCACAAAACTCAACTCCAAATGGATCAAAGACCTCAACATAAAACCAAATACACCGAGTCTCATAAAAGAGACAGTGGATAATGGCCTTAATCTCATTGGTACAGCAAAAAACTTTTTGAACTCAATTCTGTTTGCACAGGTACTAAGATCAAAAATTAATAAATGGGACCTCAGGAAATTGAATAAATTATGTGTGTCAAAGAACACTGTTATTTAGACAAAGTGGATGCATACAACATAGAGAAACATTTTTAGCAACTACACTTTTTATAGAAGACTAACATGCAAAATTTATAAATAGTATAGTCTAAACAACTCAATTAAAAATGAAGTATAGCTATAAACAAAGAAGAAACACAAGTCACTGAGAACTACTTAAGGAAATGTCAGCATCCTTAGTCTTCAGAGAAAGGGTGATCAAAACCATTTTGAGATTTCACTTTACACCCATCAGAAAGGCTAAACAAGTGACAGGTTTTGCTGGAGAAGATGTGAGTAAGAGGGATCCTCAAGCACTATTGATTGATGTGTAAAGATGTAGAACCACTATGGAATCAGATTGACGATTTCTCAGGATGATGGAAATCCATCTATTTCAAGGTCCACCTATACCATTCTGGTACATATACCTGAAGGATATTTCATACTACCACAGATAAACTTAACAACTCTGTTCATTACTGATCTAGTTATAGTAGCTCAAATTTGAAACAAACCAGATGTTCTTCAGCAGATGAGTGAATAAAGAAAATGTACATTTATACAATGGAGTATTACTCAGCCATTAAAAACTAATGAATTTCAAAAAAAATGGAAAGAAAAAACATTCTCTGTGAGGTAGTGTAGATGCAGTAAGACCTTTATGGTATGTATTCACTTACATGTGGACATTAGCTGTTATGGCAATGATACCTAAGAGGCAATTTGCAAAACCACAGAGACTAGTGATAGAGTAATGACTATGTTGAGGACAAGAGATTTCCATATAGAAGAGAAATACAATATATAGTTATGGGTGGATGGAGGAAGTCTGAAAAGGAGGGTAAAGTTGGGAGGCAGAAGGGATAGGGGATGAGGGGAGGCAAAAGTTGAGAGACAGCTACAATTAAAGACCATTCGAGGCGTAGCATAGAAGCCTTAAACTGTAGAAGCTTTGTAAAATATATGGATATATAAAGATGATCTAAATATAATCACCAAAGAATGGGGGAAACAGTGTCCCAACTGGCCTACTTTTTTCACCAAAGAAAGTTTCCAGTACTAAGATTGGGGTATATCTAATTGAGTTGTTGGCCAAAAGAGTCCCCTGGGTACCACCCCACTCCAAACAAGGTTGTTGTCAAGACTATAGCTTGCTCTCCAAATGGAGAAGTTGAGCTGGCGCCTATAGAAAGCTACCACTCCTATGTGCTAGAGTATTTGGTACAGGAAGGATCTCTGCATGTTACAAAGGGGAAACATAAAACATCAAACCAGCCACAAACCTTCTGATGG
The DNA here is from genome assembly GCF_903995425.1 of Onychomys torridus. Lineage (NCBI taxonomy): Eukaryota > Metazoa > Chordata > Mammalia > Rodentia > Cricetidae > Onychomys > Onychomys torridus. Next base: position 59,464,856 of record NC_050457.1, on the reverse strand, counting down.
ACAACAGTGTCTTGAGGGCAAGATACGCCAGGGCAATGTTTCCACAGAATGTTTGAGAGTAACAAACTAATACCTGATTTGACTTAAGGACCATTTCATGATATGGAACCCATGCTAGCACTGCTACCAAGACCCAAGACCTACAATAAAATGAAATTAAAGCTCTCCCCCAGGAGCACACTTCCTCCAACCAGGCCATACCTCATTCAAGAAGGCATACCTCACCTCCTAATCATTCTAATCATTTCAAACAGTTCCACACTCTGATTATCAAGCCTTAGAATATCTGAGCCTACAGGGGCCATTCTTATTTAAACCACCAAAACTACTGTGCAATATTTTCTATGGGTAAGTGCATTATTACCCAGGTAAAAAACTTAGGAATGAACAGATGTGACTTTTTTTCAGGTGCTACATCATGTGACTATGGTTCTTGTTCTGGCTTTATTTTGTCTGTTCTTCAGGGCAGTGCCTCCTGGGGATTTCATGATGTTCAATGCATCATTTCTTTCATTATCCTTTTTGCTTTGTTTCTTACCACAAGTTTTTACCATAATCACTCACTAATGGAATTTACACATTGTGGTATATCAGCATGTGCTGATTAAGCTTTTGGAAAGCAGACTTTGGGAGTGAAGAGAATCTCATCTCTGAATGAGAATTGTTTAAGTTAATGTCCTCCAAAACCCCCTGTCCTGGGTTACGTTGGAACCCTGACTCTATAACAGGTAGAGATAGAAATGACAAGCAGCATATTAATGATTCCAACAGATGTTAAAACTTATTCCATGGAATAAAACATAATGTTTATACAGAGAACTGGAATCTGAAAGTTCATCCTTGGAAAGAAAGTCCATTTGCAATGATAACAGACTGAGGCAACTTCCACAGGTGATTACTGATTTCTCACCTTGTCTTAAATACTTGCTTGCATTTACAGTAAAAACTGTCCCTCTGTAGGGTGCACATTCTACCATTAAGCGCTAAGAAACAGAAATTTTGATTTGCCTCTAAGTATTCTATCACAGCAGTGTGAGCAAGTACAAATTTGAATATTTGTTTCCTCTTTGTTTGAGCTCAAAGTTTATATTGCTAATGCTTGCAGACATCTATTGTAATTAGATAGGTACTCATAATTCAAAGGACTCAGGAGAAAGTCTGTCGCTATTTTATTTTCCATTTTAATGCTTTTTTTGGGGGGAAAAACAATTTAGTTCTTTACTTTACAAATTTAATTATAAGGTTCTCATTTTATATCCAAACATTATGTTTTTTAATTATTCTCCCAGTTCAGGACATCACATTGCATAATCTTATTTTTTCCTTAACTTGAATCTTTTTTATATCATTCTTTTAGTTAATTAAAGACAAGTGTTTAGGTAAAAATGGGAAAGAATTCACTACAATCTTTTTAAGAGGGACAGATTATCTGGACAATGTTACTGAAAGTTAGAAGAGAATCATCTTTGTGTAAGACTGAACCCAAATATGCACTATTATATTTCCATCTTTGTAACCACATATTTATATTAATTTACACTTTGTAGAAACAAAAATGATGTGTTCACCATATTTTTGACATTTGAAGTTAATTTTAGGAACGCATTACTTAAAATGTGTTTAAAATTGATAAAAACTAGCACTGACTGTTCTCTATTCTCCAAATGTTCAGAAATTTAGTGCAAAATGTAATAAGCCTTCCTTAATTTGTGCCTACCTTGGATTTACTTTGAGCAATATTTTGGCACAGAAGTTCAGAACACAGTAAATTGTCAAACATTGACTAATTCGTTCAGTAATTTTTCTAATTATTTTTGTCCTCAAAATTGAATTATAAAACACATTTTCTATAGTTAATCCACATTGTTCCCTGTTTATATTTATTCATTCTTATGTTGCATTGTTTATGATATATTACTGTAATATAAGTAGAATTTAAAATAACAATGTTAATAATTAAATTAAGCTTCATAAAATGTACTGTTTAATCACAAGTGATTGTTCTAATTTTAGCTAGAACCTATACACTATAGAGGTGAAAGGCTCACAGTCAAATTGTTACTGTTTCTAGAGCAGTAAGGGCAGCCTGTTTATAGGGATACTCCTTGAATTGATCTAGAGTTCCTGCAGAGAGGAAAATTCATGTCTAGAGCTGTAAATAAAGAAGAAAATCCAGGATGGGGGAAGTCATAGACCTAATGGTAGAACCTCTTAATACTGTTTTGCTGAATATCCATGCAGTCAAACTGCATTTGTTAGGCTTATTTCCATACACTTATATTGCTTTCATCCTTAGTCATCAAGCTTCTTCTTGCAAATGATGGTAGTTAACACAGAGATTAGTTACTGCTCAATGTGCTCAGAATAAACAATTGTGAATGTCTAGGCATAGAAAGAACCTACTTCACACTTGTTTCATGCCAAGGCACAGAGAACATCATAGAGGAAGAGAAAAAAGAAGATAGGAGCCTAAGGGTATGGATGAGGAGTATGAAATGTCCTCTGGATATGATATAAGTGTTGCACATACAAAATCGGAGTAGCTGTGGTTGCTTGCAGGAGATCTATACAAAGTCAAGGCAGCAAAATTCCAACTAAAAAAAGTTCATCATGGAGGGTAAAGGGGATCTTGAGGCCCCACACTTCACTTAGCAGCCATAAATAGTAGCTGCTAGGGGAAAAGGGGTCTTATTTTGCTCCTGGGAATGTCCACTGGTAGGCAGTCATGCCCCTATAAATAACTCGACACCATTGTACATAGACTCAGTCACATATTGAAAAAAAAAAAAAAAGATGAAGTTGGGCAAAAGGTATGTTGGGATTGCTCTAGGGAAGTGGAAGGGAGTGCATTCAATATATATTGTATAATATGCATAAAACTTTAAAAGAATAATAAACAAGAAAATGAATAAATTCATCACTAATTCTTAAACATTGTACTGGAGTCACTTTGGGCTCTTGCTTCCAGACAACCCAGTAGATCCACAACTGGTTTACCTCCTGTGCTGATGTCTTTCTAGATCATTCTATGGGTCTGTTCTTACCATTGTGATTGCTTATCTCAACAGTTTTATTCTTGGTATTTATTACTACTTGAAATACCCTCATTAAAACTAGATTTTAAATTAAGTCTTACAGGACATTATTCCTAGAATGTTCATTTGTAACTTGTGGAATATTGCCTTTATTTAGTAGGTAGGTGATACACATTTGTCAAAACAGCAAATAAAAGGCCAATGATTTAATATGTAACTGTATGATTCCTTTGTTAATTTTTGTAAATAGCGAATATTTTAACATATATTGTTCAAATATATATTTTTTTCAAGACAGGCTTTCTCTGTGTAGCTTTGTACCTTTCCTGGATCTCGCTATGTAGACCAGGCTGGCCTCGAACTCGCAAAGATCCCCCTGCCTCTGCCTCCCAAGTGCTGGGATTAAAGGCTTGTTCCACCAATGCCCGGCTTGTTCAAATATTTTAATGCATAGACTTTTAAATACAATTATAATTTCCTTTCAAGGATAGGAAATTGTTTATCTTTTTAAAGTAATAACTTCACAGAGTATAACTATTTAGTGAAGCATCAGAGAATCATCAAATATTTGATGAGCTAATTGGATTGATTGTTCAGGAATGGAAAAAACTCTGATGAGCCGGCTTTACTCCTAACCAACTAGGTCATTTCACACTGAAAATTTATTCTGAAATATGATGTTATTTTTGATGTTGTTGTTCAGAGAAAATGTGTATTCAAACTTCTTTACAAGTTTCAGGTAATTTCTGAATTATCTGGACAAGTGTTACCCAGAGTTTGATTAGTAATATACCAAAAGATATGGAAATACTATAATGTATTAAAATATATAAAATGAATACCCTATTTTGCTTTTTTCTGATTTCAAACTTTAATGATGAATGTTTACATTTATTTGCAGAATTCTGTCCTGTCCATTGTTATTTTTTTCAGGACTTCACACTTGTTGTGCAGGCCTCTACTGCTGAATTACCTCCCTCCCTCTCTGGACTGTCAGACAGGTGGTAATCCATTTTCTCTTCTTTCTGCCTCTGTCTTTATTCTTTTTTAAAATGTGTCTTTTCCTTAAAGACGTCTTTGATTTACATTTATTTATTCATTTCACATGTGTGTGAAGTGGGGAGCGTGCATGCCATAGAAGGCATGTGGAAGTCCAGGAAAACATGCTAGATTCAGATGGATCCTGTAACCTTGCAGGTTCTAGAGATCAAACTTAGGTCATCCATCTTTGGTGCATATATCGTTACTTTCTGAGGCACCTCAGTTTATGCTAGTACATTATTTTAAAAATGTTTGCCTCGTGATTTATATTTTCCTTTAGTAGTACAACAGAAAAAGAGCCTAATTACTTATTTCTTCATTTGTTATTGATTCATTAAATACAGGCCTTGGTTTCATTAAGAAAATTCAATTCCAGTATATTGTGTACTTTCACAAACAAATTTACTTCCTCATGTTGTCCCATATTTATCATCTCCACCTTCCTGTTCCTGTGAGTCCTCTTATTCACCCAAGTTCTTTTTCCATATATATATTCCATAAATGAAAACAAACATGCAATGGCTGCCTTTCCCAGTCTGGTTGATTGCACTTAATATGATTCCTCAAGTTGCATCTATCTTCTATAAAATGACATAATTTCATTCCTTATGGCAGAATAAAAACCCATTAGGTATTTATGCCACATCTTCTTTACTTATTCTACGTTTGATGGATGCCTAGGCTGATTTCATAATATGGCACTGAGAATAGTGCTGCATTGAATAAGGATGTGCAAGGATCTCAGTTGTGTGTTGATTTAAGTCCTTTAGATACATACTCAGCAGCAGTAGAACTGGGTCAGAGAACAGTTAAATTCTTAATTTCATGAGGCAACTTTAGTCTTATTTCCATAATATCTGGATGAGTGTTGTCCCCATCATCAGTCTATGGGTTCCTATTACCCCATGTATTTGATGGAATTTCTTGCAGTCTTTATTACATTGTCTCTGACACAGGTGATGTGGAATGTCAGTGTATTTGTGTGTGTTTTTCTTTTTTCATATATATATATATATATATATATATATATATATATATACTGTCTGCAGTTTCTGCTTCCTCCACTTCTAGTCCCTTCATCCCATCTCTATTCTCTCTCAGCTCTACTTCTCCTCCATTCACCTTCAGATAAGACTAGGCCTCCCAGGGATATCAATAAAATGTGGCATTAAAAGATGCAATAAGACTAGGCCCATGCCCTCATATCAAGGCTGGATGAAGCAACTCAGAAAGAGGAAACAGGTCTCAAAAGCATGCAAAAGAGTTAAAGACAACCCTCATTCCACAACTAAGAGTCTCCTAAGAATACTAAGCTGCATATCCAGAGCATAGATGTAGAGGACCTAACTCAGACCCAGGCAGGCTCCATGGTTGCTGCTTCTGTCTCTGTGAGCTCCTAGGAGCCCTGTTTCATTTAATTCTGTGGGCTGTTGTTTTCCAAGATCCTTGTGCCTCCTACAAATCTTTCATCTCTGCTTCTGTGGCATTCCCTAGTCTCAGCCCAATGTTTGGCTTTGGGTTTGCATTTCTCAGATGACTAAAATGTTGAACTTTTTTTTTCATGTTTATTGTCCATTTTTCACTTCACTTTGAGGACTGTCTGTTTTCATCTTATGGATATTTTAGAATCTGGTTTATCCAGACCCTATTCATTCATTAATGGTTTACACAGAACCAAAGCATCTACTAATTAGTATAATATTTTATCTCCTGTTTACATCATTTTTTCAGTTTTTCTCTTTTCTTATTGCTTTAGATTTAACTTCAAAGACTGTATTGAATAAATACAGGAAAGAATAGTCTCAATCCTGATTTCATACAGGAGAATGCACTGAGCGTTTCCTCAGTTATTCCAATGATGACTGTAAGCTCACCACATGTGACTTTTATTACATTGAGATGTATTCCATTTATTCTAAATTCTTTCAGGAAACTTATTTCATATTATTCAAAAATACTGAACATATATTTACTACTATTCCTTTTAAATTGCTAGTATACTCGGCTTTTTCTTTGTAATTTCTATTGTTGTATATATGTCATATAATATATATGTCATATATATTATATGTCATATATTTTAAACTTCCTACATTTTCATTTTCATAAATTGTAGCCAGGAGGAATCAGTTATACTTCCTTGCTGGAAAACATAAAATCAAAATGCACAATTTAAACATGTCAAATATTTGGACTCTCAAAGATATTTTTATCTAGTTGATTTACTACAGAGACATTTACACACACAATAAATACATAAGCTCTTTACTTAATAAGGTAAACCATGTAAAACTATTCCTATAAACACCATGATATGTTTATATTCAGTTTAACCAGAGATTTCATCCACTTCTCTGCAGCTCTAAGGACTTTTAAACATTTAGTCACATTTCAACAGAAGAATTTGTAGCAGATACAGAATGCTGAATATGAACTGGCATGTTGAAATCTTTAGAACAACACAAAGAAAAAGAGAGAGGAAAATTTACTCTGTGAAGATTATATTGAAACTGTATTAAAACTATAAAATATAACAAAGGAGGATTTGATAAGTTTTAATGTAGCAAAAAGTAGTAAACTATTAGGTAGAAAATGGATCTCCAAGTGACAAGGGTTTGAGTGGATAGTACATATGTCTATTTTAAGTCAGCTATGAGATATTTTTCTCTTATTTGAAGTAATACAGTTACCTTTGGACAGTGATCATCTGAAAATCAACTACTGAGCATTTCCTTTAAGTGCATAATCACATCCAATGTACACTTAGCTAGGTGTAGTCTTAGGGAAGTCACAGCTCACAGAAAGCAAATAAGGTGAAAGGCTCTAAATTTACATGTTTAAGCTATGCATATAAACATATATATGTATATATAAATGTGTGTGTGTGTGTGTGTGTGTGTGTGTGTGTCCCAAGCACATTGACCTGACTCCAATGTAATTTCCAGCTGTGAGAGAAGATAATTGGAAACACTATCCTGAAGAACAATCTTACTTGTATATAGTACTAATTTTCTAAGGAGAACGCGTATGCATGTATTAACGTGGTAATCATAGATCAATTAGAAAATCAATATTTAAGACATCTAAGTTCTATTTGAAGTAACATGAGTAAATACACATATTGGTCATTAAGTCAACAATCCCAGAACTTACTTTCCTTTAATATTAGCAATTGGATAAGATGAGACAGTTCATCCAAAACAACCTTTGATTATTTCCAATTATTAAAGAATTCATAGTTCACTGATGTATTTCAAAATAATTAGATGTCAGGAAGTCATAAAGCTTATATCATTTTATGAAAGGATAAGAGTTCTTACTTTGATTATGTTGACTCAGTATGCAGCAGCCAGCTGCATGCAACCAAGAATTTATGTATCTTATTCCAATCAAGATGACAGGTTCTGTGTTAAGCTAAATTTATATTCCATTTAGGTTAGATACCTTAAAATAAGTCTAGCATGTTAGAATCATTCAGCAATTAGGGAAAGTATCATTAACTTAAAAATGACTAAAAATGTACTGAATAAAAGGGCAAAAAATGTTAAATTAGTATTGCTTCTTGTTTCATGACTTATGTCAAGGTCAACTTGTCATCTATTCACTATCTTACTAATGCAACAACGTAAGCATGCATAGAACAAACCAAATGAAACCAGCCAAACAAACAAATGAAAATCAAGGAGAAAATTAAAAAAGAAGAATTAGCTTGAAAATATCGTGAGTCAAATGAACAAATGAGAATCAACTAGGCTACCATACTTTCTCCCAAAATGCATTGTTCCTTGTGAGATGACAGTACATTCTTGTTTCGATAGCTATGCACTGCTAGCTAGAAGCATATGTCATTTGTAACACACTGAATACATTATATATGCTATTTTCATGATGCTTGTATCTTTGGGGTTATAAAAAATAGTACCCTCATTATCAGAGTGATGAGTATTTGAATGCTGTGCCAACAGTTAACTCATGTCTACTAATCGAAAAGGGAAAATGTTCTTTATTGACTGGAGAAAGGATCTTGTTTGAAGATAATTGACTCTGTGTCTTTCATTGATATAATACTGCCTCCGGAAGAAACATATGCTCAACCTAGAAAACAAAGGCTATGTGTAATGGGCTGATCACTTTCTCCTCACTCAAGCACAGTTTCTATTGACCTGAGTGAAAATTCTGACTGTCTGTGATTCAAAGGATTATAGATCATCTAGTCCATTTAAGAAGTTGAAAAATCTCTTCAAATAAGAGGCATATGCAGATGCAGGGCACAAGAAATACAAAGAGCCAGAAACTTCATATTAAAAGATTGAATCAGAATGGAAATGAAAATATAAGAAATTTCACACAATGTTACATGCATACTATATGCAGGTTAGTTTTCTAGAATAATCAAAGTTCTAGGTCCCTTGAAACATTAACATATTCTGGCTTGCACATGCTAAGTTGTAATTCTAATAGGACATTCAAATAAAAATATCAGTTGGCAGTTCATTATAATCAGAGGGCAGTGTCAAAATATGTATGCACATATACACCATAGATACATGTCTGTATGTGTCCATATGTAAAAGGCTAGAGAAGATGTCCTGTGATAGAGTTAGAAGGCATTGCAACAGTGAATACTGGAGATATGTGAGATAATATATAATGAGATATATAATGAATAAAAATGGAAAATCGGCCAAAACAGAGGCAAACCCCAAAAGTAGTAAGAACAAATGTCCCAATTAAGAAAAATCTTCAGTTTCAAATGTTGCTGGAAATCAAATAATGAGAACTAGCAAAGGCCTTTGCGCTTTCCCACCATGACACCAATAAAAATAGGCTTGCTAATTCAGAGGGGAACGTCTGATTTTTCTATGGTTCAAAGGGAAGCAGTATAAGAACAATTCCTGGTTTTAGATGTAGCCAATAATTTTAAGGTGTTTTACTACAAAATGGACTGCATATATAGGGCATAAGGGAAGTAGCTTCATAAGAGAGATTTTATTCTAATACTAGTGACCTATCATATTAGCAGACAGGTGAAATATCGAGGACTATAGTGGTCCAGCCCCTCGATAGTCCCCTCCCAGGGTCTGGGAAGAATCTACAACCAGCTGATAATTAATCTTTGATGAAATGAATCAGATCTATGTACATGATCATACACTTTATTATTCTGTGGTAGTTCTCTCTCTACACAGCTTCTATTCTGCTCTCATGTCTAGCTCCTTTCTTGCCTGATTTCTCTCTGTATTTAACTACTGTCCCCTCTAGGTTCTATCTTAATTCCTTCATCTAGTTCTGTCCCTTCTAGGTTCTCATCCATCTAGTTCTTTCCCCTATCAGCTGCTCTCTCATCTCCTTCTCTCTCCTCTCTTCTAGTCTTTCAGTCTAGTTCTTTTCCTTCTCAGTTTGTTCCTCTCAAGTTCTTACCCATCTAGTTCTTCCATTCTGTTTTCTCTTCTCCTTCTTCCATCCTGTACCCCGGAAGTCCTGGTATATGAAGGGAGAGTCCACGCTAAATTGTGTAAAGCTATTACTTAATGTCCACCTGACCTAGGCGGTGTCCCCTTGTGGAATTTAAGTCAGGAGACTTGCATGTGGGCTGTTATCACTGTTATCCTCGGAAGCTGGGCGCCCACCTGGGTGGTGCTTCCTGTAGTCCTTGAAAGTGGCTAAGGGAGATATCTGATTCCAGAGAAAGCCCTTCCTGAGTTGTTCTCCAAATTCCTGGAATGTGTTTGTCCAGAGAGTGATCAGTCCACACTCTTAGCTCTTCTAGGGGAAAGTCAATTAGGAAAACTATGAAGGCACACATGATTTTCATAACAGAATACAGCTGATATATAACAAGCCAAGTAACACCAAAAACTCTTTGGGATTTTGCTTCCTCTGGAGGAATTCCCTGATCTCTCCAGGTAGTGACTTTGCCATAACCAGCTGACTTCTTATGATATATTCCTGCGGCCTGCAGCAGTGAATCTTTTGAAACTGGAGAAAGAAGGATGAAAAATACAGAGTGTACTAGAGTAAATGAGATATGAATTAAATTCATCATGGACATTATGGCCTCCCTTAGACAAAATTTGTAGTGATGAGGTAATGGAGACATTTTATAGGCTATTTCCTGAAATATAGAAGACACAAAGCATATGGAATAGACACAAAGGAGTATCTAGTGAGATTATTAGTAAGTACAACAGGTTATTATTATAATGGTCCTGAGAAGAAGTAAGTTTTAATGGCTACTAAATATCAGGCACTTTTTACTTTGGTGTTTTTTCCCTGTTTCCTGTGTTTTGTCCATCACCTCCAATCTGTGATTCTTAAATCCAAACACTGTACATCCCAGAACTGGATTGTAAGCCATCTATCCTGAACCATTCAAGCAGTCACAGAGAATCCCAGCCTCTCAGAAATGAATGAGATCCCCATTCCCCTATGAAGAGGATTTCCATTTCAATTGCAGATACAGCAAAGAGCACATACAATAATAATACATTCCGTTGGAAAATAGAGGATAAAGGTATCACTGTGCTCTGTAAAATGAAGTCCCTCCATTTGTTTTATAGTCTCTCTGTGGTTCGTATGGCAAAGGGATGGGGATACACCTAAAATAACTACTTTGCTCACAAGTAAACAGGACACATACTTTTATCTTGCCTGCAAAAGGTGTCACTTGCTTCAAAGTCACCACTACATCCCACATGTCCACTGATTCTAGAAACCATACCTTCATCATCAGCTCTGGCCAGATGAACATTGGGGTGAATTTAGAATATGTGCACTCTGCCCTCTTCTGGCTTACTGATTATCATCATGTGACTCTTAAGTTTGTGCTACCTTGTAGATTGTGAATGAGAACATCATTAGAATAAATTACACATGAACTCTGTCTAAGCAGCAGGATATACTCAATAATGAAGAATTGGTACATTCAATAGGTCCAAGGGATGAATGGAAGAAAACCTTTTGTTTTCTAAGAAAAAGTAAGTTCATGAAACATTGTGTTTGGATATCATATGCACTGGGTGCTCTCCTGAGCCTGGTCCTTGGCTACCTACACTTAAAGTATGTAATTCAAGTTTCGTGATTATGAGCCAATGATTGAAAATAAATATTTAATTTCTCTCTCTGTATATGTACTATTGGCTATCTGTCTCTGATGCACAATGTCTAACATTCCATTCAAGAAGTTCTAGAGCCTTCTGTAGATTCATCCAAGCATGGCAGTGAACAGAAAGCCATGGAATAATTATCAAAGGGCAGCACAAGGACACTGCCCTAGTCCTCTGAACACAGAGCTGAAGGACACCATGGTAACTGAGTCCCTTATCCCACCAAAGGCCAGGTAATTCCATGACTTAGGATGGTGTTGTGTTAAGAATGAAGCACTGACCCAGGGCCTGCCTGTATCTATAATTCACTTACAACAGCACTGAGAATTGGTCATGGCACATTATCGTTACTCTAGTAGGAATGGTCTGAATAGGAGAAAAGAAGGGTTTTCACTCCAAAATCAGATAGGGCTAGTGGCTGTGTGTACTTTACATATTTAAGTACACAAAAGTGGCCTGCCTTGACAAAGAGTTTGCTAAAAGCACATTTTGCTTGAAAATGTCATAAACATACATAATACCTTTGTGTTTGTTTTACAAATAAACGAAATAAAATAGCATTCATATATAAATAATTACAGCATGACTCAATGTGTACCTTGGTATGTTATCTGTCTTGTCCAAGAAACATTGCTTGAGGTGTGTGCACATTTACTTGCACCAAAATTAGCTTTGCCAGGCTAATTGGCCCTAGTACTGTAGCAGACTGTCCAAACTGACAGCATGACTCCTTCATGGTATAGTTGAGGGGAAGGTTTTATTTAGACATGAGCAAGAGAGGGCCAAAGGCATCTGGAAGAGTCCAGAGAAAAAAGAAAATATAGTAGATGATCATGGCCAGAAGGTTAGACCTGGCCATGAGAAAAACAGGAACAGAGCATGGCAGAGGGGGAGGTGGGATAAAGAGAGAAGGACAGCATGGCCTAGCAGGGTAGAGGAGGAGGAGGGAGAGGGAGGGAGTGAGGGAGGGAAACAGAAAGAGAGAAAAAGAGAGAGAGAGACAGAGACAGAGAGAGACAGAGACAGAGAAACAGAGACAGAGAGAGGCTATTAGGAGATTTGGTATACTGCTATTTGGAATTTGAGGAAAAGGAGTTTCCTTTGAACATGACACAAGTTATACTGTAAAATAAGTGATCTCTACCTATACCATCAATATGTTGTCTGAAATAACAGCTGTGGTCATGAGCTAGTCTGCATTGACATTATCTAATTAAGCCTTCTCACCTCTCATACTAGCTGAACACATTCCCTCATGATTGCCCAAATGCTGATGGAAAGGCTTCCTGGTAGCTAGTCTTAAAGTATAGGAAAATCTCTGGCGTTACTTATAAACTACCAGCAGCCACCCAAATGGTGTGCTGTACACTCCCTTGACATGGCCACTGGAACTTTTAGATGGTTCTTCTAGGAGAGACAGTTCTTAGAAACTTAGTGAGCATGACTGGCTCTCTTCTACAATGTCCACTGATGCCACGAATGTGAAACATGATGAAATTGTCAGAAGCTCAGTGCATATGTCACACCTATTTTATCATATGGCTGGGGTAAGCATCAGTGGTACACTCCTGTAACCACTGGTCACCTCTGTAACAAGGCAGAACAAGACTGGAGCCTGGAAAGGCAACACCACATGACTGGAATAAATGACTCAGTTTTTCAAAAAAAAAAAATCTTTGGGATACAAAGAATAGAGGATGAAATGTATGGCCCATGAGTCCTTTTGAAGATTTATCTATCTGCCTGTTCTTTCTCTGATGTATCAGTAGAAGGTTTCATTTTTTTCAGCGTTTCAATTAAACCAAGCAACTCAATGAAATTCAGGCTCCTTCAAAACTACTTCTCATAGGCCTGTACATAACATATTTTAACATTTGACCACTGTCATTCCAAAACACAAAAACACTTTCCCTTGACAACCTAGAGAATATTTAGCAATATGTAAGTTCCCTCCTTGTATCTTAGAACACTCAAACGATACTGATGCTGTAGCACTCGTACTATAAACTGAAGTTTCCGACCTAAGTGTTTTATTTCCCTCGTAAGCTTTAAGAGTCAGTATTATATCTTTATATCTTATTTATCTCTCTATCTGAATTCTTAGCTCAGTGTTCAAAATATAAATGTTCAAAGTGCCTATAAAGCAACACATGTGATTTGCTTCTCAGCATACTGAAGAGGAGGACAACTCTAAATTCTACACAATGGAACCAAGAGACTTTCTCAAGAAGAGATATGACTTGTTTATTAAAAATCACTATATATACTTTGCTACTTTGTTTAGAAGTGACATGTATTTCTAAGTACAAGACTAAAACTAAAACAACAACAACAACAACAACAAAAGAGCAAAATTGTTCTACTTTTAAAATATACAGGTCATCACCATTTCCACTGAAGTATACCATCTACTTGACACGTGGTTGATGTCATCTTGGTTTTGGACTGGTTTGATCTAATCTGATTTTGTGGAAGTAAAAGAAAAAGTAGCAAAGTTTTGTGTGTGTGGTGAAAAGAGGAAGGGGAAATGCTAAACTATTGCTGATTTGATATAAACAGCAACCTAGAAAACAACCACAGAAAACAGATAGTTACTAGACCGGTAAGGTTTCTTCAAACCCAGGTACACGAGACACTGACACTTTGTCCACCATATTCATTAATTGATTCCTTTGGTAAATGACTAAACTACCTCTCTAAACACAAAGCAAATGCTGGGTTGTTTGATTCAATGCTATCCAAGGTGCATCATTCTCTTTCATACTTGACTTGGTCACATTAACCTTCCTACATGTCACTATATTCATTTCTTATTTTTGATGCTAGATGCAGATAAGCACTGAAAACTCGATCCATGTGTGATGATACAATAGGAGTAAGAGGAAGGGCATCAAAAGTTTAGTGCCATATCTTAGAAAATGGTCTCACAGTGAATGGACATCCATTTAACATGTTGAATAAGTCAGAAATAATTTTTATCTCTGAGTCATGGTTTCTCTATAATAGGCAATTTAATGGGCTTCTTGATTTCAGTTTAATTCTAGTCACAAAAAAATATGAAACCAATCTGTTAAGAATAACCACATGCTATAGTTTTAAGAGAATTTGGGAATTTTAGAACTATATATGTTAACATATATACATACATACACACACATATATACATATATGTATGCCAATGGCTGAACACCCTAACTATCATGGCAGAACTCTCATCCAATGACTGATGGAAGCAGATGCAGAGATCCACGGCCAGGCCACTGGTGGAGCTCCAGAGGTCCAATGGGTGAGAGAGGAAGGATTGTATGAGCGAGAATTGTTGAGACCATGATTGGAAAAAGCACAGGGACAAATAGCCAAATTACTGGAAAGACATGAACTATGAACCAATAGCTGAGGAGCCCCCGTGGAACTGGATCAGGACCTCTGGATAAGTGAGACAGTCAATTAGCTTGAACTATTTAGGAGGCCCCCAGGCAGTAGGACTGGGACATGTTCTTAGTGCATGAGCTGGCTTTTCAGAACCTAGGGTCTATGGTGAGACACTTTGCTCAACCTAGGTGAAGGGAGGAGGGGACTGGACCTGCCTCAGTGGAAACTACCAGGCTGAGCTGAATCTCCAGGGGATTCCCTGCTGTGGAGGAGGTGGGGATGGGTGGTGGATTGGGGGGAGGGGGTGGGAGGAGGGAGGGCAGTGGAACCTGTGGCTGATATGTAAAATTAAATTAATTAGAAAATAAAAAAAAAAAAAAGAAAAGAAAGCTTCCCAGGCTAGCCTCGAACTCAGAAAAAAAAATTCTCAAGTTATTTATACTTTGTAGAATTGTGAAAATCTGATATATGTTCACTTAGTGGAAGTGGTTCTCTTCTTTTCTATTCTTAAACTTGGAAATTAATGATTTTCTCCTTAGTATTGCAATCCTCTCGAATACAAAATCTTACAATTTTAATAGTCATCCTTATTGCCTTATTTTAGGTTTAATTTTATTGTCTACACATGTTTTGTTTAATAGGTATAGTGGCTATGACCTAAATATATTTTTGAAAAAAATGACAGTCAATCATTTCTCAATATGAAAAGAAGAAAACATGTATTTGAGCACTTTGATACATTTTATGCATTATGGTAAATAATTCCACGCAAGTGACTTTACAATTTTTAATAAAAATACTGGTGCAAATCTACACAGAGAAACCCTGTCTCAAAAAAAAAAAAAAAAAAAAAAAAAAACTCACTGGCAAGCCCTTAGTGACATGAGAGTGTATGAGTAGAGAGACTAATCTGCCTAACTTGACCATAAATTCAAACTTAACTCTGGCCTCTGACATGTCTTTACATTTTAAGCTGTAGAATTTGTCAGTGACTATAGTACATAGGCTGTCATTAACTGCTTACTCATTGCCAACTTTCAGCCTAAAACCCAGTGTATTTGAAACCCCATTTTTTTTTTTATCTTTGACACTTTCTTTATTTTTACATTCATGTTCTGTCTTCCAGATACTGGCATAGAGACTGTCATGGCATCTCTGATTTGCTCCAGATCTGACATACACACTTGATGGTATTTCTACAGTTAACTTTCAGTAAATTGCAAAATCATTCATTTCATCAATTCAGTCACAAACCTGACAAACACACTGGACTAATCAAATTGTTTTTTCTATGCATTCAATAAGTAAGTAAATTTCATCAATTTTGGTCCTTAGATTATTTTTTTTAGTATTATTCAATCATCTTGGCTTTTGTATAAATGAAGGTTTCCAAAGGAGAGAACCAATTCATTTGATTCTTAAATTTGAGCAAAATTTTCTAACATAATATTTATTGATGATACTTTGAGAATTTTGTATCATGCACCCCAATCCCACTCATTCCCTAGTCCATCTGGATCTACCCTCCACCCTGTCCCCCTCCAAAGGAAAACTAAAAGGGAAATAATAAATATGAGATAAAAATTAAAAAAAAAATAGAGGGACAGAATTTAAAGACATTGCCAAGACAAATGGATGTTTGTGGACTATAGATATCGAATACAATTTTGTAATTACCCTGCATCAGCATGAAAGAAAAGAACAATAAAGACAGAGATTATTTTCACAGAAAGATACTTAAAATGAGGTGCGTTATTTATCAAAAAAAAGTCACATGAGGAATACAATCAAATACATCAATATTCTCAGCAAGTGCGATGGTTATTATGCAACCCTATTGAAGAAATCCAGAATACAAGTGGAAGAAGGAAGACAGCCGAGTATAATATATAACCTTCCCACCCAAGGTTAACAGATAAAAGGTGAGGGCATAGAACAGCAAGAAGGAGATATGGAGAGACAAATGGAAGGTGGGTTTCTTTGGCATTTTGATTTTTATTATTATTTTTGTTTCTAGTTCCCACATGTACACTTTGCATGTTGACAGCCTTCACCTATCACTTTAATCCCACTCTTGTCTACCCGCATGACTCCCCAAAATAATTTCTCCCTGTCATTTCTACTCATTTTGGTTTCTTGCCTATCAAGATTAGCCACATGCACCTGTGTGACTTTGGCTTTACAGCTACCCGGTGAAGCATGGTGGACTCGTGAAAGTGTATCTAACTAAAGAAGGATCGCCTCTCCTAGTGGAAAGATTTTGGTTTTTTGAATATTTTCCTCATACTGATCCAGTTAATCAGTCCACATCCCCATTCCCCTAATTACCCTCCTAACTAAGACCCTATCTAAATTATTTGTAACACAGTAGTTTCCACTATATTTTGCTATGTGATGCTCTTTCACTACTCTCTATTTTATTTCTCATCTATTCTTTTTTTATTAATATCTTAGTCTATACTTTTGGTAATCTGATACGTTTTAATTCCTTAAAACTGGAACATCCTGTCTTTTTTGTCCATAGTTTTAGACTCTGAGTTGAATTTAAATAGTTTCAGAGATAACTGCAGGTGATGGACATCTCTTTTATCTAATTATATGCATGCCTAGGACTAATTTTCCATCTGGATTATGAGCTTCTACAAATAGGAGACAGAAATGGAATGACTGAAATATTTGCTGCTCTTGATTCTGAGAGACTGAATGTGACAGTCTCAGAGTAAATATGTTTGGTTACGTCCCAAATGTCACCATCAGAAAAAGCAATTTCAATAAAAATTTTAAGTGTGTTAAATGTAAATATTTGGTATTGGCTGTTTCTTGTCAAATCTAATAATCACGAATGTGTGTAAACTTTATTTTAGTATTGTTCTCACTCCACGCAACCAAAGGTTCAAGGTAAAGCTCAATTGCCCTGAGAAGGCGTTATTTCCAAGACACCATTTATCAAGCATACAGTAAATAAATTGTTCTTTAATTTATATATTTGAACATATTAGTCTAAATTTGCAATTTCCAAAATATCATTATATTTGCTTCCAAAGTGTTCTATATGTATTTATGCATATCTTGACTTGTTCCAGGAGGGGTTAAATATGACCAAAATACATGCATGACAAAATAAAAATAAGTTGCCACAGATGAGTAAGAATGCAATGATGAATGATATGGATAGATGATGTAAGGAATATTTTTGATAGAAGTCATCTCTTAGATACTGGGTGTCATACATGTATAGAAGGGTTTTCATAAAAGGTTAGGTGGTGATAGCTAAGAAACTCTGATTTGATGTCTTTGTCAGGTTTATTATACATTTGTATTATAAAACAAATACATTTGTGTTTAGAAAACAATATGACTGTAGAAGACATGTAAGATAGTGTGGTGTCTATCTTGTCTTGTTGCTACATATTTTGTTGCATAGAAAGATCACATTTTCGAAAGAATAAAATGTACTTGTCTATGCACTCATTTACATTTTATAAAGCATGGAATATATGGAAATATTGGTGTAGATGCTTCCACTATAGATGGAAATTTGTGTTTGGTAATGAAATAAGACACATTTGTTAAATGTCCATGATACCAAGTTCTATTTTGAGCTTGTTATGACGCAATGATACAGAGAGATGAATACATTCTGCATTTCAGAGAAGATCCCTTAGAAGGAAAGGCAGGGACACATGATTAAAATGCTGAAAGAGGTATGAAATTTCACCTCTGGGCAAAGGTCATTCAGGAAAACTGTACGCTATTAAAAAAGGTGAGGAGCCTGAACTACATCAGGATCAGAAAGGTGCTCACTAAGTAGGACTAATTTAACTCTCATAGTGAATAGAATTACTATGTAGAGAAAACAGCTGTAAATATATTGTTTTCTATTCTGACAGCTTGGAGATAGGTTCTCAAAGGCATTCAGTTTTAAAAGAAATAACTAAATTTGTGGTCATTAACTGAGAAGATAGTAATTTAAAGAAATCTAAAACATGCCATTATGTTTAAATTATGGAGGAGTGTGTTGTGAATGGAATTGACAGGTTTTGAGGAAGATTAGATCATGTACGCAAGCCAAGAGTGTGGGTAAGTCTACTGTCTATCTCTGCTCCCCTGAATAATCGATTACAAGGTGCCATTAAAAAAAAAAAAAAGAAAAGAAACCAAGACTCTAATCAAATGCAGTGGCAAAGTTCTCAATACTTATTTGTCTTTTGTCTTACTATATCCTTATGTCAAAATCATGGCTGTGTCTCTGCAAGTTTAGTGCCCTTATTATTGTTGATTTAAACCATAGTTTCTCACTGAAATCACTGTAACTTCTTCCTGTCTGCCTGTACTGGATCATATCAGGGGCTGGAGTGTTGAGAGATGCTGAGTAGTTTCTGTATCTGCATTTGAGAGATAATTACATGGATATAAAACTGCAGAAAATTTATGTCACTTTTAAATTTACTAATATCAATTACAAAAATAACATTTATTTTTACATTTTTGAAGTTTTAGATACTAATGTAAGGTTTATTAAAAGTAGATGTTGATGTCCAACTTTGAGTGGCCTGTCAATCTTGAATGTTTGTCCCTCTAATCACTATAGGTAAATCCATAACTAATAAAGCAACTAAATGCATATATGGTATACTGAAATGACATAAGAGACAAAAGAAATTATAATAAATTACTTTAGTTATATGCTTATTCTATAAATTGAGAATAACTAGAAGATCTTAAGCATTTACTTTAAAAGTCTATACTTCCTGTTAATCATATTGCTTACTTCATAAGAAAAAAATCCCCAGAAGGTTATCTATTAATAAATGTATGAGAGTGCTATATTTGGAAATGAATTTTATTGTTTTGCAAATGGGGATTTGCCAGGGCACCAAAATCTTTTAATATAATCTTATTCTCAATCAGAAAATCACAAGTATAGTTGTGCATGGCTACTTATTGCTCAACTAGTCATGATAGTCAAGCTATGGAAGGAGTCTGGAAGTCCATAAGCAGATGAGTGGATGAAGACAATGTGATGTACATACACTGGAATTGTATTCACCCATAAAGAGTGACATGATGTCAATTGCAGGAGAATGGATGTATCTGGACTATATCGTGAAAAATTACATAGTATCACATGCTTTATCTCCTATATACAATCTACAAAATATAAAAACATATGAACATAGAAACTAATGAGAAAGTGAAAACACTAAAAAGAGAAGGAAGATGTGTGTGTGTGTGTGTGTGTGTGTGTGTGTGTGTGTGTGTGTGTGTGTGTATGGGTGTGTATGCCTGCGTTGGTAGATGATAGGTACACATACTCACGTATGTGACGTAAAAAGGGAAGGGGAACTCCAGGCAAGGAAAGCAGAACAGAAGAAAGCAGAGGGCAATGAAAAGAAGATATCATATGGTATAAGACAACATATAAAGTTGGGCGGTGGTGGCACACGCCTTTTATCCCAGTACTCGGGAGGCAGAGCCAGGTGGATCTTTGTGAGTTCAAGGCCAGCCTGGTCTACAGAGCGAGATCCAGGGAAGGAGCAAAGCTATACAGAAAAACCCTGTCTCAAAAAACAAAACAAAGCAAAAAGACAACAAATAAAAATGTCATAAAACCACATAGTAATATTATTAATTAATTAATAGATTATAACTATATTATAATATATTATTTATTATATAATAATTGACAAATATCTAAATATGTTCATAATTAATATTATTTAATTAAATTAAACATAATTTAAATGCAAACATATACCATTTATTCAAAAAATTATGAGGATCAAATGAAAACATAATATGAGTTAATGCTCTATCAGTTACTTTTGAGAGGGATAGGGACTTTATCTGGATGGATGTGACTGACACTAGTCTGAATTTAATTTTGGCAACATTTTTGGCAGAAGGGAGGTAGGTTGAATATCTAGAAGACAGACTGAAGGGAACCTGTGGTTGGGAGGTAGCCTATCTCAATTTTTATTTGTAGCCACACTTCAACTGTCAGTTCAGGGCAACTTTCTGTTTTGGGGAGAGGTCATCACATCTTTCAAGACTATGCTCTTTTTCAGGTGAAGAATGACCACATCACATATTGCATATTGAGAAAAAGCATTAGCAATTCAGTGAAAACATATCTCTGTTGGAACTTATCTGACCAAATTGAAAATTCCACACAACAAGATGTGATTTTTTTTGTTCTAAACAGATTTAGGCTCCTGCTGTTTTATATTAAACAGTGCTGCAGATTTCATGGTAAACTGTAGTGCAAACTTCATAGGTAACTGGCTTTTCATTTAAAGTTCTATGATATTGCCACTGAATCCTAACTGCAGACTTCTGATGAACAGTTTTGGAAGTTGTATTAACTGAGACCTCTAGAATTTCAGTATTGTATAATTTTAATCTTTTTGATCTTTCATTTAATGAAGACAAGATACTTATTTTTCTGTCCACTTGGTGTGCCTAACAATATAAATAAATCCTCCATCTTTCTTGTATAAAGCTCAGGGTTATGCAGGCTTCACATTTACCAATCATAACATTTCCCTTGATACACTGACTGCTTTCCAGCTTAGTTGCATCTTTTTTTAGACTAAGTTTTCTATAGAGCTTTTTGTCTCTTTGTTTATCCCTAACTGAACACAAGATCACCTTATCAACAGTGACACATTCCAAGAACAAAGTACATTTTTACTTCCTGGCGAAGCTAGAAAATTCTAAGCTATTTTTGTTTAATTTATTTTATGCATATAAAAATATATTAGCCAGGCGGTGGTGGTGCACACCTTTAATGCCATGACTCAGGAGACAGAGGCAGGCAGGTCTTTGTGAGTTCAAGTCCAGCTTGGTCTATAGAGCAAGATCCAGGAAAGGTACAAAGCTACACAGAGAAACACTGTCTCGAACAAATAGTAAATAAATAAATAAAAATCTATGAAACTTCATTTACGTACTCATTTCTATATAATCATGCTGTCTTGAGAGAAAATATATAAAATAATCATTTGCTGAGGTAGAGATTATCTAACTTTTACTTTTAATGATCTAATAAAAAGTTTTCAAAATGTTTGTTCTGATTTTGAGTTCATTTATAGCAAAGTATAGATAAACAAATTTAGATTAATAAGAGAGTGAGATTTATTATTTCTTCTGTTTTGAAAACTAGAGTTTTTAAATGATCATTTAAATTAAATTTAAAGATTGATACTGAAAAACAATGAATAAATTTTTAGATTTCATTATTGAAGTTAGAAAAGATAGACAATTATATTAAAGTTGTACATTGAAAAAAAAACAATACTAGAAAGTAAAGAGAGTTGCTATATAATGATTATAATTCTAGCTCATTAAGTCACAATTTTTATTATGTACATGCTAGATAATGTAGTCTAAAAGTCAAAGAGAAATAGGCTTATCAAAAAGCAGCACAATCAGTGAAAACGGATTTCTATTTCCTCAATAACCTCTCTTCAAAAAGTATTTGCTGATATAGTAGGCACACTATAACTGCGTTGTTTTATTACCCTATCTTTGATTTTCATGAGACTGGGCAGTTTTAACTTTTTCTGGCTTTAATTTGATTACATTTTATTGGATTTTTCATGTGGAAGCTCCTACGTTCTTTGGTGAGCATGTTGTCAGAGAATAATTTAGAGGAGTTGATTTTTTCTATCATGGTATGAGAAGCAAGGAGTCAAAAGTTTGAGTCAGTGGGTCACATTGCATTTGCAGCCAGGAAACATATACAGATAAATACTAGTGCTCAGCTGGCATTTTCTTTTATAATTCAGTATGGGACTTTAGCCTAATGGATGATGTGCTAAGAGTGCAGCCAAAAATTTCCAAACAACACCTCATAAACAAAATAATGTGCTTCTATATTGTGATTTTAAATTCAGGCAAAATGACAAGGAAGATTAACCATTTGAAAAAGTTTGTGGTACTGAAACAAATTTGGTTTTCATGCATGGGGACAGAGAGATACCAGCAGACAGATATATGGAGCATGAGTAAACTCTTCACTTATAAAAATTAATGATAGTTGGGCCAGTGAAATGTTTTAGTATGTAAAGATGTCTTAGATGCAATTCTTAAGATGATAGAGTTGTAGTCCAAACTCAATCAACTGCATACTTAGAGTGAAGTTTCATATCTATTTTCAAGTCCAAGTAAACAAAGATATTTGGGAAAATACCAATGAAATATTTAGTTTGCAAAGAGTTTAAAGTGAGATGTAGTCCCTAGGCAATAAATGAACTTAGATATAAATATGTTCATGGAACTACAGGGAAAATGTTTACAATTTTTATTCAAAATTATATTTCATAAATATTGCAGTATAGTAAGGTTTTATAATCTATTAACAAAACAAAAGACAATAATTGTTCACCCAAAGTCACCTTCACAAGTAAATACAAGTATCAGCATAATGTATTGTCATTCATAAATCTTTTCTTGATATACTATTTGAACAATATGGTGTAATACAATACTATAAACTCTTCTAAATGATGACATAACTAATTTTATGTGTTTATGTGTCTGGAGGATCCTCAGATAGCTTGAAAAGAATTGTTAGAGTACAGCTAGAGGAGACTATCTCTATTTATTTATCTATCTATCTACCTACCTACCTAACTACCTATCTAGTATCTATCTCATCATCTAGATCTCCATGAAAGGAAAACATTGGAGTCATGGTATAGAATAATTTTTGTTTGTGTGTGAATTGTGGACATTATTCTTAAATACTTGAACCAACTTCTTTTAAGTTAAAAATATAAATTTCATTTCATAGAGCAAACACACAAACTTACTTTTAAAAGTATAGTGAAGTTGGTCAAAATGTTATATAAAAATAATATACTTAGGGAAATTATTAGAAAGAAGAAATAAATAAAAATATATAATAAAAACAAAAATATCCAAAAGAATATCCTACATGATTAAGAATTACATTATAATTTATCTTATTGTCAATCAAAATAGAGAGGTAGAGACTAGTATAAATTTAAAAGGCTATACGTTGACTTGTATATCTCTACACAATATATAAACTTGATTTAAAGCCATGTTCCTTTGGAACAATTTAAATACTTACTAACATAAATGTAATAGAAATGAGAACATATGTGAATTAACAGAAAACCGAAGCAGAAAGTCGTTATTCTAATAAAGAAATGGCTATACTATTAAAGAAGGCAGTTTTGACAGTATAACTGTTAAAGATACAGAATGGATATAGTTTAACAGTACCAACACCAATACATCAGGGAAACAAAACCTTTAGGAAAATACCTGGAAGAAACACAGAGCCTAAAATTAAAAAAGGAAAATACGGAAAGAAATATAGCACATAAATATTTGAAAAATGATAGCTTAAAGCTTCAAGACTCCACTTGAAATAATGGACAGATAAATTATA
The DNA here is from genome assembly GCF_903995425.1 of Onychomys torridus. Lineage (NCBI taxonomy): Eukaryota > Metazoa > Chordata > Mammalia > Rodentia > Cricetidae > Onychomys > Onychomys torridus. The sequence continues at coordinate 59,440,878 of NC_050457.1, read as the reverse complement.
AAAATCGATTAATCTTCCACACAATAGAAATAAACATCCTAAGAATATAATTGAAAAATCCTATTCACAAGAAAAATTGAGGGAAGAAATTTCTTGTGAGTTATTATGTCAAAAACAATATAATAATTACTATCAAATAATTTTCCTAGATTTTATAGAACAATTAAGTAAGCAAATTTAAAGTCAGCTTTGATCCTTAACTGGATAGTTTAATGTTAATAAGATGAAAATGACAACAATATCCTGCATATTGAATCAAATAATTAGCACAATTCAAAGAAACATAAGATTCCTTTATATCCCATAAATTCACTATACTATCAAATTACATAATACACACGGAAGTGAGAAAACAGTATGGGCAAAGGGATGCTGTGATAAAAGACTAACACTTTTCACTTTCAAATTTACAACTTAACATTCAGTAAAAAAAGTAAAGCAATATGACATAGACATAACCATAGATACATTGGACAAAGGAGTATACATATTGATAAAAATGGGGGGAGACTTTACTGATGATTAACTGACCTCCTGAAGATGAACTATTGTTATATGTGTATATCTGGTGACTGTGTGTAGATGCATGTGTCATAGCATATATGTGGAGCTCAGAGGACAATGGTGAGGAGTTTCCTCTTTCCTTCCACCTTTATGTGCTTCTGACGTTAAACTCAAGTATTCTGGCTTTCATGGCAAGTGTCTTTAATTCACAGAGTTACATCAGCATGCAGTTAATTCAACTTGAACAGCATGTCCAGTTCAATGGGAACACAGTATTTTTCAATGAATAATATGGAACAACTAAAAATACTCATAGAAAAAGATGAAGTATTACCCCACCCTAAACTATATTTAAATATGAAATGGTTTATGGTCTAGACATGGTGGTGAACATATGTCCTCAAAAAATGTAGGAGTATGAGACAGGAATACTGGAGACAGCAGTTCGGCCTGGGTTGCATACAAAGGCATAGTTCAAAACACCAAATCAACATATATATGTGGTATTTGATATGTTCTCTAGCAAATAAAACTTGCCTGGGTATCAGAGGAGAAAGCCACCCACTATAATATACATAGAGTATAGGCAATGGTAGCACACACTTTTAATCCTAGAATTCAGGAGGCAGAGATTCATCCGGATCTCAATGAGTTCAAGACCATACTTGGAACAGAGCCAGGCATGGTGACACATGCCTTTAATCCCAGCACTAGTTAACCATAGAAGTCTGGATGTTTGTACAGACAGACAGGAAGTGATAGAGCTGGGTGAAAAGAGGAAGTAGTGTACCTGGGCAGAGAGAGGAAGTAAGATGACAGGCCACAGAAACATATATAAGGCATGAGTACACAGGAAGTAGCTCTCTTGGGCTGAGGATTTCCTAGTGGTAAGAACTTGTGGCTGGCTTTTTCTATTCTTCTGATCTTTCAGCTTTCACCCCAATAACTGGCTCCAGGTTTTTTATTAGTAAGACTGTTTAGCAATTAATGTTACAATATATAAAAACAAACAAACAACTTCATAAATACAAGTAAGGAGCTAAAACTGTAAACTGACAAAGTGTAATGTAGGAGTGCTTTTCCTAAGTGGAATTTGGCCACAGCTTTCCTAGGAGAACAAAAGAGGATACAACAACACAATCAACTTGGATTTTACGAATATTAAAATGTATATGCTTTTAAGGGACACCACTAAAAAACCAAATATTAAAACCCTAGGAAAGAAAATATTTGTAAATTTTATACATATATAATATATAGTTTATATACATAATATATGGGTTTTTATTCAGAATAAATATGAATGTATTCCTACCTCATAACACTAAAATAATAACCCAACTAAGAAAATATTGAAGAAATTTGAGTTTTATATATATATATGTATATATACATATACATATATATATAGTCAATAACTATATAAAAATTTGCACAATATGATCTGAAGCCTGAAATTCCAAATCTGCAATGAGATAAGGCTTCATTGAAACAGCCACAAACTGAAAAATAGGTGGCAATAATGTTGCTAAGAACATGAAACAAGTAATACATTTGGAAAACAATTTGCGAATCTCTCAAATTTTAAACACACATTTACCATATAATTGAACAGTTTCTTTCTTTTTCTTATAATTGTATGATTTTGTGTTCCTTTTTTAAAATTTATTATATTTGTGTTTTAATTTTACACATCAGCCATGGGTTCCCCTGTCCTCCCCCTTTCTTAATGTCATTTTCAAGAAATAAGAACATTTCTATATAAAACTTGAATGTAAGTATCTGCTATCCAGTCCTAAGTGGCTGGCCCTAAATTTATGTATGCATATGAACAACACTATATAGACTCAATAAGATTCATTTACATTTACATACAATAGTTTTATTGTATATGTGTGTGTGCATGTGTGCTTGTTTGTGTGTATGTATAGCAATAATACAATGCTGATGAAAGCGGGCAGTGGTTGTGCACCTGGTGGTGGTGGTACATGCTTTTAATCCCAGCACTTGACAGGCAGATCTCTGAGTTCAAGGCCAGCCTGGGCTACAGAGTGAGTTCCAGTAAAGGGGCAAAGCTACACAGAGAAACCTTGCCTCAAGATACAAAAAACAAACAAAAATTGCTGAAGAAGAAGAGGAGGAAAATTCAGAGGGGATATGTGGAACACGGGAAGAGTTAGAAGGGAGAGAAGGAAAGATTAAAATGATGTAAGGACAGTACATGGATAGGAAATAACAACCAAAAGATCTACAAATGTAAATACTACCTAAATCTTCATGAAAGGATGAATTGATAAATATGGCATTGTGTGTACAAGTGTTAGAATATTATTATGTAATAAATATTAAATATTGTGAGATAGATATGCTGTGAGATAGATATATCACACTGATATTCTAATTGTGGAAAGCCACTTATCAAATGCATATAGTCTCCTATAGGGATGTTTTCTATATAAAGTGCAGATGACACATCTTTGTCCTCTTAAATAATTAATGAATGAAAATTCTGGATTGGGGATGATTGTAGAAGGACAGCTAGTGGGGATATGTGTGTGGGAATGCTGTTTCAAATATTCTTATTGTCTTTTGTGCTAAAGTTTCAAATGCTCTATATCTACACAAAAATCCTTTAATTAAGAAGACATTTATGATTTAAATTGTTTTACTTATGGTCTTTTAAAATAACAAATACCTTCTATCTTTATCACATACATATTTTTATGAAGCTTTGTGAGTCATCTAAAAGTACCAAGGGAAACTTCGGGTGAACAATTAAGCAATTTTATTGCAGTTTTGTTTACAATGGAAATGTTATGAAATAATTACCTGTCAAAGCTACAGACTTGATTAATTAAGTGTAGATAGTATATGACTAAGGTAATCCCTTATGATATTGATTTTGTATAGTAACAACAGGCAATAATTATATTTATAAATAAACACATTAGGAAACACACTAGTACAAAATATTTATGCCTACAAATTTATATGCCTTATAAGCATAACATAGTGACCTTCTCAACTATCCAAATGGGGGTTTCTCATGTCTGGTACAGGGTAATGGGATTTTGTTGGTCAGTGGTTCTCATACGGAGCTCTGGCATGAACGTCCTCCTAAGATAGATATACAGGTGATAGATGATGGATGGATGGATGGATGGATGGATGGATGGATGGATGGTTGATGATAGATGATAGATAGAAAGATATGTAATAGATATACAGGCAGCCAGGCAGCCAGGCAGCCAGGCAGACATACATACATACATACATACAGCTAGATTGAAAGATATATGTAGGTATAATACGTATAGACATATGTTGTAAATAATTTATATTTTTTTGGTAAATGGAAGATAATATGAACCCTCGAAGCCTTTCCTAACAATGTTATTGTCATTTATCCCTGTCTCTCCTTCTATATTGATCACCCATCATAAGGGAAACTTCTCTCTAGAGCAAATGGAGACCAACACATAAAATTACAACTAGACACAATGCAGAGATCAGTGACTATGGGAAGCTCATCTTCTATGGAAACATCTACATCTATGTCTCAGGAAACATGGTTGAGGAAGGGCAAGAAAGAATATAAGAGGTAGAAAACTAAGGAGTCTACTATGAAACAGTCTCTCCTAGAAATGGCCTCATAAACAATATTGGAAAAATGACAATATCAGTGGACATGCTAATGTGAAATGAAGATAATTCCATGAGATTCCACTCTTAGACAAAGAACTACAGGCTACTAATAACTGCTGGAATTAGGAAAATTAGCATGCCTCAGGGATGACCCCCTTATTAATTACTCACTATATAGTAGTGAGCCTTGTAACCATATATAAGGAATAAAACAATGAAAAGAACTCAACAGGTCATATTTATATATATTTTTGTAAGTGAGTCTGTTAAAAGGGTATCAAGTATTTATTAAGACATAAAATGGGGAAAAATATTCTCACAGACACAGAACCAAGTAAACAGTCATTGTTGTCCTCTGTTCTTCCTGGGAGTGAATACATCCACCTGTCATGTCTCTGATCACCCCAAGAGAGCAGGCATGCACCCCTTCTCAGATTTTAAGAAGTCACATAACCTGTGAGGAGGCCATGCCCTAAGGCTGTTATTCCAAAGATATTGGTGGAACAAATACCCACAACATTTCCCGTTTTTGTCTAAGTAAGAAGGTTCTAAAACTAATACAAAACTATATACTATAAGAATGATTATCAAGTATTGTCCAGGAGAAAGAAAAGATAATTACATAAACAAAAATAGAACACTATCAAGTAAAAAACACATACTAAATGTCCACACCATAAGTAAACGGCAAATTACAGAGATTACTCCAATAGCTGTCCTATCCAGAAGAATCTAAATCTAGTACTTGATATGTTCTTAGCTAAGATATGAGAAGAATGTAACTGTAACCATCTAGTCTAGTGCTATGGGATGGTCTTACTGTATGCTGTGAATATGTGTTGCTGGCTAATAATAAGCCTAAGCCATAGACCAAATAGTTTGTAACTAATATAAGCCTCTGAGGGTTTGTTTAAGACTGAGCGGCTGTGGGACACAGAACAATTTCTGACTATATCTGTACTACATCTGTGCATACATATTTATATATTTATATATGTATGTAACAATAAGGGTCAATTTGGGAGTGGAAGGAATAGACAGAGTTGAGAGGAAGCTACGGAGTTGAGTCTAGATGGGGGAACTTGAAGGGGGAAAGTGATGTATTTCTATTTCAATTTTTAAAAGGTATTAAAATAATGTTGACATGAAATAATCTGGTGGTGTGTTGTTTTGCTATTCTGGCCTTGGTTTTGGCTTTTTCTTTGGCAGTTTTGAGACAAATTTTTACCACATAGTCAAGCCAGCCTTGAACTCAATGTTCTCTTTCATCTACCTCCTGAGTTGTGCCGCATTATCCAGTTATGTCTCAAAAATATTTTAATATAAAAGATAGATACTAACATATGTCATCTCCATTAATTATAGAAAAATAATGTGAGGCTAAAACTGTTTCCAAAGAGTACTCACAGAAATTTCTAATATAGTATCAGAGCTGAGTCTGCTTTTCTACTTATTGACATTCAGTGCAAAATGATCAGAAAATTGAACAGTTCTCACCTTCAGCTCTGCTATCCCCCAGCTTCCATCTAAGAACGTACACTGTGACCCTTACAATGCCTTCATCACATTGGTGATGAATCACTTTAAAGAAAGGAAAAGGAGGAACAGAAACTAACTCATCAATGATGACATGCACCAGATGCTACAGAGTGCTGTCTCAGCACTGGGCAGAAGCATTCATGTTTACAACCAGGGGATAAACGAGCAAATTGCCTGGTCAGGACATAAAAATGATGCAGATTATGCTTCCTCTCCTTGGATTTTCAGTGACTAAGGAGCATGGACTCATCAATGTCTCTTGCAAGGAATCAACAAACTGTGATTTTATCATTCTCTTCAGTTCATATAAAAGTTGTTTATCATCCTAATTGCAAGGGGTGAACTGTCTAAATCATCAAGGCACATTGAGCACATCAGAGAAAATATATTCCTTCCTCTCTGGTCAGTAACTATCATGTTCAGGAAGAAAATAAAAGGAGTTAGCAATGTTGGCTTTAGTGCCAAATTGAGCATCTGTTAGTAATACTTCTTCAACATCAACGTTATTGTTGTTATTACTGCCATGGATGTCACTTTTTTTCCATAGAAAATGCCTCTGGCAGAAAAGTTTATATTTTAGAAATGAAGAACCCAAGAAGGAATGAAGGGTAAGGCTCTGATTAATTCAAGCATGATAATAAAACAATCATAATATCAATGAAAATAAATCACTGGTTAGCTTCTATGTGTCAAAGGAAACTAGTGAGAGAGCTCACATTACAAAAAATGTATCTTCTTGCTAGATCTGTGCTGTAGAAGTTATCCAAGGTCATATTCTAGAACTTGTTCTGGCATGAATGATGTTTTTCAGGAAAGGATGGTGAAGGAGGAGAGCAAGTGTCAGATATGAAGATGGCTCAGGAGAAAGGCATTTCAAAGTAAAGTGCAAAGAAAAAGTGTAGTATGTATAGAGCAGACCCTGTGAGTAGTCCACAGTCAAACACAGAAAAGAGAAGAGTACAGGCAGGGCAAACAACACTTATTCATGAGCCAGGGCCACGAGCTGCTATGCAACTCATATACAAAGGCCAACATTGCTCATAATTACTGATATGATGACACAGATTTTTTAAATGAATTTCTGGCTTGGCATTTAAGTTTTCTTTTTCTAGAACCATCTTGCAGACTGACCTGTATCCAATTACATGCAGCAGGAATCCATACTCTCATCTGTGGCCAAGGTCTCCGCAGCTGTTTTAAAAGATTTAGAAATAACATATCTCCTTTCTAGTTTCTAAGGAAGCAAGTACTTGTATGATTATTTCAGTTTCTCTTGTTAATCCAAATGTTCTGATGCTATCCTAATGACCAGTGTCATTCTACATATGACTCTGGTGCCAGAGTGTTTTGCCTTAGAGGCAGATCCTGAAATATTTGAAATATTATCTTTCTTGGGACAGAAAAAATATAAAACTGTGGATAAATCACAAATATATACAGAGATTTTGATTTAACAGATGATAATGACCCATGCACTTATTAAAGTCTTTTGTAAAAAGTCATCACACTGATATGTAAAAGGGAAGACTATGTAGTCTACTTATTAATCCAGAGGAGTTAATGGAAGTATTTAGTCAAATTTGTAGTTGAGACCATTTTTTTTCTAGTTTATCCTCCCTTCTTATCAAAAGGAAATTCATTTATTAAATATTAAATATAAGCCACACACAGTTGTATTTCAATGATTAGGAACTATTACAATTAAAAGAGACAAAGTACCAGTCCAATAGTGTAGCAGAAAGAAGTAAAGAACCAAGATTCTCACTTGATAGCTTAACTAATTGATTGATTGATTGATTGATTGATGTCATTGAATACTCAGTGATTCAGATGTCAATCATTACTGAAGTGTTTGTTTTCATTTGCAGTCTTTGTGGCTAATGTTATACTGTCTTACTTACACTTAAAATATAAATGATAGTCAAGTGGTGGTGGCACATGCCTTTAATCTCAACAAGGGGAAGGTAAAGGCAGGTGGATCTCTATGAATTTGAGGCCAGACCTGTTGACAGAGTGACTCCCAGGATAGCCTGAGCTACACAGAGAAATCCAGGCTCAAAAAAAACAAAATAAGTTAAGTAAATAAATAAATATTATTAAATCCTTTTGGTTTAATCAAGAAGCACCTAGGAGATAAGTAAAGGTCACTTCTTCTAACCAAGGGGAGAAGAGTTTCCTTGAATGTAGGTGGCAGTATTCAATAAGTAAGAGACCAAGTTGGAGTAAGAAAGAAATAAGAAAAAAAAACAAACAGAGCTGACATTCTGTCTCCATATTCTTAGCCCTTCCAATCCTGCTGTTATCCACTCTCTATTTTCTGAAATGAGTAACTCTACCAGATGTTTCAGCCACTAGGATGTTCCACCTTGCTAGTGGCTCAGTACTGACAAAGTTGAAGATTGTTAACCTTTGAAACCCTGACCTAAAATGCATGGTCTCTCCATTAAGTTTTTTTATGACATACATTTTTTTTCACTGTGACACAAGGTAAAGTAAGCCAATTTATTTTTTCCTTTTAGTTTCCTTCTGACTTTGCCAATCCATGTCTTCATGATGAACAAAATACATAAAATTCATGTACTTCTGAAGTTTAATCTAAACATTCCTTTGTCTTTCCTGCACAGCTATCATGATTCCCAACTCTTCTCCATTATTCATACACTGTCCATCACCCACAGCAATCAATCATTGTAAAATACGAGGCGGTTATCTTGTGCTCTCGGCTTTACATTCTTTATGAGGCCTCATTTACATTTGGATAAAAATCTTTCCATCTTTCTCTTTCATCTACTGCCAACCTCCCTCAGGCTATTTCATCCTTCACCACTATGAACCTCCCACAATCCCTCCCTTGTACCACTGGGTCAACTCTTGCCTCAGTTATCTGCACTTGTGCTCTGTTAATATGGTATTTTCAATTAACAAGTATGTGGTTGGATCATTCCTGTCTTTAAGACATCACCTCTACTTTTACTATCTGTCTCTTTGCTCACATTAACTGGTGAGTCTAGAAGAGAGGGTCCTTTGCTACAGCATTGTTCCTCGTTAAATTTCCAGTCCCTTCAATATTATTTGATATTGGAGGAACTCAAGAAGGGTTTTGCTTAACAGGCAAATATGATTCCTTATTCACATAGCAATCACACTTGTTATGGTAAGATGAAACCTTACCTCTTCCATCTTTGTTTGAACTCACCAAATGCTGCTCTGACATCTCAAATATATTTCAGGTAAGTATCCAAGTAAATGTATTGCTTAGAAAAATAGAAGGCAGTATTAGTGTACCTGTCTGTCAGCATTACAGAAAGTGATGAAATAATATCATTTTTTTCCACAAAAGGAGTCATTTGTAGTTTAGACATTCCCATAGCAATTTAAATACTACATGGAAATATGTAATTCAATATCTGGCTTTGCCTTAAGTTAGTCTGCAAACATTTAATCTCATTGACATTAAAATAAAGCATTGGGGATAGCTTATTTCAGAATTTAGATTTAAGTATTTTGGTCTGACTTGTTATTCATAAATTGTTTCCTCTTTCTGACTGTGAGACGACATTTCTTTGTAAGAACATTATACAGGATTAGAAGTAAAGTCTATGAATGTGTTATTAAAGAATTATAGCCAGTTCATAAGTGTGATAAAGTTTATAACATATATACCTTACAAAGTTATATGTAGGCATGATTATTGAGAAGAAAATGCCCAAAATTTAAGATGCAACATAAGAAAATTGTCTGAATATTGTTTAAAGATTGACCATTGAGGCCTGGGTATTTGGTTCAGTTGATAAAATGCATATTGTACAAACCTGATGACTGAAGTACAAATCCTGAATATAAGCCAGGCAGATGAAATGCCTTCTGTAATCCTAGCACATGAGAGACAGGGTAATCACAGGACAAAATGGCTACATAGTCTAGCCAAACTGTGAGCTCTATGATCAGTAAGGAATATCTCTCAATTAGATGAAAAGGGAGCAAATTCCTAAAAAAAACATTCACAATCAACCTGCACATGAATGGACACATACAGCCATGTATATGTGCATATTTCACCAACATATGCAAATATGTATGCACACATTCATATACATTACTCATGCATCCCTGTAAAGATAACTGCCTTTTTACATGCTTCAAAAAATAAACTGAAGTAGGTTCCTTAGATTTATATTGTCAAAGTGTTATTTCTAAGAGTCCGTATAAAACATCCATTTACTAAACTCTCCAGAGTTAGAGTGAAACAATTTCTGAAGACCAATACTACATTGAAAAGGATTATTTAATGACAATGTACAAGATAATTTCATTCTTTCTTTCCTACTCTAGATTTGCCCCTCCTGTTAGCTTCCCCTCTCCTTGCTGTGCAGGTGAATGGCTTCTCACAGGAATTGGTGTCCAATAATTCTCAGAGGTGATAATGAAAAAAATAAATCTCATTAATTTATAATGTGCCTATGAAACTTTACTATTGATGGCTAGATCAGATTGAAGTCATAGAGATACCTGACTCTTTAGTGCATTAAAAAAAGGCAGGGGGCAAGGTATATTGAAAGATATGGAAAATATCTAATAATATTAAGACTCATAAAATTGATCTAGCTGTTAATGACAACCCTCAATCGTTTTCTCAGTCCTAAGTCTCTACTGCAATAATTTTGATTGTTCATGCTGAGAAGTCAGATGGTTTCACATTAATGCCTACTTACTATGGTGATTTATGTTGTATAGTTTCAAATTGAGCCCTAGAAATCTGTGTGATCTAACATTGATTTAAAACAACATTTCCTTTCATTGAAAGCATTATCCTTCAATGAACTAGTAAAATGGCACATACAAACAGAAAACAGAAATACACTAAATCTAGGCTTTCCCATAAGACTTTTTTGAGCAGTAATATCCATTTTCAAGAACTTGAGGTATTGTTAAACACAACAGTGTTTGCAATATCATGCTTGCAACTTACTGGACACATTCTCAGTGATGTTGTAAATTAACAAGTTAAAGTTGTATTCTTGACAGAAGAATTTAAAGATGGAAAGTTAAAATTTGCAAGATTCAAAGATCTTCCATAAAGTGGTAAAATGAAATAGATCAGTCAGAACACAACCCTCTTCCTCCTACCACAAATGCTATGTCTTTTATTCAAAGAAAAACTTCACTTCTGAGAGCTAAATTAATAAAATGCACACTCTTGTTCCTTCTCACAGAGCAAAGAATACATTGAAATACAACTACATGAAATAAATCAGGCCTGACATTACTTCTTGTAAGTACCCTAAGAGCTAAGCGGTAGATTAACATTTGGACATGGATTGGGTAAGTGTGGAATGAAGAAAGTTCAGAGTCAAAACCATGTGCTAAAAATGAGCAACGATGTTACTGAGTGACCCCAATCCTACTTTCTGCTTTACTTTGTTCTGTCTGGGAAAAGTGGATTTTTTTCTTTGTAATTTAAAAAAGTGTCTGGTCTAACAAAATACTAAGACTTGAGATAGCTGCTGTTCTCTCCCAACATACTGGAAAGAATCAAATTCCATATCATTATAGATAGGAAAACAAACACAACAAAAGAAAAAGGAAAATAAAACAGTGAAACACAGGCCTTAGCTCACCAAACAAATTAATGAAAAGAACACAGGATAGTCCATGTGTTCTCATTTCTACTTAGATGGCTTTATGTGACAATAAAATTAAGAAATGGAATTATCCTCTCAGTTGTTTTCAGAAGAATACTCAGGCAATTACTAAAACCATCATAGCCTAGAATTGTTTATATTCCTCTTCCAAGGAATGAACTTTAATCCTATTCACACATTTCACTTAGTATAACAAATAGTTGGGCATCCTAGAGAAATAATGAATGTTATTTACTTATATGGCCCATAAACCACTCTGAATATTTTCTCATTTTAATTAAACTAAGCAACAACTTCAAAGTTTTCAAACAAATGAAGTATCACTAGGAGATAGCTTCATATCATGAAAAATACTAAACTTTCATTTATATGGAGGGTCATGTGAACATATTTCTGAGCCAAATTACATAGGTTAGGACTGCGGGTTTCATAGAGAACTTTTCCCCACTAGGTTTCCAAAGCTTAAGGTCTCCCATTCACCTTTGGTCCTTTGAAAATGATGGTGGAGAAGGAATTCCAGGGAAGGAGCAGAGTGGAGGCCCCCTGTAGACCCTTGCAAAACTGATTCTGCCTGGGAGAAGGAGTTTGGGTGTAAATCATCTGTGTGGAGTAAATCCCACAGTCTCCAATTTTAAATTTTTTTTGGAGGAGTCTCTCAGCAAGACTGAGGCTGAGAAAAGTTTACTGCAAGCAATAAAACTTGTATACCCTCATCAAAAACAGAATACAATAGCAATCGCCAGGAAGAATACAATGGCAGTTGCCAGGATACAATGATGTTTGCCAACTATATAGAGTACACAAGATTAATGTATAAGACTAATGGTTCTACCAAACTCTCATATGCTTTGCTGACTTCTAGGGAGTGCAGAGATACACAGGTGGTATGAATGCTTCAATGCCTGAAGGTGTGCCTATGTTTCTCAGGAACTGAAAGACACACAGTGCCCCAGGAGCCACATACGATAACCTAAAAAACCTATGATGCATGCCTCTCAGGGTATCTAGACCAGGCCAACTCCATGATTCCCTGCACATTAGGACACTAAGCAAGTTTCAACAAATAAAACTGAAATAGTACTTTGAATTCTATCTGACCACAAAGGACCCACAGTCTCCAAAATTACATTTTGTTGAGAGCTTTGTTTTAGAGTAACATTTCCCAAACCTCCTTTCTCATGATCTTTTATGCTTTTTATTTACCACTTTCCAATCATTGTCAAAAACTTCAATGTGTGTTTAGACAATGATATACATGTTTGTTTTTAAAATTATTGGGATATGGCTTAGCAGATATAAGCACTTGCCACCAAGCTTGATAACTTGACTTTGTTCCTTGGGTCCCATGTAGTAGAAAGAAAAAAAGACTCACGTTAAGTTGTCTTTGACTTTTACATGTGTGTCTTGGCATACAAAGAATAAATAAGTAAATAAATAAAATATGTACTTTAAAAATAGATATATTAACTTTTAAAATAATGATTTCTTTATTAAGAAATTTTCTACTCACTCTACATACCACCCACAGATACCACCTCTTCCCTCCTCCTACTCCTCAGCCGTCCCTCACAAGCCACCCCACATTCTCACATCCCCCAAGTCTAGTTCTCCCATGGGGTGTCAGCAGAGCCTGGTACACTGAGCCTAGGAAGGTCCAAGCCCCTCTCTACTGCACCAAGGATGCACAACTTGTCACACTGCAGGCACCAGGCTCCCAAAAGCCTGCCCACGTACCAGGGAAGGATCCTGATCCACCTGCCTGGATGACACACAAAAAAAATTAGAGCCTATATCAACCATCTTCCATATCCAGAGGGCCTCAGATGTTCATAACCTTCCTAGACTTCCTGTCACCACATTCTTGGCTAAATCTCCCATCTAAGTCATAAGTAGTGAATCATCAATCTGCATTACATGGTTTTGGTTTTTATTTTTATTTTTTGTTTGTTTGGTGTTTGTAGCCTGAGACAATATTCTTAATATCATCACAATTGTTTAGGTTTTTAAAAATTATCTTTGTGTTTCTAGGTGCAACTGGGCACTAACTTAAGTTTCTGGGGGAAATGATGATCCTATTCTTCTTTACTTGCTTTTTTATAATAAACAAAGATATTAGAATGTTAGGATTCTGCCATGTTCCAGCTGCATGACAACACATTAATAGTTTAGGAGTTAAGCAAAGGGTATTGCATCTAACATCATCAGTGTGCACTGGCGACTGTGTGGTCACACAATCAGCACATGCATGGGAGAGCTCCATAAATCCGCCTGTGCATGTTCACCAGGAACCCTTAAAAAGCCAGACATAGATTCCCCACCCTTTCTGTTCTGCTCGCTCTACTCCCACCTCACCATTGTTCTCTCTGCTCTCTGAATGTGCTCCTTCCCAGGTCTGGTTCTCTTGTACTCCCCCACCCCTCTTCCTCCTAATAAGCTCTGAAACTAAAAAAAAAAAAAAAAAAAAAAAAAAGAAAAGAAAAAAGAACTGTGGGTTTCCTAACATTACTGATCTGCAACAGAATTTAGGGAAGCTACTTATCTTGTCTCTGTCTCTGGTTACTTGGCTTTTAAATATGGAGAGCAATGTGGATAAAACTAAATAATGTTAATGACATCAATGTATATTGTTATGTATATTTAAAACTTATAAAACTTTCCAATATGAAACTATAAACATTTGGCTCTGTATAAAAGAGCTGGTAATACCATTGGGTGGTTTAAACTACAGAAATTGATTTTCCATTGTTTAAAAAGGTTTAACTCTAAGGAAACACTTGTTAGTATGGTCTGTCTCTGAAGAAAGTAATCTCCTAAAACATATTATCAGGTTTCATCCTTTGTATTGATGGTCTTGTGTTGTGAGTGAATTTGTGAGTGTGTGTTTGTGTGTGTGTGTGTGTGTGTGTGTGTGTGTGTGTATGTGTGTGTGTTTGTGATGTTGAATGAGGGAAGATAGAGATGGAGACTGCCTACTCTTCCTATAAAGATATTAATTCTGTAGAATTAGGGCCCCATTCTTTTGACATCACTTGACCTCAATTACTTGTATAAGACCTATTAATACAAATAATTATAGTTGGAATTATATATTACTACTAACTATATTATTGTGAATATTATTTTCTATTCTATTACTTATTTTAAGTGTCTGAAATACTATTCCATCAAATTATATCATTATAAAATATGTCTCTACATATTTATGTAGTATTATAATGCCATATATATACATATATATATATATATATAGCTTTGTTTCTGGGTTGGATATAAAATATATATCCATATCCTTATGAGTATATAATATATTCAGATGTATTGAAGTAGATTTATATTTTAATATAGATTGGTTTAATTATAGCACAATAGCTGTTGTATAGAAACATATATATATAATTTGTATATGTAATAGTCTGTATCTCAAGTAGATTCATAATTTTAATAGACTTTGGTTTAATCACATAATAGTATCTGATTATCAACATTTTTCAATGTTTCTTATCAGTTCTGAACATTCTGCTATTTGTGAATTATTACTAATTAACTATATTATTATTTTAAATTCCTTAAGATTCTTATTTTACCTTCTATCTTTAATGTGAAGTAGAATTATTTTGAGACATGCTGATATATGTTGTTTGCTTGTTTTCAACAAAGCACCTATTACTCGAGTGCCCCTGTTCAGTGAGATATAATATTGCCATTGATATTCATCTCACCTATATTTCTTCATTCAGCCCTCAGGCTCATTGAGGCTGAAATCTACCACTTCACCTTTTCCAGTTCTTTTAGGAAGGCCACCCTGGACCACTGAACAATGAATACCACAGCCCAGAATTAAATAACTTCTTCTGTGTTTCTCGACTAGCCATTTGTTGAGAGTTGGGCAGTCTGAAAAATTCAGACATTTGACTTCCAACAATGTCCATTCTAACCTGATGCCTATCACTGAATTTTAATTTACATGAGTTTGTTCATTCAGTTGAAATAAAAAATAGAGATCCCTCAGTCCCTTACCAACATTCCCTTCCCAGTTCTTCAAACTGAGTTTCACATGTGCTCAAACCTGATTGAAATCTAGCAGCAAGATTTCTTTCCCTCACATGAACAAAAATAAAGATATACAAAATGTTTGATCTATTTATATGCAGTAATAACTGTAAACAATAGTTTTACCTAGCTATAAACCCTGTGAGCTACAATAACAATCAACTGGTAAGATACATCAAGGTCAATAGTGGCACAAACATCAGCAGGAAAAACACACACCTATTATTGGATTTAAGATTTGCTCCACAGGAGGAAATAGATGTCTGGTACTATAAGTCTGGGAGAACATATACCATTGGGGTGAACCTAGTACTATGATTTTGCTAAATAGACATAGAATCAGATTATTCTCTAATTTCCTATCTCCATACTCCTAGTGTAGTCTAGCTCTCAGATCTCATCAGAGAGGCTTCATTGTGCAATGAATGGTTGATGACAACAAGTCAATGCTCAGAGGACAATTTTCAGTAGAGTGCCCAGGCACATAGGGAACATCTATGTCACACATGCTGCAGACAAGGTTCAGGGACCAAGATGAAGTAGAAAGCCATGCATGAGAAGTTGGAAAGATCAGGAGCAAAACTGTGAACATGCCAGGACTTCTGCACTCATAACTCACAACAGCTATGTTCACATGCAGAAGACCTGAATACAATTAAGCCTCTCAAATATCCATCTTCGAGAGGGAGTGGTTAATAAGCCCTTACCCCTAGATGGGGAAATATTGATTATGTTTTGTAGTGTGGGAGAACCAATTTTGCTAAAAAGTGTGGACACTAGTAGGTCTAGCACACTCAAGTGGATGGTCCCACACCCATGAGTATAGGCAGCATTAACTGGATTCAAACACACTAAGTAAATACAGATATGATAAACATTTTATAGGAAAAATGAGTGTTCAAGGAGATACATACATTTAACTTGATGTAGATGTCACACAGTGCATACATATATCAAATATTGCCCAGTATCTAATATGTATGTGTGATTTTTTGCCTTTATGTATTGTATTAAATAAATTTAATTTTAAATTAAAAAAATAAAATGAGGTGAATAAGTGAGTATATAGAGGGTTGAGAACAGATCAAGGAGGACTTAAGATCAAGGAAGAAGTAGGTGTGAATATCATCAACATACTGCCTATGAATTTGTGAAATTCTCAAAAATTTATCAAAATTTCATATGAAAGCAAAACACACTCATAGTAAAAATTATCAAAATTTAACCTATATTAGAAGAATTAATAACATCTCTAAAGAAGAAGGAGACACGTGTTTGTCAAAGGTGGCATGAGGCCAGGTGTGGTAGCACAACACCAGTGTTCCTAGTATACAGAAGGCTAAGATTGGGGGTCCCACCCATGAAATTAGGTTGCTTTTACAGAGGGAAAAGTCTGCCTCAATATATGCAGGCATTAGATATATACACGGGGTGTTTGTGATGCTTATGTGTGTGTGTGTGTGTGTGTGTGTGTGTGTGTGTGTGTGTGTGTGAAATGATAACTAAGGCTCTATATATGAAGTTCTCACAGTTTAAAACAACTAGCATTTACTCTTTTCTTGAAATATACTAGGTGCTTAGCTGGATTGAGAACTTGGCAGCTCATACTCTGTACAAACATTATTATTAATAGGTTGTGTTCCTACGTACCTTTCCCCTTCTTTGCCTCTCCTCAACTGGCTGAGTTAAGGAAAGTTTGGATGACATGCCTAAGGTTGTCAAAACTTTAATACAGATGTATATTTTCTTTATCCGATTCCTATTTTCTTCCCATGCATTATGTTACCACACTTGTGAGGCTGAGAGAGCCAAAAGATTCATATTTCTTTACATACTAGATGATCAAAAGTTAAGAATAGAAGAGAAATAACATTAACGGTATAGTTGAGAATGTTTTGTTTATAAAGTGTTTGTCAATTTAACATTTTAACATTTACACACTAACAGATTTGAAGATAACTTATATCATAAAATATTTTTCTTTGGTGACATCTGACAGCATAATATGATACCAGCTTTCTTAAACAAGCACAAAAAATCAGGATACCTGAAAATAATATTATCCTTTCAATGTGTAAAAACTGTCCTACTTCTCATGAAATGTTTGGAGTACAAATTAGCTATATTTGCTTTGTATAACACTGTTTTACAATGAACTAGTAAAGCCAAAGATGATCCATAAGTCAGACATCATCTCCTAGATAACTTGAATCCTGCATCAAGAATGTGTCTAAGATAGTATGGTATCAATATTTTCATTTATAAGACCATATATATTTTTACAAAAATATAATACACAGGTATATGTATTCATTTAGTTTATGTTAAATTATACAATTGAGGGCAAATATTCAGAAATTATTTAACTGAAAATGTCAAGCTTGATTTGTTTATACTTAAACCATAAGATACATATATA
Source organism: Onychomys torridus (assembly GCF_903995425.1). Classification (NCBI taxonomy): domain Eukaryota; kingdom Metazoa; phylum Chordata; class Mammalia; order Rodentia; family Cricetidae; genus Onychomys; species Onychomys torridus. The sequence continues at coordinate 59,423,079 of NC_050457.1, read as the reverse complement.
TATATATACATATATATATATATGTATATATATATATATATATATATACATCTATACCTATCTATCTAGCTATCTATCGATCTATCTATCGATCTATCTATACAACACAAGTAACTTTATAAAGGAAAAACATCAAAGCAGCAATACATTTATTAGTGCTATACCTGCATTAAAATTAATAAAGAAATGACATGCAGTAGTAAATCCAACAATCAGACTTGGTAGCTATCACAATAAGATGAGTTAGAAAATTATCAAGATACATATGGAGACCCTCCAAAGTAGGGTTTGTCTCACTTTTCACGTCTGGTAAGTATAAATATATGTTCTTTAAAACTACCTACCTAGATGTATTTATTGTTTGAAGACATAGTTTATGACATGATGGAATCAGCTAACAAAGCCCTGCTTATAAATATGAGACAAACTATGTGCTATGATTTACCACACTTACAGGCTATTTTTCCCAGGCAAGTGCAAGCCCATTTCTGCTTCCCTTGCTCATTTTCTTTACATAAATGTATTCCAAAGTAAACAATTTGAAAGAGATTTTTATTGCTGCAGGCATTTGTAAGTTAGAAGAGACATACAGCTCAGTATACACTGTGCTCTCTTATCAGGGGAGTTTCAGTGTGTTAAAACCTTCCATTGTATGCACCCTAGCCACAAAATGCTCTGAGGTAATGAGTCATTATTCTGTATCCTACTCATCACAGAGACACAGGTACAGCATCAATGTCAGAAGTTACAAAGAAAGGACATGGCAGATACCAATTTATCACTCACTGTGTGTAAGTTCTCAAGCAGAACTAGTTTAGAGGCATTAGGCATAAAAAATGGAAATATTTATACCTTCTGGGGACCACTTTTCTTGGAAACATAAAAAGGCCAGCATTTTCAATATGACTTTCTCATCTATCCCTGGCTATGATATCAATTATTGCAAGCTCTTCTCTCTCCTCACAGACCCACATTACATATCACTATCATGTTTTATTTTTATTCTGTATAAAATAATAGATGGTCAGTTCTGTGTGGTAATGTACACCAGTAATTCTAAGGTGTGAGAAATATAGGCAATAGGATCAGGAGTTCAAAGTCATCTTCTACTTTACAGGAAGTTCAAGGTCAGTCAGGGCTACAAGAGACCAGTGTTATAAAAAGCAAAAATAAAAGTAAAAACAACATTTAAAACCCAAAGAGTTCCTCCTGAAGCGGATGGAAATATGATGGATAAACAACATTGTAAATGTGTTAAAACTAACTGCATAGTACAGTGTAAAAAAGGTGGAAGAAGGTATAGCCTAAACAAAGACTACCTGTTTAAAACCGAAGCTCAGACTGAATGCTGAATGAAACAGATGGAATATTCATAGGAACTATTAGTAGAGAAAAAAATGTTAGTGAATTATTGTAAAGAAGTAGGGTACAGCTAAAATTCAGACTGGAGATGGTAATGATATCACTAACAGATTAAAGTGAGAGAAAGCCAGCAGGGTAGTCTTTAATCCCAGCACTTGGGAGGCAGAGCCACGTGGATCTCTGTGTGTTTGAGGTCAGCTTGGTCTACAATGTGAGATCCAGGAGAGGTACCAAAGCTATACAGAGAAACCCTATCTCGAAAAACAGAGAGAGAGAGAGAGAGAGAGAGAGAGAGAGAGAGAGAGAGAGAGAGAGAGAGAGAGAGAAGGTATTATTCATATTGTAAATGATTTTCTTTACTGTGACTGTGAGATAATTACAATACCATACGATTGTTATAAGATATCACAGCAACACTGGGGCTCTATAGAGCTAAAAGTATGTGCTGTATTGAGAAGAGAACACCCTTTGGAACATCTTGGTACCTTTGGAAATTGTCTACCATACTGGTTTTTTATGCTCTAACACCAGCTACTGACTTGTTAGAGCGGTATTTTCAGCAGCTATAGTTCATAGCAGCATATGAATCACTCTAGTTTACTTCTTTCCTTGATATTTTCTTTTTAATATATTTTAATTTTTTAGACCTTTATACATATGTGATATATTGACATATTTACATTATTTTCACTTTTCCTTCCTCCAAATCCTCCCAGGAACTCCCTCAAACTTATGAACTCTTCTATAATTATCATTACTTCATACATAAGTGTGTGTATATATTACACACAGAGAGACGCACACACATACACACACATCTATTGAGTCCACTTAGTGTTACTTGTGTATACCTGTGCTTAAAGCTGACCACTTGGGATTGGATAACATAACTGGACTTTGGTTCCTGTTAAAACATGATCTCTCTAGTCCTTTTAAACTTGGCACTTAAATGCATTAAGTTGTGCAAATAAAGTTACATTTAATTATATTTAATTTTCAGACATCATAAACTGTTTATGTGGTTGATCTCAAATCCAAACACAGGACATCCCAAATAAAAATGAGAAAAGTGTTTTAAACAAAACATTTGCTTGAAATATAAAAACATTCCTCAAAAATATGGCTCAATATGGAATAAGTAAAAAAGCTGTTGTAAGTAAGAAAAGATATTCCAAAGGAGTCAGACAATAAATTAATCAGAAATAAACCTAAAACTACTTGGAACATGGAGACTAAATATCATTCATATTAGAAGAGACAATGAGAAGGATCCAAGTAGCTATGTATGCAAATAGAACAGGAAGAGAAACAAATCTACAAAATCTTATAAAGAAATATTAACACATTATTACATTGTTGCTTCCTACACACACACACACACACACACACACACACACACACACACACACACATTCAGCAAATAGGTCTTCATCAAACACAGTTACAGGTGGTAATATTGGCAGAATATCACTAGTGTTCTTTATAGAGGTGGTCATAATTGCAGGGTGTCTCCTTGTCTCCCATATAGCACCACTTTGTCATAATGATCATCATTCATTTATCAGAGTCCTTGACAGCTACTCTTATATTTACACACAAGTATTCTGGGTCACTTTGACCAAAACCATGAATTGAACTAACTCTGAATTAGTATCTTCAGCCTTGAGCTCTTCATTATTTTAGCCAACTATCCTTTCAACATTTTCCTTAGATGAAAAACAGGAATTTCCAAATTAACTTCGTTATCCCCCTCTAAACATCTTTACTTTTCTGAGGGCTCACAGTTCATATGTCATTTATGTAGTAGCTCAGATCAAAGTAGATAAAACCTTAGAATTCAGTGTTGATTTATGTTTTTTTTCCTCACATGTGCTGTAACATTTCTCTCAGCAAGCACAGTTAGCTCTCTTTTAATGTGCTTTGAAATTCACATCATGCAAAACACTAACCCCTTTGCATCCATTTTCCTCCTTTATCTGAGACAAAGCAATACCCTCTTCATGTAGCTGTTCACATATATGGCAAGCTCCACCATGCAACCTGAGCCAGAATAATTATTTAAAATGCAAATTAGATCTTATCTGGAATCTTCTGCCTCTTGTTTTTTGTTAGATTCCTACCGTACCTTGTAATAAGATCCAAAGCATCTGTCATGGTCAAGGCGCATCTATATGTTATAGAGAAATCTAACCCAGTGAAGCGTTTGTCTCAGTTTATATTGTATGTCATTCAGCTTTTGTTTTGTCTTTAGCATTCTTTCTGTTTCCCATCCCTACTATCATCATGTACTGAACACACACATGCATGCATGAATCTAGCTGAACATCAGTGGCCATTTCTCATGTATTGAAATATCAACATTCTGACATTTCTAAACACTTATTCCTTTCTGGTGCCTCTCAAGCTCCTAATTAACAATATTCAACTTTCTAGTGAGACGTTCTTCTCTTCTATTACATTTGTTAACTCATCCTCTCTCACTTCCCCTTATTTTCCCATTTTTTTTTTATTTACCAGGATATCTTTAATTGGATTGTTTTTGTCACTTGCTTTTGTCTCAAGAGTCACTCATTATTATTTGTGAATTTTTTTTCACTTTTTGAGTTTTTTTTAAATTATATTTGTGTTTTAATTTTACACATCAGCCATGGGTTCCCCTGTCCTCCCCCTCCCACCCCCACCTCCACCTTCCCCCCAGCCCCTCCCCTCCATTCCCATCTCCTCCAGGGCCAAGACTCCCCTGGGGATTCATTTAAACCTGGTGGATTCAGTACAGGCAGGTCCAGTCCCCTCCTTCCAGGCTGAGCAAAGTGTCCCTGTGTAAGCCCAAGGTTCCAAACATCCAGCTCATGCACTAAGGACAGGTCCCGGTTCCACTGCCTGGGTGCCTCCCAAACAGTTCAAGCTATTTGATTGTCTCACTTATCCAGAGGGCCTGATCCAGTTGGGGGATCCACAGCTTTTGGTTCCTAATTCATATGTTTCCATTAGTTTGTCTATTTGTCCCTGTGCTTTTTCCAGTCTTGGTCTCAACAATTCACACTCTTACAGTCCCTCCTCTTTCTCAACAATTGGACACCTGGAGCTCCACCTAACCTAGAAATATATCTCAATTCTGTTTAGTCTTCATGCTCTGACTGACCAGGTCCAGGACTAAGTCAATATTACCTGTTACTTAGAGGGTAGTAACAATTTGCACCTTACCTTGAGATAGTATATAGTCTGATATCTTCCACTAACACTATTCTATGATCCAGTGCCTTGACTGTCACTTTCATAGAAAACATTAAGATGCACACAGCATAGGGAAGGGTTATAGAGTTAACATAGTCATTTCATTTGCAGCCTCTTCACGGTATTCCCCTGATGTTCTACCGCCCTAAACACCCAGTTTTTCCCCAAGCAAATAAATCTATTTTGCCTCTGTATATGTTATATCTTTCAAGAAATACTCTGAAGCCAGGCGGTGGTGGCACACACCTTTAATCACAACACTCTGGAGGCAGAGGCAGGAGGAACTCTGTGAGTTCAAGGCCAGCCTGGGCTACAGAGCGCATTCCAGGAAAGGCGTAAAGCTACACAGAGAAACCCTGTCTAGAAAAACCAAAAGGAAAAAAAAAAAAGAAATACTCTGTCTTAGAACATGTTTCATTTGTAAACCTGTCGGGTTGAAGATCCTTAGCATAGATCTATCTTCTTGATTGTTTGTGTCCTGTCTTTCTTCTCCCCACATTTTCATCCCCCCTAGACAACTAAGAGCCTTGAAAATAGTCTTGTGCATATGGAAAGTATAATCCTAACGAGGCCTGACCATGGATATGCACCTGGCATGAGGTTTAATCAATATTAGTTCCTTTTATAGAGGACATGGGTATGATGAATACTATCCAATCAAATCGACAGGCAGCATAGCTGAAGTGAAAGAAATTTCAATCAAGCATGGATTGGGAGAACTTTACTCAAAATTAACTAAAGCAAATAGTTTTTATTTATGTCATATTTTTAAAAATTTAATGTAAAGTTTTGTTGATATAATTGTGTGCATATATTATATATTCCCTATACAGGCCTTAGCACTTCTATATTTATGTATTGAAGTAGTGATATTTCAAATGTTGCCTTGCTTTTTAAATAATTAAAATTATACAATCTTGCAGTAACAGAGGCAGACCAGAGAGACTCACTTCTCCCTGAATACTGGACAGGCAATAAACATTAAAATATATAAAAATATATATTGAAATGTATATTTGTGATAATGATAACATCTTAAAATATGTATTATAGTTACTCCTTTTGTAAATTTTTCTGTAAATAAGCAAAGATGATATGGCAATTCTCATGCATAATATGCAGCTATTAAATCCAGTTGATTTCATCCCTATTGAATCCAGTCTCATAAGCACCCAGGCTTCCCTCAGCAAAGAGACTATGAGTCCAGTGGCTACTAGAATCACCATTATGAAAGGACAAGGCATCTTAAGCATTCACAGCCTCCTTAAAACAATCCTGAAAGACTGTTATCCATTATCCTGAATCCTAAAGAAAAATCCTCAGTCTGGGCTGTTGAAAATAGCTTGTGTTAGATTTTTCTATAATAAACCTGGACGAATCATTTATATCTTGGCCAGAAGGATGACACTTTCCACTTGTAGTGAAACTTTTGTGATGGGGTGCTAAATGGTAAGGCTGTGATTGGTACAAACAAATGACTTTGATTGGCTAAAATAGCTCTTCTTAGGTTATGTAATCCACATTGATCAGATTGGTTCTTTGAGTTGGTTGAAAAAGACTTTCTTCATCTAACATTAGACTCAATAACTGCTTTTCTGGGAGGGTTTTTTTCTCACTTATATCTTGTAGTATGGATTAGAGATGGGAATTAAAAAATGTAGCAGAAATTGTGGCTGTAAAGAACAGTGGTGTTCCTGGCTCTAGGCTAAATAAGTACTCAGTAGCTAAACTACCACACAAACCACAATATCTTGACTTCAGTAAACTTGATACCACTTGGTAGAGTACCTAAAACGGATATGTCCTAAGTTCTAAACCCTGATAATGAGGTCCCAAATATCCTAATTTGCTTCTAGCACCCTACCACCTATATATCTGAGTATAAAACATAAGTTACTTGTGATAGGGATTTACAACTTGCCCCCACAGTTGGGCATGGTTGCGCATGCCCGGTGGACCTAGTCACTTCCACCTAGCCATTTCCAGGTCAAAATAGCCATTTCTAGGTCAAAATGTCTTGCATGACTAGGACCCCATGGCTTTGCATGGTTGTGTAAAGCACTCAGCACAACCATGTGATGTACGTGCATGAGTGGAATAGCCACATGGGCCTGTGTGCATAGGTGCAGCCCAGCTTTTATAAGCCAGTGCCATGTTTCCAACTCCATCTTTATTCATGTGTGTTTTCCATAGCCTTGTGCACATCTCTCCTTTATCTTAATAAAACTCTTGTTAGTGGATTCTGTCATGTTTTGTGACATTTCCTTGCATGGTAAGAGTGCTACCAAAATAACTAACCACTTGCAGTTGGACTTTTCTTTGGGCATCCAGCTCACCAAATAACAGGGAGACTCCTTATTAATTCTAAAAGCTTGGCCTATATCTTAGACTTGTTCCTAACTAGTTCTCATAATTTTATCCATTTATATTAATCTATGTTCTCTCATATGACATAAAATCTCTTCCACCATGCACCTTCTGCTTCCTCTTCATGTCTCCTACCATCTCCCACCCACCTAGGTTCCTGCTCTTCTTCCTTTCTTTCCCTAGTTATCCCTATATCTCCTGGATATTGGCTCTCCAGCTTTTTATTACACCAATCACATCAATACACCTTTGCACAGTGTACAAATATCCCACAACAGCTACTGAGTATAAAACATAGGCTACTACTTGACAATTGACGATCAGGAAAAGATCCATGCACCTCATGAGGAACCCATCCACCCACTAGCAGCCTTTGGGTAGCAAGTGATTATTCTGGGTGGTTTTAGGGTTAGGTGTTTTATATATTAGGCTGAGAGCCTTAGCACTGGCTGAAGCCCATGTGAAAGTATTCTAATGCTTAAGGTGTCCACAAAAACTCAAAGAGGAGATGGTGTCATACTCTGCTGTGGACAACTGGCTGCTTCTGATTGATTATCAGGGCTGGAAAATGCTGACAGATGAGGAAAAAAAGGTGGAAGGGCAAAATGGTTTGCTAAACTGTCTTATTAATAAAAAAAATCCCAGAGCCAGATATTGAGGTTAAAATGAGAAATCAGAGGAACAGGACAAGCTACTACTAACCTCACCTCACCAACCTCTCAGCTTCCAAAGATAACTATTTCCTGTATACCCAAGCCTATATGCCTTTCTGTTCTGCCATCTCATTTCCTTTCTCCACCCAGCTACATCACTTCCTCTTCCTGCCCAGCTCTGTCACTTCCCATCTGTCTGTACAGATGTCCAGACCTTTATGATTAACTAGTATTGTAATTAAAGGTGTGTGCCACCACATTTGGCTCAGTTCCCAGTGGGGCCTTGAACTCACAGAGACCCAGATGGATCTCTGCCTCCAAAATGCTAGGATTAAAGGTGTGTGCTACCATTACCTGACATCTATGCTTAATATAGTGGCTGGCTTTTTCCGATGATCCTCAGATAAGCTTTATTACAGTGCACAATATATTGGGGGACACAATATGTCACCAAAGAAAAGGAACATTTGAAGAGCTTCCAACTTATTCATGATTTCTATCTAGGTAGAGAAAAAGAGCCCTCAGACAGCTGATTGGTGATTTAACTTCTTGCTAGTTGTAGGGAAGCAAGGGAACTTTAGCATGGGCATCATGAAAATAGTATAAAAGATAGGCTATACACCTAAAATGTTTATAAAGATGCACAAATAGATAGTTGACCAAAGAAAACTGCCAAATCCCAATAAGTATTTGAAGATATGCTTGCAGGGATTCATCCAAATATAAAAATGGTAGTTATCACTCTAGGGCCATAAAGGTTTTATAAATGACTAAATATCAAACAATAAAAAAATATCAGAACAAAACAAAGTTATTAACAAAGCTCTTGGAATTTTAAAGTGGCAAAAGTGTGCTCTGTAAAAGCATTCATCAGCATCTCCCAAAGCTCAACATCTGTCAATGCTGTGCATACAGCAATACATCTGGGACAAACCAAAGAGAAGTTAGTGTATCTTAGGGATGGCTATGTGAGTGTCTACACATTTATTAAGCATCCAGGTTTCACTTAGTATTTATTGACTTTGTTATTTATCATATATAAATGAAACCTCCAAAGTATTGTAACCCCCAAAAAATAAAATAAAAAAGATTTTCCTCAAAGCACAAAACTCATTGGTTCTTTCTGTAACATGCATTTTCCCATTGTTACTGAAGCCTTCTGTGTCTTCCAGTTAATTACCTCAGGTACATGAATTTTTATTGCTCCATTATTCACAGTATTACGATTTAGCTAGTCCACATTTTAAAACTAATTTGATAGGGAAATATTTTTATGGTGACATTTATCGCCAACAAATGAATTATAATTCTAAATTTATTCCTAATGTGTTTAATCAGACTTTTATAATGTATAAACTCAAATTCATTTGGAATAAAGTTTTAAAACAGGGAAGAAAGGGAAGAATTACAAGAGCATGGAGAGGAATAATAACTGGTAAACATAAAGTAAGAAACCTTACGTCCTACCTTTCCATCAATTATATTGAATTTTATATTATAAATGAAAAGGAGAATACATACTCACTTAAATCATAGGAGACTATGCTGTTTATGAAAAAAAGTCAACTGTGAAAGCTGGAATTACATGGGTTAGTATTTGAAATCATATCTCTTTAACTAAATTCAAATCTTCTAGTCTAAAAAAATGACTAACAAAATCACTGTAAGAGCTAGTGTCAGATTTTTGAAATGTGTACATCATTTGATTTGTTCCTGAGTCAATCAGAAATTTGGGAAAAAATATTTTGTCTTGGATTACACTGGTTTTCTACACCCATATAACAAGAAGCATATACTCTGAAACATAAGTAATCAATATTTACTGTTTTGAAGTTCTGACAGAGAGATTATTACACCAGTCTTCCACTAAGATGCTAGCAGACTTCTATTTCTTTTTAGAGATTCTTGAGGAGTCAATTCCTGTCAAACTTCTAAAAAACAGCCTTCACCTTTGGCTTATTGACTCAAGCTCCCAACTAGGAGAGGAAGAGTGTAACAGTAGGCCAGGAAGGATGCTGGAAAGATTGGGGGGAGCCATGGGCAGATAATACATGCTTGAATCATTCTAGGTGGATGCACCACATAGACTGGTACCTAGATAGATGCTGGCAGGCACCTAGTCACACAAAGACTATACGCAAAGCTCAGATATGCAGACTGCCACAAAAACTGCTCAGATGTAAGACTATGGTACTGCATAATACACACAGAGTTGCAAAGAGAAAGCTGAAGCCATTTGCCTCATACCTCAAGGATTACATTTAGGTAGACTCACAAAATCAGTGGCATTCTGTAAGAAATATTTATATAACAGATTAAATACATTGTAGTTTACTTTCAGGTTAGCTAGATATCAAGTATCAGCCCTTTTGTGCAGACTCATAGATCCCTCCCAAATCTTGGCCCATGTCTATGTCCACATCATTACCATGTATAGCCCTCAGTGTTCTATTCTTGTGTTTCTTCTAAGTCAAGTCCAATGATAAGGCATCTTTCTAGCCATTCTTAAGAGGCAGTGGCTACATTTTCCAAAAGTGGATTCTCCACTTTTAGGGAGAACTACATCTAGCTGGCTTAAATAAGCTAAGTAGAGCAATCACCATGTTTCAAATTCACACCTGTAAAAATACTTCTCCTTTAAAAATTTATATATACATAAATTTTATATTTATATATTTATACTAATTTAGACTAATACATCTGTGTATTATGGTTATCAAAGTGTTTCTGTCACTTAAGCCATCATGTAAATAAGCTACTCATATGTAAAACAAGTTTATGACCCATATGTTGGCTGAGGAGTCAAGCCCAAGAATCTCATAGTTAATTGGTGTTTAAGATCTGAAAACTAGGAAGGAGAAAGGAAGGAAGGAAGGAAGGAAGGAAGGAAGGAAGGAAGGAAGGAAGGAAGGAAGGAAGGAAAGGAGAGAGAGAGAGAGAGAGAGAGAGAGAGAGAGAGAGAGAGAGAGAGAGAGAGAGAAGGCAAAGACAGAGGCCATAAAAACATGGACAAACACCTGAGATACAATCACATTAGTAGATTGTTGTCTGCATTATCTCAGATATTTAATTTGTTCCTGTTTGGGGAGGTTTAGAAGGACAACTTTGTTAGAGAAAGTATGTCACTGACTCTGAATATATATAGTTCATCCCCAGTGCTGATGGCTCTCTCTGCTTCATGCCTGAGGTAAAAGATAAGAGCCCTTAGCTTCGTGTTCAGCTTGCTGCCATATTTCCCTGTCATAATAGACTCTTGAACCATGCAGCAAAATGAACTCCTTAGATAAGTTGACTTGACCATCATATTTTATGACAGCAACAGACAAGGACCTGAAGGAGTATATAGAAGGAAATGCAAGTGCACAGAGTTCATAGAGCGAGCAGCTGTGAAGGCCAGGCACTGTTGTGATCCCAAAGCCAATTGAAAAACGTGAAACAACACAAGGGTCAACCTCTTTCTGGGGCGGGAAATTGAGTGTTGAGAACTAATCGGCCATTACATTTAATAAGAAAACATGATCATCTAAAAGATCAGTTGCTACAAAAATGAAGCCAACCAACAACTAAGAGAAGTATAGGAAAATTCTAAGTCAATAAATATAAACTTTTAAAAGGGTTTTGTTCTGAACCTGGAAGGGATCCAGTGACACGTAAAAGTGACAAAGAGTTTTAACCTAGCTTATTTTATTGATATTATTTTTATAAATAATTGAACAGTGGAGTATAAATGTGGCGATGGAGTCATCTAGGAAATAGAGGAAAGAGTTAAGGAAAATGTAAATCATCAGAGTAGTGTCTTGACTGTTAGAGTGTTGGGTTTGAACCTGTGGAAGACTGAGCTTCATATGCCCACTAAGAATGTTAATCTGTGGAAATGATATGAAGCAGTGTTTGGCTGCAGATGCTGAAAACAGGATCAATCTGCCAACCTTTCCTGGTTGATTTAAAGTGGTCAATACAGAATGATAAGAGATAATGAACAACTGGAAATTCCAAAAAGAAAAAAAAGTTATTGTGGTATAATATAGGAAGGAAGGTGAGGAAACTATATAAACTTAAGAGTGAACAACATTGTGTGCCCAGCTGAATTCAGTAGGCTGTATAGTTGAAATAAGAGTCAGTGCTTATGGTAATTCAAGCATTTCTTTGTACTTGGATATTTCATTCCATAGTAGATTTATATGTGCTTAGAAATTAATGTATCTTCCAAAAAGAACTAACCTTGCTAAAAGGAACAACAATGTATATCCTTCAATCCAGCTTCATACTTTAAAAGACTGATTCAAAGGATGTATAATAAATATGGATAGGCTGAATGCTAGTTAGCATAAGATTAGGAGGAACAGTAATCTCATTTTTTCTCAAAGTAATATATTAGTTTATCATACTTACTCATAATACTAATAGTAAAATAAATAATTACAGAATAAAAATCTTATATTTAAAAAGACATTATAAATACACCCTTTTAGGAGAGGCAGTCTCTCCTGTTTCCCATTCACACCATTTTAGGGTATATTATGAAATTAATGTACAAATGATAAATTATGAATAAGTGTGAAGTATCTCTCAACCTATTTTTCATTTGGAAATGGCATGATACAATTTGTTTTATATACTTTTCAGTGTTTATGAAAATATTGTAATGGTAGAAAGTTTGTATAGATGCAGTTTTTGTAATATATTAATATTTGTATTTTATTTCACTATGCTAATATTTATAAATATAATACTATTTATGATATAAATTATTGTAAATAATATAAATATTTAGAAAAGGAAATATTTAGTAATACTTAGGAATTGAACTTTTTTATGGTTGAAGAGAAGGGCTTTATTGTAAATATGAAAGCGACACAGCCAGAAGCATCTGGAAGAGTCCAGACTGAGATGGCCAGCAGAATAGGCTGGGCTATGAGAATAGAGAGGTCGGAGAGCAAAGGATGAAGAGAGGAGAAAGAGAGGGGAGGACTAGGAGAGAAATAAGTACCCAGAGGCCAAGAATAGAGGCCAGAGAGGAGCCAAGGGAAATTGAACTTTTTTATGTTTTTATTCTTGTGATGCAAGCATTGAGAAGATGGAGAAAGAAGGAAAAAACTCAACATCATCCTCAACTCCATAGTTAGTTCAAGGCCAGTGTTGGATGCATCAAACTGTGTACCACTTGAGATAGCATCAAAATCTACTGTGTAGAAGGTATTTACCAAAAAAGATACATGTTTTTCCTTAATAGAAGAACCAAACTATAAATAGTGGTTGTTTTATACTGAATTTAGAATTCCAATTATTACTTTCCTTGACTTTCTTTATATAAGAGGACTAAAAATGTCCATTAAAAACACACATAGATGTTTAAACAATCCAGAGACCACAACAACGTCCACCAGTACACTGGATAGCCCATCCAGAAAGAAGCCTCCTTATTTCCTGATCCTCTAGCTATAGTTTATTTACAGAGTAAGGGGGATACTATTAAACATTTGGGTTTATGTGCACTGCCCTAATGTTTGCATCACAGAATCACATTTCAAACCACTGAAACACAACAAAGAACTCTTTTCTATGCACTTGTTATGAATTCATAGTTTAGCCTGGTGTTTTCATGTAAAGATACATTTTATTCTGGAGTATGTGAACAGAATGTTGACATATTACCCATGTCTACTTAAATTCAATAGGATTTACAAGTATGACTAGAAGGGAACATGATAAGAAATAAACTGAAGCAATACAAGAGGCTTATTCTGTATAAAATAAAGCTATGCTCACCAACCTTTCACTGTACTTTATGCTTTTCTTGGAGGGAATGCAAAGCTGCAAATAGCATCATTCCAGCTGGCCACAGTCTCTAGGAAAGAAGACATGCTTCCATACAGGAAAAAAAAATCATTGTGTCTCAAGAGTTCTATTGAATCTTTATGGCCCAGGTCCTTAATAAAACTCCTTCCCTGCTGTCAAGATCTGCTGAGTGAATCAGAGTCAGAGATAAGCAAACAGACAAAACAATTTTGCAGTGCAGCAAAAGTGAGAACTACATTCCTCATAAATTAGGTACTTCCACTAGAATAAATTGCCCTTCATCATACTACAATTTCCTCCTAAGAAAAATCTTGTAAAGGAGAAGCATCTCATATCTATCACACAGAGTTCAACAGTTCAAAGTGTCTTGATGAATGAAATCATCACTTGGACCAGGGTGTCAATTTGTGTAGCTGTTTTAGTACTCAATAGGGTCTTTTCCCTGTAACAACCTAGTAAACTAAAATATCAGTAAAAGATGCATAAAATACTGAATGTACTTAATATTATTTATATCCATTACAATAAAGTTTATTTACCTCTATGTTAAATTTAACCAAAGTCAGTAACATTATAATTGTGCTGATTAAAATCACATTTAATATGTTTAAAATTATCAAATTATTAAATAAAATGTCATATATAACACCAACAAAATAAATACTTATTTTCAGAATTACCTCACTATTTTATTAAATGATTTAATTGTAAACATATACTACAATAATAATTAGTTTAAAATCAAATATTTTCATATAGACATTATTAAAATATGGGTCTTTAAATACTATTATTAATGTCAAATATTTAAAATTAAAAATGATTTTGATGTAAAATTTTCTTAAAAAGTAGTAAAAGTTATTAAATGAAGCTTACTTTTCATGTTGGGCAAAAAAGCATATAGAAAAAGTAGATAAGTTAAAACTTTCATTATCATACAATAAGAAGTCACAGTATCTGAATTCAGTCATATTCTAAGTTCTTAGAGATTGCATTTCTATAGACCTTGTGTTAGATTTTGGATTCCTGCTTGCAAGTACAGCCTAATATTTTTAATGTGCAATTAGAGTAATCAAAGAAATCTCCTTTGTAATGATAACTAACAATGATGATATATGACTATCCCAGTACTACACTAAAGAGTCAAAGACAATCTAATTCCTAAAAATGAAGTATTCATAGTCACCCAACTGTTTGGGTTCTGGAGAAGTTCCACAAAAGACCACCATCCATGTATTCAATCAGTCAGAGCATTTTTTATTCCAGCATGATGGAGCCTGCCTTCCCATACAAAAGCAAGATGGTAAAGACCCTAAAAAGACATGTATGAGCTCCTTTCAAGCATAACCAAAGGGGCGTGTCCAAGGAAGTTGGCTCATCTTAAATATGATTGGCTTGTATGAGTGGCAATTGTGCTAGTAACTTCTAATTGGCCAGGGCTGGTCAGGCTATAGTTTTTCATTTGGGAGCAGGCCTGGACATGTTCTGGGCTTATCCTTGAGCTGCTATGGAGGCTAGCTGGCCTAGTATGCATTGACCCTGGGGGTTGCCTCATTGGCTCAGGCTTGGTCTATTCTATCTCCCTTGTCCTTGTGGTCAAGGGCACCAGTGATTATTTGTCCTTTGTTCAAGGCCCTCCTCAGGAATTGCTTGTTTAATCTCAGGAAACTGAAATTGAGGGCTGATCTCTTCTGTGAGATAATAGCCTTGTACACTGGTTTAATAAAACACTGATTGGCCAATAGCCAGCCAAGAAATATAGGTGGGGCAAGCAGTTGAGGAGAATTCTGTGAAGAGGAAGGGCTGAATGAGGAGTCACTAGCTAACACAGAGGAAACAAGATGACAAGGCTTAACTGAGAAAAGGTACCGAGTCACATGGCTAAACATAAATAAGAATTATGGGTTAATTTAAGTGTAAGAGCTAGTCAGTAATAAGTCTGAACTAATGGCTGAGCAGTTATAATTAATATAAGCCTCTGTATGTTTACTTGGGGGACATGAGTGGGAGAGAATTGACTTGACTGCTGGGATACAGGGAAACTTCTAACTACAGATCTCTAAAAGAAGATTGAGTAAGCTGGAAATAATCATCTCATTATTGGTGTCTATTCTTTTAAAAACACCCATTCTCTTTCCCTTAACAACTTTTAACATTTGTTTTTCTATTTAGAATCATTTCACCTAAAATTTTCAGAAATCCCTACTACTTACATATGTAGAAAATATTAAAGGAATTTACATTTTGTCAACTCTTCAATTGTAATTTTGATCTTTAAATATCTGAAATATGTTTCATTTTATATTTTTATTAACATGTTTCTATGCTTATGAGAAAAAAATATTAAAAAGAACACATTTAGTAACAATTACTAATAATTTAGATCTCTAAATGTGTGTGAGATATGCTAAAATGATAACTTGAAGGAGAACTTAATGTAATAGTCATCACTAGAGAACTGGAAGCACAGGAACACAGCAGTTTAGTGTTTTCTGACAGAAGAAGGATGGAAAGAATTCAAAACACTATGAAAGGGAAAAGCATTAGGGAAGGTGAGATAAAATACCAAGATCATCTGAATGACTTATAGACAGTAATCAAGAGAAGTGGAGCCCACTAGAAAACTTTGCTAGGAAGAAACATGCAAATAAATGGAGCTGGAGAATGTCTTTCTATAACAATGAGAATGTAACTAAGGAGACATTAATTAAAAGGGAAGAGAGTCATCAGCACCTTAATAATGATTCCTATCTGAAAAGCAAGGAGATGTTGGCCAACTCCCCCTTCAAGTACCAAATCTTCCAGTGGTGGGGTTTTTGAATGAAATCACTTGATCTACACAATGTTTCACTTGTATGGCAATGGCACAAAGCCAGAATATAAATAGAGTGTTTGAATGCTGCCAATTAGTAGTAAGGCTTACAAAAGTTTTGATGAAATTTGTTGTCAGCTGTTCCAGTCCCTGAAGATGAGATTCTGGCAGAGGATTCCAGATCTTTTCACTGGGAAGTATTTGCTAATATGTTGCAAGTGGCTTGCTGGGCAGAGACTGAAAAACAACCCTGATTGCTGCCAATGTTTATATATTTATAACTACATTCTCTCTCTTTCCCCAACAGTGAGAGTATGCACATCCTGAAACTCTTTGCAAGGTCAGAGAAAACACCATCAGCAAAAGATTTTCAAAGTTTTCACAATTACTAACTGTGGCATGAGTTTGTTGTTATATTCACCATTCTAAATGTATTTATACCTAAAGTTCATGTTCTGTAAATATAGCCAAAAGATTCTATACATAGAAAAAATGTTGGGTTGTTAACATAAGTCAGTGTGTACAGGCACTTGCTACTGAGTTGGGTATCCTGAGTTTGATCTGTGGAA
Source organism: Onychomys torridus (assembly GCF_903995425.1). Lineage (NCBI taxonomy): Eukaryota > Metazoa > Chordata > Mammalia > Rodentia > Cricetidae > Onychomys > Onychomys torridus. The sequence goes on along the minus strand of NC_050457.1, from coordinate 59,406,283 downwards.
TTTACATGGAAGGACAGAATAACTCTTGGAAGCTGTCCTCTACCTCCCTGTATTGCTGCCTGTGCATGCTTTCATGAATGCCTACCCATAAAAATAAAAAATAGGTGTAACATGAAAATGAAAATTGTAAGTATGTTTATTCAACATTACAGTAATAGAAAGCCTCAGGTGTCAAGCACCAGACCTCAATACTTCTCCGAACAGAGATCTGAGTATGTCTTTCCATTGAATCATTGATACAATGAATTCCTAGAGCAGTTGAAGAAAAGGCTTCCAGCCAATGGTGATAAGATTACACTCATGTCCTGAAATTTCACATTTTTATCCCATCCAATTCCTCTACAATGTTTAAAGCCTGGTATGGTGGTTTTGGCTTTTGGGAGGCAAAAAGGAGGAAAATTGTCAGGAGTTCCATGCCCCTGACCTACAAAATAAAACCTAGTATCAAAAGCCATAAAGAAAAAAATTCAAATTATAGTAAATATTCATGAAAAAAGTTAAAATTTATTAAATTAAATTGTTAAAAGTTTTTCATTATTTAGTATTTATAAACATCATTATACTTAAAATTGACTTTATTAGATAATTAGATAATTTGGTTGAATATCAACATATTTTACTTTTTAATTTTGCTTACCTATGCTACATATTTTCTGTATAGCTCTGTAAGGCTGTAAAAGTCAGACAAACAATCATTACATATCTTCACATGTGAAATGAAGAGGTCTATTCAGGCCCAAGAGTTTTCAGTAGGCTTTTCAGCATGTACTAGTATAATTTTCAGTTAAAAAATATAATTTAGTATTTTTATTTCCAAACTTTGATGATAACTGTTGATTTTTAGTTTATCTAATTTCTTGTGATTCCTAGATTCATAACTGATGATTGTTGAAAGTGCTGAGGTAGTGTTATGCTAAATGGAAATAAGATCAATGATTGTTTGGGCTGTGTTTACCATTGGGTCCCACATAGAACCCAAGAAAACTCAATCTGAATTTATACCCAATTTTATAGAAAGAAAGAATAGCATTGGATACTCATGTCCTCTTAAAAATATATGTAGACTACATAGTTCAATGATGGTCTATAACTTTTGTGTGGCCTAAACATTACCTGCTAGGCTGGGGAGATAACTCAATGGAGAAAGCACATGCTGGTCAAGTGTGAGGCCTAGGTTTCAGAACAAGCTAGACAAGGTGAAGTAAATATGAGGTCTTCCTCAGTGTACAAGAGGACAGCTACAGAAGACACTGACTGCATAGCAATCTCAAGTCACTACATGCTGGCATGCACCTGAACATACACATGTGCCCGTACAAATACATCCACTCATCATGGCATGCACAAGTGCCATATTGTTTTCATGAATTTTAAATGTCTTCTGTGTAATAACTCATAACTCAAACTTTCAAAAGCATGTTTTACCATTCATCATTCTGCAACTTCCAATATATGATACTTTTGATAGGACTCATTTTGAAACCTTCTTATCTTTGACCCTAATCTCCTGTTTTTCCAGAAACTCCATTCTCTCCCTTTACTCTGTCACTTGTTTCTTAATGCTTTGGTTATCCTGCATTCAAATTTTAGCTCTGGATCTTTTATTATATAGTAATCTCTTCTGAAATGATTGAATTATAAATCCACAGCCATACATCTTCTGACACATGTGTCTACTGCTGTATTCCCAGCCCTTTCATAAATGACATAAGTTCTTAAGAGCCAAGATCTCAAAAATCAAACTAATGTCAATTCTGTCAAAAAGATTTTGTTAATTTTTTTCTAGTCTGGCAATGGCATGAACTTTGATGAGTATATAAATTCATAATATCATCTTCATGATGCACACTCCATTGTTATATTCCTCTGCATTCTCATATATAGCTATTTGCTCTGGAAATCATTCCATCTTGCTGAGAGAGGAGAAGTCCCCCAAACTCTTAAGGAAGTAAATGAAAACAAAAAACATAAAACAGGGAATGCAGAGATATCCCAGGGGAGGGGAAATAGAAGAGATCTCCTGGGTGGACTGGGGCAGGTGGAGATGGGAACATGAGGGCCTGGGTACTGGGTGGATGGAGGGGGATAGTACTGAAAGAGATGACTGGAAAGAGGAGCATTTCCCTGGTGCAAGAGAAATGCCTAGAAATATACAAGGGATGACCCCAGCTGAGAATCCTAGCAATGGTGCATATGTAGCCTGAACTGGTCATTTTCTGTGACCAGGCAAGATTTCTAGTAGAGAGACTGGAGGTTGGCCCAGACATATACCCTTTGATCTATACTCTATTCTGTATATGGTAAATGCAGTGGGATAAGGGTGGCACTAAGATTATGGTTATGGCCAACCCATGACTGTTCCTGTCTCAGACATATTCTACAAGAGTGAACCCACCCCTGACACTACCTGGAGTACCAGGCTCCAGAGGGTGCATGTCCTAGAGACAAGATAGAACTAATCACAATTGGAAAAATAATAAAACTTTTCAATGTAATGATGCCTATCAATATTCTGCTATACTCATAGATTGATAGCTACCTCAATTATCATCAGAGAGGCTTCATCCAATAACTGATAGAAACAGATGCAAAAACCCACAGTCAAGCATTAGGTCAAGCTCAGGAAACCCTGCTGAAGAGAGTGAGGAAATTGTATGAGCCTGGGAATTGAAGGACATCACAAGGTATTCCCCACAGAAACAATGAACCTGTGCTCATAAGAGCTTACAGAGTCTGGACCAACAGCTAGGAAACCTATATGGGACCTGCCTAAGTCCACTACATATGAGTGACAGTTGTGTAGTTTGATCTACTTGTGAAATTCCCAGCAGAGGGAGCAGGGGTTATCCCTAATGCTTTAGCAAGCTTTTGGCAACCTATTCCTCATACTGGGTTGCTTTGCCCATTCATAATAAAAGGCAAGGAGCTTAATCATAGCTCAACTTGAGATGTCATGTTTTGTTGACACCCATGGGAGGACTTCTCCTTTCTGAACAAAAACAAGGGGCAGTGGATGGGGGAGGGGGACAGTGAGAAGGGGAGGGAGGGAATGGGAGGACAGGAGGGAGGGGAAATTGTGATCAGGATATAAATTAAATGAATAAATTTAATTTTAAGAAGGTAAAGTAGGAAAAAAAAGAATTCATAAGGAAGTTACGAGGGGATAACAAGGAAATCTCCAACACTGAGGATGTTGCTAGGACAATGGGTTGCTCTGTGCAAAATGAAAGAGGGGCCCAACTGTGGAGGACAACACCCACACAAGTCATTAAACATGGAGAAATTGAGCTGGTGTCTACATGGGGCCTTCAACACAGTACTCTACTGTCCTTGGTGATGGAATGTACTCTAAAGGCTACCAAAAGTGAAATGTAAGCACCAACCTAGCCACAAAACTTTTTTCCAATACTCTGTCCTGCCTGCATTTATGCTAGCGCAATGGTGGTATAGGACTTGTGGGAAGAGTCAACCAAAATCTGACTTGATTTTATGCCCACTCCATGAAGAGGAAGTTTCAACACTCAAATGGTGACTACTGTTTCTGTTAGATTTTTTTTCATATTCAAAAGACATGGAAATAACTAATAACTCCTAATAATTCCCAATCATTAAATAATAGTTCCAATTAAAATGTTGGGTCCACAGTTAGGCTTAATATAGACTGGGAAGTAAGTAACACTAAAAGAGAAGGGATGAAAATTTGAGTTGTCCATCCAATGTATGTTTTCTCCTTCTTCCTTACTAAGGACTACCAGGGGTAAATTGCATGCAATCAAACCTCTCCAGTTCCTGCCATGCATGCAATTAAAGGTGGTCACACGATTTAGTTCTGACCAAAGAAATGGAAGGAAAAATCACTAGAACGTTTTTCTCTGAAATAATTTGAGGAATAATAAGTCTCTGTCTATGTGAACATTTGTCTCTTATCCTCTACACATCACCTCCTGATGGACACAAAACCAAGAGATGGCAATGCAGAATCAACTACAAGGTGGGAGGCATGATAAATGGTCTCTGTATAGTGTACAACAGAGATGAGGGGTCTGTGCTAGGAGCAGATGGATTTATAGTAATAATTTTACAGTAAGAAAGAGGTCAATTTCCCAGTGTAGAAGACTGTCACAAATGCATGTGGCTATGCTACTCCATTCTTTTTCCATACATTGACTTTCAATATTTACTTGTAGCATGAATCTTAAAGGTACTTGTTGATAAAATCAAACCTGATCCAGGTTTTGGGGTGAATGCTGGAAGATCAGAGAAGAAAAACATGCCACACATAGCTACCTCACTCTGCCAGTTCTTCAGCTGATCCTATTTCCTCAGATTGGAAGTCTCTGAGTCCTCATCCAAATGGCTCTCAGATGAACTGCTGTTCAAAAGCCTAAAAGCTTACCCAGCCAAAATGCTTCTAGTTTCTGGTCTTCATGCCTTATGTACCTTTCTGTTTTCTACCATCACTCCCTGGGATTAAAGGCTCACTTTCTGGGATAAAAGCCATGCCTGGTTGTATCCTTGAACAGATGGATTTCTGCCTCTGGAACGCTAGGATTAAAGGCATGTGCTACCACTGCCTATCCTCTGTGTTTAATATTGTGGCTGTTCTGTCTCTGAACCCAGATAAGTTTATTAGGGTGCACAATATTTTGGGGAACACAATGTCACCACATTTACTAAGCAATTTTTTTAAAAATCTACTAGCCATAATATACGTGGGGTTAAACAAAAGATAAATAGCCAGAAGTTCAATGGGAAGTAAGCATGCAGAGGGGAAATATTCTGGATTTTTTCTGAGGCCCCATTCTTGAAAAGGATGTACAGCTGTCACCCTGTTCACCTAGAATAGGATTTTTTCATTACAAAATCAATTATTAAATAAACAGAATACAGAGATAAGAATGAATAAGAATGCCAATTTCACTGCCTGGAATAAACCTGTGTTCTGTGAATATCAGTATCAATTTGTTTCAGCAAACACTAATTTGCATTAAGTGGCATGCTCTTATCTCAAGGCTTACTGTGTGGCAGTAGGGTCCTATAGTAGAGACCTTAGCAAAAGCCTCCTACTGGGAATCTGTGTCAATGTTCAAGCTAAAGATAATTCAGGCATCTGGCTTAGAGAGAGCTTTCAGACAAGGTTAGTCTTTTAGGCCCAGGGATATTCTCTAGATAAGGGAAGGAGGAGGCCAGAAGTTTTTCTGGGGAGGGAGGACATCTTCATGTTGCCAAGGTTTTGAAAACAGCTTCCAGCCCACGAGATGCTGCAACCTCAACCAGCAAGCAATGCCTTCCAACACTAAGATACAACTTATTAGTATTTCCTAGATGTAAATTCCATGTGAGTTTGTATCTTTTTTTACTCTGGGGCATTTCTTAAAAAAATTATCTAGAATTTCTATCTTTACTTTCTTTAATAATGCAGGTTCTTATCAGTTCTCATTTCAATACTCTAAGTGTACATAGAATGTAAAATGGCACAATTACATTATAATAAAATGCTTATTTGCATGGTAAGGTGTTCAAATTAGTTTTCCTAAATTTCTTTCTCTTGCTGTCTTTCACTAAAGGAATTACAATATGCATGTGAATCTCAATTAATTAAATTAATTTTTTTCTTCTTATTTTATTTACTGTTATTACAATATTGCATTGAGAATGGCAAACTTGAAATGGAAGTTCCTTTTTGTTAATTTTTTATTTGCAGTTTTATTCATACATAGGTTATATATTAATATGTATTTGAATGGACTGTATAACAATGAACCTATGAAGTAATGAAGACATACAACTTTACTCTCAGGCTTACTTGGGTATGTCTCTTTGAGGTGTGTGCATGCATGTGTATGTGTGTGTGCTGTTAAGAACATTTAACAAAAGATTATGTTAAAAGTTTACATATACAGTAGACTATATTGAATGCTATTCAATAGACCTTCGGAATTAGTTTGTTTCAAATAATAAATAAACATATTAGAACAAGAAATGCAGAATAGAAATTTTCAGCCCAAACATATCAGCTTTGAATTAGAACATTGTCTTGTAATGGGTATAGGCTAAATAGCAGTATTGGCTTCTACCTACAAACCATTAAGGAACTTAGTCCTCAATGTAAGTAAAAAACAAAGATGGATATTAAATATATTCCCTAGAGAAGAAAAGCTTTCCCCACAGACAACAGGTAAAATAAAAGGAGAAGAGTCCAGGCTGAGCCTGGTCACCTACCTTCTCATTCTGTTAGGGTGACTGGCTGAAACTTAGGTGCATATCTACATTCACTCATAAGGAAGTTGAGAAAATGATATTTGTGAGTAGCAGAACCACAGTAAATCTGTTTGGTCAGTAACCAGATGACTCTCTACATAACACAAAGGGCTCTATTTTTCTAAGTGACTTTTTGTGTTTGGCATTTCCATGGGGGCAATATATTCTCTGCTGTCTTTCCATTTTCTTGCACTGCTGACTATGTCCCTGCATAGGACCCATGAATGGTGTGTTTCCTGTTATATCAGCTTCACTGATCATGTATGTTCAGTTATTTTGTCTATTTATGTAGTTTAGTTTCTATATTATTATTATTATTATTATTATTATTATTATTATTATTATTTGTGGTGTTGTTATATTCTGTACCCTAATAAAGTTTGCTAGAGGATACAGAGGACACAGCCAGTCACTAGATTAGACATAGAGGCCAGATAGTGGTGGCACACACCTGCTGTGGGATGTTATGACTATATAGTTATAATTTCCTCAGTTATAATAAAAGAAAAGTTAGATATAAAAACCTCAGACTCACAAATATAAGATAGATAGGATATCTTCCTTAATATTATAACTGTAATTCTTGCTTAATAATTGTTTTGTTATATGTAATTTTACTATGTAAAAGTTAAAACCTTTTAAAAAAATAGAAAAGGGGAAGTGTTGTGGATATTGATCTGTATAAATAAAATGCTGATTGGCCAGTAGCCAGGTAGGAAGTATAGGTGGGACAAGGAGAGAAGAGAATTCTGGGAAGTGGAAGGTGAAGGCAGAGAGAAACTGCCAGCTGCCACCTTGACAAGGAGGATGCAAGGTAATGGTAAGCCACCAGCCACATGGCAAAATATAGAATAATAGAAATGGGTTAATTTAAGATAGAAGAAGTAGATAACAAGAAGCCTGCCACAGCATACAGCTTGTAAACAATGTAAGTTTCTGTGTGTTTACTTGGTTGGGTCTGAGCGTCCATGGGCCTGGCGGGTTAGAGAGATTTGTCCTGACTCTGGGCCAGGTAGGAAAACTCCAACTACAATGGTGCCCAACATGGGGCAAAGGTTTCACCTAAAACCTGACAAGATTCTAAAACGGAAGTAAAAACAGCTTTCTAATTGTCTCTCTCAAGTTAGCAGCAGCCTGTCGGTTTGAGCTACTATGGCGGGTTTCTGGCACGTGCATCTGACCTGCAGTGTGGCGGGAATGAGGAGTCTACAAGTGGCACTTTACCCTGCTACATGGTGGATTTAGCCTTTGGTAGTTTAAAAAAAAAAAAAGGTTTCTGGGCTACACGCTGCTTTGAATAAACTGCTTCTGATAGTTGATGGTACACATGGCTCCAGACCCAGAGCTGATGGTAAACTGTACCACCGCCATGTTGGAAAGCTGAGGTGGGCAGAGCCAGCAGCCACAGTGGCATTTCAGTCTTACAAAGATGGATATTACACAGAGAATCTGGTTTGTGTTGTCTTTGGGATTTTTAACTGCAGAAAAAGATTTGATCATAAAAGCTGTTGAGTTAAACAAATATGTAAATTTTAAAGGTTGCTTTGGAAAAGAGTCTCTGCTTTTGTTTCCACAGAAAGGCAGAGGCTGTGGATTTGTTCCAGATTAAGATACATCAGGTTTGATCAGCCAAGACCACCTGAAAGGTCTCTGATGACACCATGGCCCAGATGATCCAACATCCAGAATGGTTCCAAGGTAACTGGCTCAGAGGTTCACCCTCATGGACTACTCCATAATCCTAAAATTTTCTTTATGTCCCCATAAGATACAGCACCCCCCTCCAGCAGGAAGTAATAAGAGAAACTATGCCCACATTCCCAAAATTATCAAGCTGGCTTTGGAGATGAAATTGGCTCACTCCTTCTCTAAACCCAGACATACTGTTAAAAAATAAATAAATAAATAAATAATAAAAAGGTTAAGAGATTCTTATGTCCCAAATCAAAAGAGCCCTCTGGTATGAGACAGAGAAAAACCAATATTTTTATTTAAATCAGATTGATTATAAATATGATCTCTTTCTAAAGAACAAAAGGACATATGATATAGATATAGTAGGATAAAAGGATGGATTAATGAACTCACTTTTAAAGAACAACAACTTGTTGAAAATGTTTTACATTGATATAAATTTTAGTCTATTGATACAAACTTAAAGTTAAATTTGTTAAAGTTAATTTTGTTATACTGTATATATATATATATATATATATATATATATATATATATTTCTACTCTCATTTGAGACTCTAGCCCTGTGGGCTGAAGACAAATGCCCCAACTTTACAAAGGAACATTAGGTGACTGTCCAGGCTTCCAGCTGTCTCTGTCTAATCTGTCAAGACTCCCGAAAAATGCTTATAACCTTCTCCTGGTTCTCAGGTAATATTATATCCTTCTGAGGTCTTTGATATGGTTGAAGAATAGATAGTTATAATTTTCTCAGTTATAATAAAAGATAAGTTAGATATAAAACCTTAGACTCACAAATATAAGATAGATAGGATATCTTTTTTAATATTGTAACTGTAATTCTTGCTTGATAATTGTTTTATTATCTGAAATTTTACTATATAAAAGTTAAAGCCTTGCTTTAAAAAAAAAGAAAAGGAGAAGTGCTGTGTGGTGTTGTGTATGTCAAATGTGTTGCACTGATTGGTTAAAATAAATAAAGTGCTGATTGTCCAGTAGCCAGGCAGGAAGGATAGGGTAGGTGGGATAAGGAAGAGGAGAATGCTGGGAACAGGAAGGCTGGGGCAGAGGGAGATACTGCCAGCCACATCCATGACAAGATGTAAGGTACTGGTAAGCCACGAGCCACGTTGCAAAGTATAGATTAATAGAAATGGGCAAATATAAGAGTAAGAGCGAGACAATGGTAGGCCTGAGCCAATGGCCAAGAAATTTAAGCAATATAAGTTTCTGTGTGTTTACTTGGTTGTGTCTGAGCATCTATGGGCCTGGTGGGTGCGAGAGATTTGTCCTGACTATGGGCCAGGCAGGAAAACTCTAACTACACACACCCTTAATCCTGTCACTTGGAGTACAAAGGTCAGTCTGGATATCTGTGAATTCAAGGCCACACTGGAAACAGAGCCATGCAGTGGTGGCACACACTTTAGTCCCAGTAATGAGAAACACACACAACTTTAATCCTAGGAAGTATTGTCTGTGCAGAGTACATAAGGCTTGAAGAAAGAGGAACTCATACTCTCGAGGCTGAGGATTTGGTAGAGGTAAGAACATATGGCTAGCTTGTTCTGTTTCTCTAATCTTTCAGCTTTTACCACAATATCTGGCTCCAGGATTTATTTATTTATTTATTTTACTAATAAGACAAGTTAGCAATTCATGCTACAACTAATTTATAATTAATGTTGAGAGAGCTTCCCACATGACAGATCAGGCTAACATAGAACTCACTACTAACCCAGCATGGTATTGAACTCATTGCAATCATCTTGAGGCAGATTTGTAAGTACTACAATCACAAGCACAAACCACAATGCTATTTTGAAGCATTTATCATGAATATATGTACATATATACTTTCCTATAATAACATTTTAACATAACTAATTGATCACTGATTTTTTGTTAGTTTATGATATCAACAAGTGGCTCTTTCTGTGAGTATTACCAAGGATAATCCTTAGCCAAAAAAGGCAAATAAACACATTCAGTTGTATATTGAAGGGTCAGACATTTTAGACATATAATAACTGAATCAAACTTCATATTTCTACATGCAGTATAATTGATGATCACTATGGAAAAGTCTGTCTGATGCCTTGTTTTGCTTCCTGATAACTATAATTTATTTTCCTAACCCTGGGCATTGGTTTTCTTCTCTTGAGTATTTTATATTCAGTCTATTTCCTGTACTAGAAGCCAATTATCAATACTCAATTTTTATGTTACCTCTAGTCATTCTGAGATCATAAGTGTATAGAGAGTACATATCACAAACACAACTTAATTTAAACTGTCAGCTGGAGGATTGCTTGCAAAAAGACTCACAGTTTATAATAAACTAAATTGATTATTTTTTAACCACAAAAAATTATGTTACTCCCAAATGCCTATTATAATTAAATAGCAAAAAATTTTGGCAAAAACAAAAAGTCTTTCTAGAATGCTCAAGAAAATAAATTATCTGCACCGTGATTTGTTCTTTTTGGTTTCTGAATGGATTTGGTATTCAAAGACCTGCCCTTAGGGAATATATGTCCTATACTATTGCCAACTAGATTAACATTAACTTTGTATCTTTTTATCTTTCCACTACACAATGGTGAGTTATACAAGAAAATGCATTTTAACATAGATTTCATATTAATGTATCGTAATAAAATTGATTTTATTGTAAATAATAAACCTGACATAGTCATAGTATATTTCCCACTAAAGTGAAATTTGCCTAATATTAGAATATCTCCAAGAATTATAAACAATGCTAAAATTCATGGAAGAATTTAAATACATACTTATATGTGCTAAGGTTTCACAGAGAAATAGATGCATATACCTGTATTTATACACTTGTTTCTACTTCTATGTGGTTATGAGCATTGAGAATATATTATGTTTTCTTTCAATTATACATTTTATAACTTTATTATTAAAATAATATCTTCAGATTCATTAAATAACACAGAAATTATCATAGCAATAGGACATCAAAAAACATTAACTATATAGACATCATGGTACTTATTCCCTCAGAACTCACTTAATTTAAAATGGGTCATTCATTAATATATGATGGTCTCATTATTATTGTAACCTCAGGTATGTAATTATTATAATGTCAAATAAGTAATGCAGTATGAAAATGCTGATAAGTATTCATTCTCAAGGGAAAACTTACCAGAGGATTAAATGACTGTCAACAATTCATTTAGGCTGTCAGAGAATCTTAGAAATATTGTCTTTAGGCTAAAGACATGACTCAGTGGTTAAGAACACTTTTGCTCCTTGCGGATTATCTAGGCCTATTCACAGCATCCATGAGGCAGCTCACGACCATCTGCAAAGTCTAGTTTCATGGGTTCTGATGCCATATTCTTGTCTTGCCTCCACAAGCACTGTAGGTAAAACATTAAAATGCATAAAACATAAAAAAAAACTTTAAAAAAAGAGAGATCAGTCTTTAATCCCCATGGAAGTTTGCAACTTTTTTCAAGAACTTAAAATAATTCCATTTACTTTCTTTTTTGAAGTATATGTTGATTTTCTATGAGCCTCCCTAGGTATAGAGAAAGGGCTCTTTGCCTTGCCTCAAGCTGGATACCATCTCAGCATCTTCTCAGATGATCTCTTAGAGTATACCATTGATAAAGAACATATTACTCTGTGATCCTTCTGGCAAAGTGGGGGACTTTGTGAACAGAAAACATAGGATTCTATTTTATTGATGATAGCTCTTCCACATAATAAAAACATGAAGAAGGAAATACAGAGTGTCTTCAAAATGGGGCCTCGCCCACCTCTTAGATCACAAGCAAGCCAAATGGGCAGTCACTCTGCATTTTTAAAACCCATACATGAATGATCTGAAGATAACGTGGAATAATATTTGTCTTTAGAGAAAACTGGAGAGTAATTTTGCATGATTTCTTTCAGGGATAAGCAATTGAAGTTCAATGCTAGTCAGGAATATTTTAGCTACATTTAGCTATACCTAATGATACTATTCTCATTGAAAGATTTGTCTAAATGGCAGCAATTTTATATGTAGCAAATATGGTCTATCACATATATGATACAGATTGCACAATCAAAACTCTCAGTTTTCTCAATCTTATAACATTGAAGAACCTGGAGATATTGACAAAAGAATGCAAACAAAACCAGTGGCAGCTGAGTTGAGAGATGATGCCAACCCAAACACAAATTAGATTGAGCGGCATATGTTGACATGTGCAAGGTTTTTAGAGATGTCAATGATTTCACTATACCTACTGCTTTATTACTTCAGGCAATTCCCCAGGAGGCTGGTTATAGTGTCTCCCTTCATTATCACAAACTGCCTCTGTGCCATTTTTTTTCTGTCATCTGAGAAAACTATACCAGAATTCCATACACTAAGTTCCCCATTCAAAAACAGTTCTTCACATTTCTGAAATTGTGTTAGAGCAGAATCCTAATTCAGGGATTTTGGAGCCAGCTCCCTCATTTGGTCCATAAACTTAAATTCTATTACATGAAAATAATAGTGAGAGTTCTCTCTTCTTTGCATAAGAACACTGGTTCCTAGTGATGTTCCCACACTTGTGACCTCATCTCCAACCAAATATCTCTCAAAGACATTAATGCTTAATATTACCGAATGAGGGTTTGTGTTTCATCAAAGATTGTGGTGGGTTGGAGTGTTGAAAGCAAATATGTAGTTCAAAACATGCTTTATTTAACTAATTATTAGATAAATATTCTTGATCCATAATGGTATGTATAACTTGTTTAGATCTCTATAAACCACCAATTACCAAATAGAGACTTTTGTCTTAGATGCTTAAACTTTAATGTTCTGACAAGGAAAAAGTATGAGTAGAAGTTTTCCCCAGAAGGCTTGGCCCCACCAAGTACTATAGCATGCCTCATTGTCTGAGTTAGGGTTTCTATTGCTACAGGGAAACACGCAGTTTGGGGAGGAAAGGATTTGTTTGGCTTACACTTCCATGTTTCTGCTCATCACCAAAGGAAGGCAGGATGGTGCTGTGGGAGGTTCTGTATGTCAAATGTGTTGCTCTGATTGGTTAAAATAAATAAAGTGCTTCTTGGCCAGTAGCCAGGCAGAAAGGATAAGGTGGGCAGGACAAGGAAGAAGAGAAGGCTGGAAACAGGAAGGATGTGAGGAGACATGGCCAGCCGCTGCCATGAGAAGCAACATGTAAAGACACAGGTAAGCCACAAGCCATGTGGCAAAGTATAGACTAACAGAAATGGGTTAATTTAAGATAGAAGAAATAGATAACAAGCAGCCTGCCATAGCCATACAGAAGTATAGGTGGGACAAGAGAGAAGAAAATTTGGGGAGGTAAAAGGCTAGAGAGAGATTCGGCCAGCTTCGACCATGACAAGGAAGATGTAAGGTAATGGTAAGCCACAAGCCATGTGGCAAAGTATAGATTTACTAAAAATGGGTTAATTTAAGATAAAAAAGATAGATAACAAGCAGCCTGCCACAGCCATACAGTTTATAAGCAATATAAGTTTCTGTGTGCTTTCTTGGTTGGGTCTGAGCTACTGTGGGACTGGCGGTTGAGAGAGATTTGTCCTGACTGTGGGCCAGGCAGGAAAACTCCAACTACAGGACGGGAACTCAAACAGGGCAGGAATCTGGAGGCAGGAGCTGAGGCAGAGGTCATAGAGAGCTGCTTCATGATGACTTGCTTTCCATGACTTGCTCAGCCTGCTTTTCTTTATACAACCCAGTATTGTTGGAGGTTTTTGGTCTTTTCGGATTTTGAGGGCCCTGCCACCAAGCTCCCAAATCAAACACATATAGAGGCTTATTTTTATTTATGAATGCCTGATCTTACCTTAGCTTAGTTTCTTGCCAGTTTTCCTTAACTTAACTTATTCCATCTACTTTTTACCTCCGGGCTTTCCCCATTCTCTTCTGTAAATCTTACTCCATTGTTGGTTGTGTAGCTGAGTGGCTAGTCCCTGATGTCTTCTTCATTCTCTGGCTCCTCCTCAATCTCCCTTTCCAGATTTCTTCCTCTATATACTCTCTCTGCCTGACAGCCCCAACTATCGGTTCTCCTGCCTTGCTATTGGCCAGTTCTTTATTAGACCATCAGGTGTTTTAGACAGGAACAGTAACACAGCTTCACAGAATTAAACAAATGCAGCATAAACAAAAGTAACTCACTTTGAAATATTCTACTACATCCCAGGAACACCAGCCCAGGGATGGCACCACCCACAGTTGGCCTGGCCCTCTCCCAACAATCACTAATTAACAAAATTCCTTATAGTCAGATCATATGGAGTCATTTTTTTCAATTGAGAAACTCTAGGTTGATCAACTAACTCTAGGTTTTGTGTCAAGTTGACATATGACTGGCTAGTACACTTATGAAGCTATTACTACAATTGTCAAAGTATATTTTATGATTAAATTTTTTCTATTTTTATTTCATTGAATATAGATCTTCTTGTGTGTGTGTGTGTGTGTGTGTGTGTGTGTGTGTGTGTGTGTGTGTGTGTGTGTGTGTGTGTTTTCCCCAAGACAGAGTTTCTCTGTGTAGCTTTGTGCCTTTCCTGGAACTCACTTGGTAGCCCAGGCTCGCCTCGAACTCACAGAGATCTGCATGCCTCTGCCTCCCGAGTGCTGGGATTACAGACGTGCACCACCACCGCCCGGCCCAAAAATAAATCTTCTTATAGACTATTTTCTGATTATAGTTTTTCTCCCTCAACTCCTCTGAAATACTCCTCAGACTCTCCTACCTAAATCTACCTGCTTTCTTTCTCTCAGTAGAAAACAAACAAGAATCCAAATGTGGGAGGAAAAGGGAAAGGCAAGAGAGATAGCATAGGGAGAGACAACTAAAATTAGGACCATTGGAGGGGTCACATGGAAACCTCATACAGTAGAAACTTCCTAAAATATAGACACATGTGAAGGTGATCTCAATGAATTCCTCTAACTAGATAGAGGAGATAGAGTTCTAGTTGAAAATCTCTTGTCACCAGATGGAGCTTCCAGTATCAGAAATGGGTTACATTTAATCAAGTTTTTGGCCAACAGGGCCTCACAGAAACCCACAAATAACACAGGCTATTGCCAAGACTACCGTTTGCTCTCTACCAACTGATGGTAATGCCCATTCGATGAAGACAACATCTACACAATTCATTGATCTGAGAAGTTCAGCTGGTGACTACCCAGAGTCTATATCCCTGTGGACTAATGTTCGTGGTACCAGAAAATACTTGTCATACTACCAGAGCTGAAAGACAAAAACTAACCCAACTACAAACTCTTCAATCTACAATGATGACCTGCTTGCAATATTTACTAGTGCATTAGTGGCACAAAGCTTTTGGGAGTAACCAACAAATATCAGAATGAGTTTGAGGCCCATTCCATGAAATGGAACCTATCCTGGACATACTCAGGTGGCCGAAAACCTAAGACTAGATAGGCCAGGGACCTAAAGGAAAATCAAATCCTACTGTTCTGCTAAAAGAACAAGGGATACAGCAAGATAATGACTCCCAATAACATGCTTTTGTACTCACAGACCAGTTTCTCTCTTAGCTATCATCAGAAAGACTTCCCACAGTACATAGGAACAGAGACCCATAGCCAGACACTGTATAGAGAGAGCAAAAGTTGGAAAACTCATCAAATGTGGGCACAGTGCTGAGAAGAGAAGTGGACACATGCCTACATCCCTAACAGAGAAGCTATATGAAATTGATAATCACCTACAAATGAAAAGTTAGTTTCTCTAACAGTCTTACAGGCCAGAGCACCCCGTCCTATGGGGAGGACCCAGGCACAGCAGATAGCCAATGCAAAAAAACTCAGTGGAAACTCAGGAGGTTCTTAGTCTCATAATATTTATTCATTCAAAGCATTTATCTATTTATTCTATTATTTAAACTTATTTAGAATTATATGTTTTTGAATGTAAAAGGAAATGACCACAGAAAGTTTAAGAAGGACAGCTATGTACTATAATTTCAGTATATAAGAAATCAAGTCACAGAAGTAATCTTTTAGTATTTCCCTGACTTATCAACAGGAAAAACTTCTTTACTTTTTTTTTTTTTTAATTTTTTTAAGACAGGGTTTCTCTGTGTAGCTTTGATGCCTGTCCTGGATCTCACTCTGTAGGCCAGGCTGGCCTTGAACTCACAGAGATCCGCCTGGCTCTGCCTGCAGAGTGCTGGGATTAAAGGCATGAACCACCATCACCCGGCTCTTTATTTATTTATTATATAATATGTAATCACTATAAATACAGGTAATATGTAAATTTAGAGTTCTGTTTTCTGAAGTACATTAAGTGAATGTATTGTTTTATATTACAGTCATTTTCCACTCAATTAAAAGAATCAATATGTCTCTCTGAAACTTCCAAGTTTATAGACTGCATTTGAGGTTATCCATAGGGCAGGCAGACAGTGAAAATCCACATTTATCACCAGCTATGTGTTGCAATTAAACCCCATAACTATAATGGTTTAACACACATACTTGTGGTTGGACTGAAAGTAGCTGGCAATAATTCATTTCATATCTGAGTACAATGATGTCACCATTTTTATTGTCACTAAATCTCATGCATGATGTTAGAAAATTGGAAGAAAATAGGATTATTAATGGAAAAAAGAGTAGTAGTGAATGATGCTAATTGTGCATACCCTGTGATGATAATGTCTTCCATAGTGAACTGTATCAGGAAAGTTACATACAACAAAGAATTATCCTTCCCTTCTTCCTTCAAAAGAGCAGTTTGGAAGAAACTGAAGCTTGTATCACCTTGAATATACCTTTTCCGAGAGTTTTCAATTAAAAAAGAAAGGTGGATAAAAGTAGTTTATTATTATATAGCCATAGTAAATGTCTACTAGTCTATTAATTAATTAATTAACATTTTGATCACAGTGATCATGTTACTTTAGACACTTGTTACATCTTCTACACATGCTAACAGAATAGTAAAATTATGTAACATCTTAGTCTAATTTTAGTTAAAGTGACACAATCTTGAACAATGTAAACTTATTATTTATCATCTCTTCCCCTATATTCCTTCCATATTTCACAGGAGCAGATACTATCTATAAATTACTATCTGAAAATAATAGTAAAAATGGTAGCATACTGAAAATTGTGAAGACCTGTTCGCCTAACACATAAAATTTAATTTAAATAAATAATTAGGGTTTTCAGTAGTGAAGTTTCTTCAAATAAAGTCATATTAATCTATTCCTTATATAAATAAAACTATAATAAAACAACTATATTCTAAAATGTATGAAGATTTGTATATGTGTGTGGGAGAGAGGCAGATATAGATAGAGGCAAGACAGAGTATGGAGACAGAAGGTGTTTGAGTCTGCATCATGGTGGAATATGGGGGGGGGTCAGAGGTCAAGTTTATGAATCAAATCATGCTTTCTATCTTGTTGCAGCAGCTTTTTTATTGTTTATGTTGCCATGTGTACTCCAGGCTACCTGGCTTGCAAGCATCAGGGTGACTTTCTTGTCCTGTCCTCCTATCTCCTTGTAGGTATCTTGAGGTTACATATATCACCACCTCATCCATTTTATACATGGATTCTGATCATTGAAACCAGGTCACCAGTCTTGCTCAGCAAACACTAACCCACTAAGCCATCTTGTCTATGCAACAAAATCTCTCAAAAATAAGGTCTACCTTCAGGACGTATGAAAAAATACCAGAACACTGAAAGAACAGAGGGATTGTGGCTAGCACACAGATTGCTGAATGGCTTACAATCAGGATTACACAGACCTGATGCTGGGTCTGACTCATTCTCACACGGTATGACTTAGAAACATAACTTTGTCATTCTAAGCTCTCTGCAGTCTAAAGCAAAGTCATGATAATAAATATTTTATACAGTTATTGTGCAAAGTACTATGTGAAATACACAAACATCACTAAGACTTCTGAGTGTAAAAGAACCCTTGCTGCTTTATTATTGTTGTTGTTGTAATTATTGATGAGTGTACCTTCTGTTATTATTGTTCATTGCTGTTATTACTACAGTGTGTCTTCTTTTTCATAAAAGCAAACAGCATCAGCCAGGAAAAGTGTTATGCTTAATATAAGAAAAGAAGAAATTAACTCTGGGCAATTGGAAATGTCACTTGAAGACTCAAGTGGAAAAATGACAGGTTCCAGTGTGAAATCTAGCAATTTAGCTCTGTTTTATTCTATTCTCCCAGTAGCCATAAATGAACAATGTTTTTGCAAAATCCCTGGAAAATCAGATTTTGGAGTGTATGGATTACCATGTTGGCTACTTCAGCAGTTCTTACAAAACACACTGTGGGGAACCACTTGGCACTCTCTGGAGCTGCATAGCATGGATTGCTTATTCCTTAACTTACATTTTTATGCACTATCTCTCTTCTTTGCACTGATTTCTGGGAATGGCTTGTCACTGCTCCTTAGTCTCTGAAGTCCTGACAAGTTTTGTCTTCAATCACACCATTATGTGTGTAGTTAGTATACAGCTATCACAACTCCTCTGATCCACAAGTATTATAACATCCTGATGTTAAGAGAACAGGTCTGCTTTCAAGTACTGAGAACCTAAAAGTATATTATACAATTTTGACACTAATACTTTTGAAACAATGCAAACACAAACTTATTGGGTGTAAAGGATTTGCAAAAACTACTAACTTAATTTATTCTCTTTGTGTTACAATCCCTGAATTATTTATAAATAGAAAAATCTTTAAAGTTTTAATTTAAAAGGAAAGATACCTTGCAATAAACATTTTATGCTACTCTTGAATATAACTACTTAAGCGAAATGAATGTGTCTGTGTACCTACTAATGCAACATATATAGATATATATATATATGTGAATACATATGCATATTTTTATAAAATACTAGGTTGATATTTCAATCTTATTGCTGAGATCATACTACGAAGATTGGTATGAAGATGTACAGGTCATTATTTAAAATTGTGTTTCCTTTCTTTTCAGCCAAAGAGAGAAAAAATAAAATATGTTGTATCACTGGCTGATAATGTCTTTGGTAACTAATGTGAATCATTATGTTTCAGTCTGGGTGAAGTATGGGTGCAGGATTGTGACATGTCATGTTGCTTTGGTTGTAGTGAATTTATGCAATCATTTTTCAGGGACAGTGCACATTCAGCTTTAAAAGGTAAAGTTTAGAGTTTTTAAGTCAAAGGTGTTATATAATGAGTGTATACTTTCCACTTCTCAAAATTAAAGGCCAATAAATATATATTCTCAAACTATAATTTTGGTATGACAAGCTCTGAAATATTATTTTAAAGTTTTGGAAATATGATTTTGGAGGCAGGATCTCATGTATCCTCAGGTCTGAAACCTGATATGTAGTTGAGAATTTCCTTCACATGCTGATTTTCATAATGGGTACTATACCCAGAGCCAAGTTCATGCTAGGCAAATGTCCTGTCAACTAAGCTGCATCTATACCTTATAAACTCTATAATTTCTTATGCTAGTTTTGAAATATGATTAGTTAGAATTATGAAAATTATTCAGATTAAAAATTAAAAACATATATTCAACCCTAATCCATGTTTCAAAATAGAATGATGGAAGAACTTAGAAAACTCAGGTTTCTGTCTGACAGCAAGATGCCCCATCTTTTAAGCAGTTAAGTAGAAAGAAAAATATCTCAAACATCTGTACTCATGGACACAAAAATAAAACTAAAAAGTCTACAATAGTATGAATCTTTTACACAGCTATGGAATCACCTTCAGTTACTGAAATTAATAGTTCTTTGAACCCGAAGTAGAAGTTTTAAGCACAGGCACACCCATAATGGTTTGTGCAGATGATTGGGACTTGTTCAAAGAAGAGTTTGATTTAGCTATTAATATGAAAATATCCTTACAATGTTGACTGCTTAATCACAAAGAATCTTCAGATATCAAACTTTCAGAATATCCTCCATATCAGATAAATGTGCTGAGCATGATACTTGCTAATTGAAACAGATTATAAAAATTTTAGTAAAGCATCAACAAATTTGAACAAAAACTATTACTTTCTAAAGTTTAGCCAATGTTACTTACATAGATACTTGATTCCTATATCTCCATGAAAGAAGAAAGTGCAGTAAACACTGTAAATACCCTCAGGATGAACCTTGGACTCAATGAACAGTTTATTCTGAATTTTAAGGAGAGATTTTCAGCCACCTTGGACTTGGACTATTCAAACCTCCTAGGTATCAATTATCTTTCTAAGCCATTTACAGGCTTAATTCTAAAGATATAATTCCTATCTGTCTAAAGTTGAGTGGTTTCAATAAGAAGAAACAACCTTGTGTGAAATCCCATTTTTTAATACCTTAAGGTTTTGCAGAATATTAATTCTGCTTTCAGAATTATTTTCTTTTTCTTTCTTTTTTTTTTTTTTTGAGTGATCAGAAGAATAAAGCTCTTCATAGATGCATCACACTCATCTACACTGTGCACTGTTAGGAGAAAAAAAACATAACCAAATATTTAATCTAGACATCAACTTGGCATTTAAGAGTACTGCAACTGACTAAAGCTAGTTCTTCTCTTTCCAACCCACGACTTTCCACAGTGATGATCAATAAACATGAATTTTCTTATACAATCATCACGGAAGAATCCTAACACCTGCTTCTTCTCTTTTCTTTTCCTACCATTTCCAAACTGTAATGAATTTTTTATTATCTCTCATTTAATTCCATGTAGGTTTGTTTTTGCTGATAACATGATCTATTGTTCTCTGAGCCATGGCAAGATTGCCATTTCTTAAACCGACAGCACTTATTGGAAATTAAGCTTCTACTAATGTATTATAATTATTACTTGAGGGTAATTTGCTGCTCCAGCAGGGAGCCACAGCCAATGTGATGGCAATGTTTCTACCAGGGAGCTGTTAATATTTCTTCTACACTAAAATCCCACATAATGGATCTTGCCTAAGGCTGATTAATGATTTCAGAGGCGGAACAGTGATTTGTAGCTAAATCAGTCCTCACTGGAGGAGAGTCAGGGTTATTTCAATCAATATTGTTAAATAAGTGTAAACTATAACTCCAGTTAACACACATGTAATCTAGTAGGTAAGAAAGAGCAGTAATAAAAATGAGTAAATAATGGTACTCCCCTTGTCCTCACATTTCATTTACACTTACAACAGATACAAGGAAGAAACACACTGCTGTGCCATCAAAACCACAGAATTACTTCAGTGCAACACATTTTTGTCTGCACTGAAAAAGCAATTTCCTAAACAAGTAAAAAGAAATTGAGCTAAGTGCCTGAAATAAATCAGCATTTTCACTCTGTTCTTCACTTTATTTATCCTTTCTTGCTAAGGATCAAATTGGAGGAATAACTTGAAATACAACTTCTCCAGACCAGATCTCAAGAGAGAAAAGGGTTTTATTTAGGATCATATCCTACAAGCATACCAAGACAGCCAACCTTGCACGTACTATCTGAGCTGCAGAGATTGCTCAAACTCACATGAAGCAAGGGTGTTACAAGCAGTAACCTTGAATTCCCTTTGCCTTGAAATCTGCATGAGGAATATATAAAATCATTGCCCTACAGTCACTTAACTAAATTCTTTCTTAATGTAAAGTCGATATTAATAAAAATACAGCAGTAAAACTGTGGTTAAGAATGAGCCCAAGGGCCTTAATGTGCATCTTTCAACACACATTTCACTTATTGGCCTGCCTCCTACTGTTCCATTGATTTCTAGCATTCTGATATGCATTCTCTGGGTGAAATCCCAGCTTTTGACTAGAAAAATTAATTAATAAGCAGCATCCAAATAATAACACAAAGCAAAGCAAAAGCACCTTAGATGAAATCTGAGAAGCAACCCCCACTGATTATGAACAGTGGCACCAGAATAATTGGTGAAGTGTGACTAAGAACTGTTGATACTTAACTAGCTCACATAACCACCAACAAAACATAAAAGAAAATGGCATCATATTATTGTGTTCTCACTTGCCCAGCAGAATATGTACTAAAAGACTCATTGTAAAGGACTCACTGAAGAAATTTTATTGTATGATCTGATATCCAAAAAAAGAGAGAGAAACAAGAGTTGGGCAATTATATACTATATCCATGTTTTATTTCTATTCACCACTTCGTGGCTTGCCTCTAATGACTCTCCTCCCTCACAGACACACATGCTGTCGGCCAATAGGTTTTATTTCTCAGTCAGGATCTACATGCAAGAACATCTTAAACTTCAGTGGAATCAATACCACAGTTTCTAAATTGACAGTATGTAATCTTTTCTTCAATAGACTTTAAAAGTAAAGAGCAAAGGGTAATTTTTCCTCAAAATTCTCTAAACATATTTTATTGTGGTTGTGGTTAATTTGAAATCACTGTTTTTTTTGAGACAGGGATTCTCTATGTAGTTTTGGTGCCTGTCCTGGATACTACTCTGTGGACCAGGCTGGCCTCAAACTCACAGAGATCCACCTGGCTCTGCCTTCCAAGTGCCAGGATTAAAGATGTGTGCCACATCCGTCCATCAAATCTAGATTTCTTCCTGGTTTGAAGCCTGCTCTTCCCTCAATGGAGTGTGAGTCAAGATACATTATCAAATAAACCCTTTCCTTCCCCAGTTGATTTTGGTCACAGTATTTAATCAATGAAATAGCATACCTAAGTAAAGATATGTTTATAATTATTCATTTTTAACACACTTAAATTTATGAAACCACTTCCTAAATCCAATTGTAGAACATTAGGTGACCCCGATTCATACTCATACTTCCCAAACAACAAAATACCCTTTACTCAGGACTATCATTTATCTACTTTTCTTCATTTTGACAACATAACTGTGGTGGACATTTCTAAAACTTAGAAGTAGAAAACAGTTTTTTTTTTTTTAACTGTTTTTTTCATTTGACATGGCTTTAAAAGATACTGGTGTTGCTCTTCCCTTCTCTCTTTCCACCCACCATGCGGTCTCTCTGTCTCTCTTCCTCTCTCTCTCTGTCTCTCTCTGTCTCTGTCTCTCTCCCTCTCTCCCCCCTCTCCCAATAAAGCTGTAAAAAGGTAAAAAAAACAAAGATATTGGTGTTGACACATTTCAATCTTTCTCAATCATGAATAGGGTTCTTATGAGCATTTATATTCTGTTTTTTCTGTGAATATATATTTTCATTCCTCTTGTGTAGAAGTAGAATTGCTGGACCATAGAATCACCAATATTTAACATTTTGAAGAAAAACAAGCTGTTTTTTTCCCCAAATTATCAGGGCCATTTTTCATTGCCTGAAGAAAGATACAAAGTTCCCACTCTTTTTACATACTTCCTAATATTTGTTATTTCTTTCTTTTTTTTTTTTCTGATTACAGTAATCTAGATGGATGATCAGCAGCTTTATGCTATAGTTTGGTGTGAATTTCCTTACTGACTAAAGATACAAATTATTTCATATGTATATTGGAAATAATTTTCTCTTAAGAAAAAACATATTTAATCTATTAACCATTTAGATTTTTATCTTCATACCATTTAATTGTAATAAAGTAATGCTCTATAAATATCCTTGTTATACCCTAACTGTCATGCTAGAAATCTTATCCAATAACTAAGGGAAGCAGATACAAAGATCCAAGGCCAGGCCCCAGGTGGATCTCCAGGAGTCCAATACTTGAGAAAGAGGAGGGACTGTAACAGTGTGAATTGTTGAGACCAAGATTGGAAAAGCACAGGGACAAATAGCCAAACTAATGAAAACATATGAACTATGAACCAATAGCTGAGGAGCCCCCAACTGGATCAGGCCCTCTGGATAAGTGAGACAGTTGAATAGCTTGAACTGTTTGGGAGGTACTCAGGCAGTGGGACCCAGACCTGTCCTTAGTGCATGTGGGCTGTGTGGAACCTGGAGCTTATGTGGGGACACTTTGCTCAGCCTGGGAGGAGGGGACTGGACCTGCCTGTACTGAATCTACCAGTTTGAACTAAATCCCCAGGGGAGTCTTTGCCATGGAGGAGATGGGAATGGGGGGTGGACTAGGGGGAAGGTGGTGGGGAGTGGGGAGGACAGGGGAATCCATTTCTGATATGTAAAATTAAATTAAATTATAAAATAAAAAATTTTAAAAAATCATCGTTATATATTTCATTCAACATATGTTTTCTAATTTTTTGATTTTGTTTGTTGTTTATTTATTATACTGCTGGTGTCTTGTTGGTTTATATAAGGTCTATTTTACCTAAATTTTCTTTTAATATTTTAAAAACTATTGTATCAATCCCCAAGTATGTTTGACTAGGAAAATCCATCAACCTGTAAAGTTAAGCTTTACATTGTGAATTTTTGTAGTTTTAGTTCTAAAATTGGTCCATGGTCTTTTTTCAGTTATTCCTTTTTCCATAATTGGGACAGAATCCTACTTCGTCTTTTGTATGGATATACTGTTTTCTCAATAATATATGATAGATAGTCCAATTCTTTTGTTTGCAAGAATATAGTCAGTACTTGGAAACAACCTAGATGCCCTTCAACTGAAGAATGAACAAATAAAATGTGGTATATATATACACAATGGAGTACTACTCAGCAGAGAAAAACAATGACATCATGAGGTTTGCACGCAAATGGATGGAACTAGAAAAAATCATCCTGAGTGAGGTAACTCAGACCTAAACATGGTACATACTCACTCATAAGAAGATACTAGATGTAAAGCAAAGGATAACCAGACTGCACCTCACAACTCCAGGAAGGCTACCTAGTAAAGAGGACCCCATGAAAGACACAGGGATTGCCCAATGACAGAAAAATGGATGAAACCTACATAAGCCAACTGGGGGTGGGTGGGTAATGGAGGGCAAGGGTCAGGGGATGAAGAGCTTAGGGGAGTTGGAGGTCCCTGCTGGATCAGGAACAGAGTCAGAGAATGAAGAAAGAGATACCATGATAAATGTAGATCCCAGGGGTATAGGAAGAAGTGAAATGCTAGAGAGGTCCCCAGAAATTTACAAAGATACTTCCACTGTAGACTACTGGCAATGGTCGAGAGAGTACCTGTGCTGACCTGTTCTGTTGATCGAATGGCCAAACACCCTGGCTGTCTTGATAGAACTCTCATCCAGTGTCTGGTGGAAGCAGATGCAGAGATCCACAGCCAAGCCCTAGTTGGAGATCCAGGAGTCCAATCGACAAGAGAGAGGGACTGTGTGAGCAAGAGGTATTGAGACCATGATTGGAAAATGCACAGGGACAAATAGCCAAACTAGTAGAAATGCATGAACTGTGAACCAATGGCTGAGGAGCCCCCGTGGAACTCGACCAGGACCTCTGGATAAGCAGGACAATTGATTAGCTTGAACTGTTTGGGAGTCCCCCAGGCAGTAGAGCCTGGACCTTTCCTTGGTGCACAGGCTGGCTTTTTGGAGCCAGGGGCCTATCCTGGGATACTTTGTTCAGCCTTGGTGTAGGGAAGAGGAGACTGGACCTGCCTGGGCTGAGTCCCCAGGGGAAACCTTGCCTTGGAGGAGGTGGGAATGGGGGGTGGAGTGGAGGGAGGGCTAGGGTGTGGGAGGAGGGAGGATGGGGGAATCTGTGGCTGATATGTGAAATTAAGTTAATTATAAAATAAAATATTAAATAAAAAAGAATATAGACTGTCTTCACCTATTTTAGGTTTAATTTTTCTCATTGGTAATATATACATGAATGGTAAGTCCCCTACTGAATTGTTTTCTGCATTGAATTTAGCAGTACATATTGAAACTCTTACATAATATATATCACACGGTTCCTCCAGTTTAATTTCCAACAGCTCTCTATTAGCTCATTAACCCTTTTTCTGTTTCATGCATTGTCTTTTCATGATATCTTTTGTCTTAGAAAGTATTAACTCTTCTAAAATCCTTTTCCTCACCCCATGTAGAAAAGGTTGCCTGCATGTAACTTTATCACTAGCTACCAGTGAAATATGAAAAATGTATTTTAATATTAAAATAAATAATAAAATTACATCATCAATGATGTGAATTTAGCTTTATATATTGAACAACGTAGCATTTTAATCAAAACAAATAATTGTGTGTGTGTGTGTGTGTGTGTGTGTGTGTGCATGTGAAGAGGTTTCCAGATGGGGTGTCAGTTCTTTGTATAGCTGGAGCTACAGACAATTGTGATTTGGTGAAAACTGAACTCAGTTCTTCTTTAAGAGAAGTGCTTATGCTTATAGGCTGAGCCATCTGTCCAGCTTCAAGATGTAGCATAACATTGTTCCCCCATATGTACGGTTACACAATAACACTATACTCACATACATATTCATCTTTGTATTAATTGGCGCAAAGTGGTAAAATATTAAAATAAAAAAGATGACTCCCTGGTAAAGAGTCCTGGTTGATCTTTTAGACAACTCCCGTATAAAACCATACACTCATGATGGCTCACAATCGCCTGCCACTGCAATTATAAGGGGTCTATCTCCTTCTGCCTTCAGGGACTGGCAGCCTCATATATTTAGGAAACATTTTTAAACTGAAGTTTTCCAACCTGGGAAAGTTCATGAAAATAGAATGTATGGGGGGAATTTATAGTTAAGATTCATGCTCTTCTTTTGCAAGTTGCCAGCTATGAAAACTTAAGGTGACTATTCTCTTTTCAACTTTTGCCCAAATAAGTAGAAGAAAATAATAAAGCATTTCCAGAAGATCCATGAGAATTCAATGAAATGGTATGAATGGAAATGTTTTGTGATGTAAAGCACTGTATACAAACATGGGCAAGTAGAAGCTAATCCCAATTTAAGGGAAAGGCTGGGATGACTTAAAAGTGAAAACTTCTTTAGAGGATGGGGAGAAAACTCAGTCAGTAAAGCTTGTCTTGAAATCATGAGGCCCTGGCTCTGATCTGTAGATTCCATGTCAAAAGTCAAGTGTGGTGGAACTTGCAATTCAGCACTACATAAATAGAGACAAGGATTTCCCTGAGCTCACTGGTCACTCAGGCTAGTGTATTCACATAGGTGTGATCAACTCTGTCTCATAAAACAAGGTAGGTGGCATCTGAGGAATGACACTTGATATTTTCCTCTGCCTTCCAAAAGCATATGCACAGATAGGAATATGCATCTTCACACATACTAACACAAAAACATACACACGGACAAACACACACATACATATGCACACACACACACACACACACACACACACACACACACACACACACACAGAGGGATATTTACCCAGTTACTTAGAGTGTAAAAAACAATTGTTCTTTTTAACTTATTTAAAACATCCCAATAAAGCATGCCAACATAACAGCAGTGTAAAAAAATATAGAATTATATCTACATTCTATTATTCTTTCCAATTTCAAAAAAATAATAGCAAATGATTTTAGGTAGAAAGCCCACTCTGCATCATGAGACCGTGCCGGGCAGATTGTTTGGAACATTGATCGATAGATAGTGGATCCTGCAGTGATGGAACATTTATATTATCCTCCAGTCTCAGAACCACCAACACCATCTGGCACCCTGGATGTGTTGTTCTCATCATAGCAAGTCAGAGGAGAGTGCTAATTGTCTCACTGCTCTCCAGAACAGCAAATATAAGAAACAATTTCTTCTTTCCCTGGGTGAAAAGAGAGTACCATAAATGATGGACTGTCATATAAGTTTATATAAATCTCAAAACTTCAGAGTAAACTTTAACACCAGGGGGATAAGACCCTAGAATGCTATTAGAATCTCCTTTTTTTAAAGCTGCTTTCACTTGGGTTAGAAAGGGAGGCGAATTGAGAATCCTGCTCTTGAAATAATTAAAGAGAGGGTGTTTGAATACTAGCAAAACTGTCAATTAATGTTTATTTACTTTGAACAGGTGTTAAATGATTGATTTCAAAGTGGGATAATACAGGCTGCTGTGTAATTATTGCTATGAGAATTAGTCACAGCCTTCACTAAAAAAGAGAAGTGCAAAGAAAAGGAAGGATAGGCTTAAAATGAGTTTTTAAAAAATCTGTGAATACATTAACACCATAGACATGTTACAACATTCTAGGCAAGGTCAGGAATATATAGCTTCCCCTATGGTAGTCGTCACTGTTTAAGTAACTTGCCAAAGTGTTCTGGCTTCAGGCTTTTCTGTGTACAGAGATCAGGTATTTTCCAATACAAAGGAAAGGCTATGTTTGGATAAGGAGCAGTGTGGCTGCCTTCCTGGGGTTTAGTTCTCAGCTAACAGTAGAAATGTGTATGCAAACTGTAATTGAGAAAAATGCCAAAGATGTCATTCTTAGAACCCTTAAGAAGAAAACATATAATCCCACCACTCAGGAGACAGAGACAGGTGGATCTGTGAGTTCGAGGCCAGCATGATCAACAAAGTAAGTGCCAGAACAGCCAGGGATTCACAGAAAAACATTGTTCCCACCAAAAAGGGATAAATATTTTGAAAAGAGGGAAACATGCTTTACACATGGAATATGAGACTCTCTGAATGGCCTTTGTCAATGTCATAATGGAATTTTAGGTCACCAAATGTCACCAAAATCAAAGTAATAGAAAGTGGTATAGATTTTCTTACATGAAGTAGAAATACAAGTTAAAAAGATTTATCTCTAGCTAATAATTCAATCTTATTGTATTTTTGTTTCTACAAATTCAAGAATATTTTAATAAAAGAAGCTTGAAGTAACTGCAATAATAAAGACAGACAAAGCAAATATGTGTCAATCAATAATCCCAGTTTATTTCCAAATATTAAGTTTAATTCAAATGTACATACATTGACAGACAGACACAGGCGCACGTGCACGCACACACACACACACACACACACACACACACACATACACACACACACGCACTCAATTCCTAGGTCACACAAACACACACACACACACACACACACACACACACACACAATTCCTGGGTAAGGAGCTGAAATAAAATTACAAAACTTAATAGAAGTGTTATCATATTGGGACATAGATATTGAGACTACCTGAGTCTGTGTTTCTGGGACATGATCAGTCACACTTGGTTCTAGAACACACTATCTCTTATCTTGGTTGAGGTGAAAGTTGTCACTTTTGTATCATGGCTCAAGTGTATGAGAGGGGAACTCACCACAAAACTGAAGGCTACTGATGTCCTGACCAGTACAGTGAGTTCCTTGAGCTGAATAATTTATGCTGTGAATGCCTCTTTCAATTGTTATGAGATTTTATTGATTTTTCCTCAGAGAAACTGTTTAAATACAACTTGTTGGTAACACAACAATGTCATGAAGTATTTTAAAGTCATTGCCACATATGTAGTAAACATGGAGCATTTCAATGGAAGTACAAGACAATACAGGAATTTCACAATGGTTCAAAGAGAAGTCAGTGTCTCATATACTCAAAATCAGTTTTATTTCTAGTCAACCTCGTTCCTGTAGCTTGCTGTCTCTATTCCTTCCAACATGATATAGTGGGATGTCTCCTCTCGAAATTTCCAAAAAGGCTTTTCCCAGCAGTGGTGATTTCATATGCTGCAAACTATTAGAGTACATAATCGAAAGATAGATTTTGTATTAAAAAACACATTTGATACTTCTCTTGTAATAATTTACTTGAAATTCAACATAAAGGAGGTGCACAAATTCTTCCTTAGAGAAGCCATACCCTTCAGTCCTCAGACTGGCAGTAAAACAGCTTCCACTGTCTTCAGACTGGCCCCAGCAGGAGTCATTTGCAATCTACTGTGATTCAGGGTTCTCTTTAAAGGCATCTTTCTGCCTAGCCCTTTTCTGTCCCAGGCAGGGCATTGACTGTCATCCTTCCTGAGAGATAGCACAATTCCCCACCTATTAGAAATTGTCACTAAATATTAACTATAACTGCAACTGAGGTGCCGGTGAGGGGCTTGGGAAGAGGCAGGTCAGGAAGAGCTACCCTTTTCTTACGTCACTTTCTCACGCATGGTAACACAACGTCATTTAATAGTCTCTGTGATAATTGCTTCCTTAGCTTTCTCCAGAAGGCCTGGAAGCTGAGCTGTCTTAGTTCACAATTCTCACTCCCGTTTGCCAGAGTGAAGGGAATCTTGAGGTGTTTGATACTGTATTTTCTGGGGATGAAAAAGAAATCACCATAAAGGACCACAAATAATATTATTTTATGTAAATTTAAACACAAATTGATGAAAAAGTCACAGTAGTTGCCTACCTGTATAAATGCTCCTTGCTGTCTTCTGTGGAGTCTGAATGAGCTCTCCACACATTCTAATAACGTTATGAAACATGCAGTTACTTTATTTATAGCACAACCCATGGACAGTGACTCTAGAAATCACTCTAGTTTTTTTTTTCCTGTTTGCAATATAATCATAAAATTTTGTACTATAGTGATTAAATTTATCAGTTTTCTAGAACATTCACTACACTTTGTTCCTTATAATTTATTCCACGTATCATGTACCTCTTCTTACTCCCAAGTTTAGTAACATATTCAACATCAGGATTATAATTAACATGGGATTAAGTTTAAAATTGACATGAAATACCTAATATTTTCTCTCTTTTGACTCAATTCCATAACCTGTTTCCTTTATTTGTGTGCTATATCGTGTAATGATTGCATTTGTATTGCAAAAAAAAATGTCAGATTGTATTTATTTATCTTATTGTTCAAATTCTTAAATTATACATTGTTGTGGGTCATATACATTTTGAAGTCAATAGCACTGAGTATAACAAACAGATCATTAATCGGCTACCTTATGAGTGTGGTAGTTAGAGTGGTCACTCCTAAAGGAGAGTGATTATTGAACTAGATAAAGAAAACATAAAAATAGAAATTTAAAGCAAATGCTTTCATTAAAAAATTAGTAAATTTTCTGTGTATTTCCTTTAGAAATTAAAATTTTCTAAAAAAAAACAATTGAAAAAAGTAAATTGAAAGAATAAGACAAATATTGTCCATAAATGATCCATCTATATATCTGATACTCATTTTCATGGAATTATTTAAACATCATATCTAAGTAGTCCATATACTCATATATTTTGTTGTAGGAATTTGTTAGAAAAACCAGCTTTATTTATTTATGAAATCCCATATACACATGGACAATGAAATTTACTGAATATTGAAAATACTTCAAAAATTAATATAAATGAATACAGCAAACCTTTTGAATACATGGCTAGCTGGCTAGATTTTTATGCTTATGTCAATCACAAATTTGTGTGTGTGTGTGTGTGTGTGTGTGTGTGTGTGTGTGTGTCTAGAATGCATGAATGACCTGACATGAGAAATAATTTGTTAAATTGCCTCCAAAGCTGTGATGCATTGAAGAGGGCAGTGGAGGCAATTAGCACTTATACACTTCTCATGTGCATATAAGGCTAAAAGCAACACTAAAAGATTCAGAATTGTCCTTTCCATGTGTGCTTTTTTCTTCAGCACAGAAGTGCTGACATCATACACTTTAATTTACTTGCTAGATCTTAGCACAAAACTAGATGTTTAATAATGAATTTATCTTTAAATTTGTGATTACACTGAAAAATATATATGGTTATATGGGATAATATATAGAAATATACAGTATTAATGCCACCTACATGTTTCTAGACTTCACCACCATGGGACTTTTTTTGTAAAAGATTTCCCATCAAGTCCTATCTTGTTTTTATTGGCTGATCAGATTGCTGGCCACATAGCTTTTCCCCTTCATTTTCTATCTTCAGAGTTAAACCATTAGAGAAATAAATATGATAGTGTCCCATGAGTGCCTTTAGAAAATGAGCTGTGGGTCCTCATGAAATCAATCCATCCCTCAGAGTTTTTCTGTCCTTGGTCGTTAGTTAAGTGGCATATGTGTTTGCTAAGGTGAACAAACATAATCAATTAAATGAAAATCAATACAGGACAATCCATGTCACAGGAGGAGATGTCAAGGTAAGGCAAAAATCATTGTAAGACAATATAGTTTCAATTGGCACAGAATGTGCTGAAAATGAAAAAAAAAGGAAAATTAGGAATTATTTAATGAGTTCAAAGAAGGGAAAGATTGATGACTCATACTAACCCAACATTTTATTATGCTGCTCTCATAGAACCATATAAACTAGAAGATCATACATGCTACTGTACTGTTTTTCTTTCCACGGGAGTACTAGTGATAGATTGACTAAGAGTTTACAGAGGTGCCCTCTGGATGGTAGGCCCATGAACTCATTTAGTTTTCCTTTCTACTCCAAATAGTCAGAGGACAAAGGATGTGTGTTGGATGCTGAAGATTACCCACTAAGTTTCTGTTTCAACACACTTATTTCCTGATAGAACTCTGACACTTCTAAAACCTTAGTTATACTATAAAGTATACACCTGGGGTGGCTGCCTGTAGCATAGACTAGACAGAACTATGATTGTTGTTACTTTAATATTTCCCTAGTTAGACATCAATTTAAATATGGTTATCATATTAACTCAGTCCTATGAAATGTCTATTACAGTGTCATTGACAGACTGTTCGGAAAGTTGGTTATTTTCTAAATAGAACACACAAAGAGAAAGAAATTTCCTCTTTTTGTGAATATGTTTGGATCTATCATAGGTAAACTGCAGCAGCTATTGTTGCTATTGTATTAATTGTAGATTACATATGTATAATCCCTATGTGTGTGTGTGTGTGTATGCACGTGCGCACTGATGTGCGTGGGGAGGTCAGAACCTCAGGTATCAGCTATTGTATTCCATTCCACGGTATTTGAAGAAGATGTAATTTTTGCTCACCATCATATGTTGAGAGGCACGCTAAAGGCCCAGCAGCTATCAGGCCTTCTCCTGTCTTGTCTTCCTATCTCACTGTAAGAACACTGGGCTTACAGATGGGCATGACTGTGTCTGGATTTACTCAAATTTGGGGAATATGATCTCAGACTTTGATGCGTGTGCATCAAGCATTTTACCCAATGGCTCATGTCCCAAACCCATAAATAATATTTATGCAAAAGAGACAGAGGAAATACTCTGGATTTATCACGATGAAGCTCTGTTACTGTAATCTTTCATTTCTTTATTTTTCTTTTATCTCCTTCAAATATGAAATAGATCTGTTTTATATCCCCCAAATATGAAAGTATAGACATATGAGCTACTTTTACATACTTTTAAATAAAATTGTTATTCTGCATCTTAAACTTTTAAAATGTTTATGATTTGTTTTGTTAGTTGTTTAGTGTTGTGAGGGGGCATGGAATCACACTATGGTATGAATGTAGATCCAAGGATGATTTTCCAGAATTGTTTTTCTATTCCCACCATGGGGGTTCTGTTTAGTTAACTCAGACGAACAGACTTGGCACCTTAGCACTGTCACATTCTGAGCCCTTCCTTTAGCTCTTAGAGCTTAAGATTTAGTGACTTCACAAGGTCCTGACAAAATTTCATTTTATTATCATGGGGAATTACTGCAGAGCTGCTTTTAATAATCTTGGTGAACTTCAACACTACATTCAATGTCTCTTGGCAGAAGAACAGTAAACCAGTACGGGTTTCTTTAGAAGGCTACTCTGCATCACACCCTAAAATTGGCCTTTTCTTTCTTCTTTCATAACCTGGGATGAACAGCATACTTTCAAGTTGAGTTCCAGGGTTGTTCCTGTCCTTCTACTCACAGCCTATAAATTGCCCTTAAAAGATTTGTTCTTACCTAGCAACTTCCATACATTTTAGGATCTTTCATAGCACTCTGTGATAACCTACATACAACTTAGAGACAAATGCTGCAAATGTTACAGGTTCATAGGGTAATGGTATATTTTTGCTAGGGCATGGTAGGGCAATGCTGTGTTCACTTACTTCCTAAAATCCTTTCTTTATTAGTCTTTATTTCATTACTGACATATGGTGAAACAGGTATTCACTACATTTTCATTATAGAACTTCAACAAAAGATCTAAGCAGAGAGCTATCATTTTATCATTGTGCTCTTCACTATTGACTTGTCACTGTCCAGAGAATATCTATAACAGGGATTAATGCTCATAATAACATCTATTGAATACGGTTGTAAGCACCAAGTGGGTTACTATTATAATAGTACTTCATGTACAGTAACTACTATTCAGTCTCTGCTGAAAGGATCTTAGGTTCTTTCCTCAACAAGGAAGAAGAATAGACTTGATTCTACAAACATTTAGTAAGAAGTCCCACACTCTGTTTCTCATAACATATTTTTCTTTTGGAATTCACAAAAAAGTGTTTCTGTGACTCTATGAATAACAAACTGTGATGGTGTTCCACCCTCTTACATAAGAGAGTCTGTCTTTGTGTCCAAGTTACTCACAATTTTCCCATATACAATGAATAATCTTTAAATTACTAATAGTACCACAAGTCATCTGCACAAGGAGAAATTGTGGTCCCTTTTGAGGTTCTCACTGATAAAATGATTGAAGAATGGAAGCACACAAGAACAGTTTTAAAAGAAAAACACCAGTGTCTGGCAAAGCTGTATATCTCAGCAGCAGCATGAAGCAGAATGAAGGAGTCAAGGAAACAAGCCATGTTGTTTAAGAGAGCGTGGAGGATAGACACATGGGTCAGTAGCAGCCATATAGCAGAGAGGAGAGCTGGAAGGGAAGAACACAAGGGCAACATGTTGGGGAAAGCATACTTAGGGAAGAACCAGAAGGAAGAAATAAAGTTACATTTCTCTGAAAAAGTCATGAAATGAGGCCATATACTAAACTGCTTGGCTGCAACCCAGCAAGATACTGTGCTATAGGTGGACATTATGAGAGGGAATGGTAGTGTACCTCATCAGACATCTAGTTATTTCTCTTACCTCTTTCTGATGGCTTAATGTGGACCCACCTACATGGAGGTCTTTCCTTAGCCAAGTTATTGACCTAGATCAACAAGATTCTTCTCTCTTGATAAAAAGAGTTTGTTTATAACAGTAGAAGCAACTGATTCAGGTGATTTAGGAAAAGATCCTACCATATTTGAAACTTTGATTTTCTAGTGATGGGATCTTAACTTTTATTCCTCGGCCACTTTTTAACACAATGCCTTCTTTTTTTCTTTCTTTCTTTAAATCAATGTATCAGTGAGCAGTGAAGCAGCAAAAGGAATATCTTTCTCTTGACTTTCATTTCCCTACCTTTAATAATTACTGTAGCTAGTAAGAATGGAACATCCTCCCACATTTCAAAATGGATTAAGCAGATAGAAAAAAATTATTTACTTATATATTGGTCATGATTTCAAACCTACATTGTCATCTTTGCATTAGGAAAATCTACTATCTCTGAGGAGCAAACTTCACATTCCTCAGTGATGTTGTTAATCACACTATGTGAATAAAACAAAACAAAACATCTTTAAAGCAGTTTGGATCTCATTGGGTAAGATCTTGGTCCAGGATACAATGTTACTCACACATTGGCATCTTTTCCCTAAATGGTTACCACCTACTTTCTGCTCTAATCCCACTTCATTAAATGAATAAATACAGTTTCTGAAGTAATCAAACTTTTACTCCCTTATGTTCTTGTATTTTTATTCTTTAATTGAACTAAATAGAATTTGAAGAAGTACCCATGTGAATTCACAGTGTATCTCTTTGGTATCTTTTATCCTTCTGTTCACAGATATTCAGTAACTCTCTAT
Source organism: Onychomys torridus (assembly GCF_903995425.1). Classification (NCBI taxonomy): domain Eukaryota; kingdom Metazoa; phylum Chordata; class Mammalia; order Rodentia; family Cricetidae; genus Onychomys; species Onychomys torridus. The sequence continues at coordinate 59,370,610 of NC_050457.1, read as the reverse complement.
TTCCCGCAGAGCTGATCTCAAGCATCCCAACAATTGACATTGAAAACTAATTATTCTAGACACCCCTTACTCCAATACTAACAAATCTAACTCCCCCAACTTGATTTGTATAAAATCACCTCCTTCATGGTTGAAAGCATTCCTCTGCAAAATGATAGACTTTAGGGTATTTTTGTGTTTGTTTCTAGGAATATTTTTTCCCAAGATAGATACTACACTATCCTTATCAGTCTGAAGTCCCAGCTGAAATATCATATCTCCCTTTCTAAGCAATATAGCCTTACATGATTTCTTCTTTCTCTGCATCTGATTTATGCTAACATCCTAGACCCTCTGCATGATATTTCATTTTGCACAATTCTCATCTTACTTCATTTTTCTTGACTGCTAGTTGGAAAAAACTGCTCAAAACAATGTTTTAAAATACATAGTACATTTCCCTGTAAAAGAGTATCTACTAAAATTAATAATTAAGAAGGATTACAGTGAAAATTTCCATCAGTTGCCCGTAATGATGAAAAAAATTTGCAAAGACATTCGTTCTAAGAAATACATAGGAGCAATTTTAGATCATTCAAGCATTATTTTTAACTTATCTCCCCAAGTAGGGTTAACTTACTATTCTTGAAGTATTTCACAGGGTCAAAACCAAATAGAAACATAGAACTGACATTAAATTTAATGTAGTTGTAACTGGCCAGGCAGAAATGCAGAGATACTTGTGGTTTCTCAATTTCATTATTGAGACATGGGAACACAAAGGGATATGAATTGATCCCAAGAATCTTATCCTGGATGAAAGTAAAGTGCCCAGCCAGAATGAGAAGATAACTAACACAGAGAGATTTCACAGTTCTAATAACTTCTCAGACTGTCTTAAAGGAGGGAACTGGAGCCCAGACAGTGGTAGGTCAATGGTAGGTAGTATCACAACTTCATCAGGGCTGCTCAGATACATATGTCCATGGCCCGCTATTTAAAATTTAATCTTCCTTGATAACTTAACCATGAGATTCAAGGGTCCTCTGGCTCTATTTTGCCTTCTATTGAAATGTGGTCACATTGAGTAAACCTCCTTTTTCTGATTTCCCCATTTACTTTGGCCCCTTTAGGTGGCTTATTGAGAAAAGGTTCCTCCACTTGGGTTGGACATGGATAGACCCAACCCAGGTGGAAGAGACATGTAATATGACACAGTAAAACTTTAAATATGAGATTTCAATAGGAAATACAGGAGCATTTTGGTTTTTTTATCTCCTAGATAAAGGTCCCGCGTTTCTTCAAAATTGAAAACACAGGTAATGCATGACACATATGCATCCAATTATCATTAAAATTCTAGTAAACAGCACTCCAGCAAAGGATGGAGGTAGGCTGACTGTAGAACTATGCCTCTCCCTCTTCTTCTCCAAATCTAATTCCCCAGTCCAGTCCCGTCCCTAACTCTGCAGCAGCCCACCTGCCACATCTTCCCTTCTCCAACATCCCCAATCCATCACACAAATCTTTGCCACATCAAAAGCACAGAAATAGTTTCAAAAAACTTAGAAAGAATTTTCCCTCACTTACCAAAGGAGATGCCTATCAAAGAACAAGAAGCATACAGAGCATCACATAGAAGGGACCAGAAGAGAGAATCCCTCAGCACTTAATAATGGAAGCACTAGACATACTGAAGGACAATAGAATGTGAAACACTTCGAGGGAAAAAGTTCCAGTAAAATTTAAAGAGGTACACCTATTAGAGTAACATATAACTTCTCAATGCAGATTCTAGAAGCCAGAGAGGCCTTGGAAAGATGTTTTATAAACTCTAAGAGAACACAAATGCAAGCAGAGTCTACAATTCCCTGCAAAATTTTCAAACACAATAGATGGATAAAATAAGATATTTCATGTTAAAATTTGATCAATATCTATATATACATCCAGTCTTACAGAAGTTCTAGAAGAAAAACTTCACTTAAAGAGGTTAATAACATGTAAGGAAACACAAGAAATAAATACTCAAGTACAGCTAATCAGAAGAAGGGAAACACACACAAACACACACACACACACACACACACACACACACACAGCCACCACTATCATAACAATGGCAACAAGAAAAACAACAAAAAATAATAGGAATTAAAGTAACAATGTTCGTTGATATGATTTAATATCAACAGTCTCAATTCCCTTAATAAAAAGACACAGAACCAGGCAGTGGTGGTGCACACCTGGGCTACCAAGTGAGTTCCAGGAAAAGGCACAATGCTACACAGAGAAACTCTAACTAAAAAAAAAAAAAAAAAAAAAAAAAAAAAAAAAAAAAAAAAAAAAAAGAAAAGAAACAGACTAACAGAATATATGCTAAGACAAGATCCATACTTCTGCGGCATGAAGGAAACACACCTCAACAGCCAGGATAGATATCACCTCAGGGTAAAAGGATAGAAAAAGCTAATCCAAGGAAATGAACTTCAAAGGCAAGCTGGTGTCACCATTCTAATGTCTCAAAAAATGGATTTCAAACCCAAACTAATTAGGATGAGGAAGGACATTGCATATTCATTTAGGAAAAAAAAATTCTCCAAGAGAAAACTGCAATTCTTAACATCTGTGCACCAAACACCAGGCCACCAAGTTCATTAAAAAAGAAGAAGAAGAAGAAAAAACTACTATAGTTTACGTCATTTGTTGACCCTCACACTCCTATTCTGGGAGACCTCAGTAGCCCATTTCTGCCAATATACAGGTCATCCAGACAAAACATGAGCAGAGAAATACTGGAACTAACTGGTGTTACACTCCAAAGGAACCTAATAGATGTTTATAGAACATTTCACCCAAACAGGAAAAAAAATATATATATATATATTTATATATATATACCTTCTTCATAGGACATTATGGAACTTGCTGCAAAATTGACCACATACTAGGACAAAAAGGAAGTCTCAACAGAAACAATAAAATTGAAATACCACCCTGCATCCTCTCTGACCACCATGGATTAAAACTAGATATCAACAACAGAAGCAACAGAAATCATACAAAGTCATTAAAAATAAACATCTCACTATTGAATGAAAAATGTATCTTTCTCTAGTTGAATGAAAGTAAATCCATAATATACCCCAAATTATGGACACAATGAAGGCACTTGTCAGAGGCCAATTCATAGCATTAAGTACCTACATAAAAAGGACAGATCTAATATTAGTACCTTAACACCACCCATTAAACCTCTAGAACAAAAAGAAGAAATCACACTCAAAAGTAGGAGATGGCAAGAAATAATTAAACTTGTGCCAGTGGTCAATAAAGTAGAAATGACAAGCAAACAAACAAATACAAAGAGTGAATGAAACAGAGTTGGTTCTTTGTAAAAATCAGTAAGATTAACAAACACATATCCAAATTAACTACAAGGTAGAGAGTTAAGTGTTAATCCCACAATTTGAGCCAAATTTGAAGCAAGCTTGATTTTTTAAATTAGATTTGTGTTTTAATTTTACATATCAGCCATGGGTTCACCTGTCTTTCCCGCTCCCGTCCCCAGTACCCAACTTCCCCTCAGGCCCTCCCCTCCATTCCCATCTCCTCCAGGGCTAAGACTCCCCTGGGGATTCAGCTCAACCTGGTGAATTCAGTACAGGCAGATCCAGTCCCCTCCTCCCAGGCTGAGCAAAGTGTCCCTGCATAAGCCCAAGGTTCCAAACAGCCAGCTCATGCACTAAGGACAGGTCCTGGTCCCACTGCCTGGGGTGCCTCCCAAGTAGTTCAAGCTATTCAATTGTCTCACTTATCCAGAGGGCCTGATCCAGTTGGGGGCTCCACAGCTTTTGGTTCCTAATTCATATGCTTCCATTAGTTTGTCTATTTGTTCCTGTGCTTTTTTAAATCTTGGTCTCAACAATTCACACTCTTACAGTCCCTCCTCTTTCTCAACAATTTGAGTCCTGGAGCTCCACCTGATGCCTGGCCGAGGATCTCTGTATCCACTTCTATCAGTTATTGGAGGAGAGTTCTAGCACAATAGTTATGGTGTTTGGCCATCTGATCACCAGACTAGGTCAGATCAGGCTTTCTCTCGACCATTGCCAGGAGTCTACAGTGGATGTATTATTGTGGATTTCTGGGGACCTATCTAGCACTTTGCTCCTTCCTGTTCTCATGTGGTCTTCATTTATCATGGTCTGTTATTCCTTGTTCTCCCTTTCTGTTCTTGATCCAGCTGGGATCTCCTGTTCCCCTAAACTTTCTTTCCCTCAAACTTTGCCCTTCATTACTCCCACTCTCGTCCAGGTTGTTCATGTAGATCTCATCCATTTCTCTGTCATTGGGCAATCCCTTGTCTTTCTTAGGGTCCCATTTTCTAGGTAGCCTCCCTGGAGTTGTGAGTAGCAGTCTAGTCATCTTTATTTTACAACTAGTATCCTACTATGAGTGAGTACATACCATGTTTGTCTTTCTGAGTCTGTGTTACCTCACTCAGGATGGTTTTTTTCTAGATCTATACATTTGCCTGTAAACCTCATGATGTAGGCGTAGTCTTGAACACATTGGCATAGGAGATCACTTCCAAAATATAACACCAGTAGCACAGACACTGAGAGAAACAATCAATCAATGGGACCTGTTGAAACTGAGAAGTTTTTGTAGATCAAAGGGCACGGTTAACTAGATAAAGCAACAGCCTACAGAATGGGAAAATGTCTTCACCAACCCCACATCTGACAGAGGGCTGATATCCAGAATATATAAAGGACTCAAGAAATTAGACATCAAAATGCCCAACAGTCCAATTAAGAAACGGGCTATAGAATTAAACAGAGAATTCTCAACAGAGGAAGTTCAAATGGCTGAAAGATATTTAAGGAATTGCTCAAAGTCTCTAATTATCTGGGAAATGCAAATCAAAACAACTCTGAGATACCACCTTACACATGTCAGAATGGCTAAGATCAAAACACATAAGACAGCTTATGCTGGAGAGGATGTGGAGCAAGGGGAACTCTCCTCCACTGCTGGTGGGAATGCAAGCTTGTACAGCCACTTTGGAAATCAATATGTTGCTTCCTTAGAAAAGTGGGAATCCATCTTCCCCAAGACCCAGCTATACCACTCTTGGGCATATACCCAAGGAATGCTCAATCATATCACAAGGGCATTTGCTCAGTTATGTTCATATCAGCATTGTTTGTAATAGCCAGAACCTGGAAACAACCTAGATGCCCTTCAACTGAAGAATGGATAAAGAAAATATGGTACATATACACAATGGAGTACTACTCAGCAAGCTTTATTTTTATTGGTGTGTACCCAAGAACTATGTGGCCAGAGACTGGCTCCTAAGTTGGGTTCAAGAGAGAATCCCTGAATCCATCTCTTGGGCCCCTTTTAAGGAGTAAAATCATGAGTAGGTTTATAGAAGGAAGACAGTGGAGCAATAAGGAAATACAAAAAAAATTAAATATGTCATATGGTCACCTGCCATGTAATTATGGAGGGGTCAGGGAGGGTCAGAAGGGACAGGGTATTCTCAAAAAGAAATCAAGGTCATAAACCTGGGAAGGTCAGCTTCTAGGAAACAGAGCAACATAACTCAACCAGTAATATAAACTTAGTATAAAAAATAAACATAATGGCTCCTGCCTTCAAAATGGGGTCAAGTAGGTGTCTCCATGAGAAAATGCTTAATTTCAAGGAGGAAATCTCTTGGGGTGTTACTGTAGACAAAGAATTACAGGAAATTAAGGAATGTTGAGAGCTGGATGACTAGATTTCCCCAGGGAAGAGTTCGCCAGTTGTTTATACAATACCATCTAGACAGTCCTTTTTACAGATTGAAAGGGCTGTGTTTACATGTTTAGGATAATAAATATGAAAGACATCAAGGCAGGTACCTGAGAGGAATATGATTAAGGAAAAGGGGAGGAAGAAATAATGTAATTATATTTTGTTTCTAAAAGCATTTATATAAAGAATAAAAAGACAATTATATACAACTAAAACATTCACATACATTTAACGGATGATATGAACTGCTTATAATTGATATGAACAGAAAAATTTTCAAGATTACAGTATTCTGGGTAGAAAAGCAGAAAGTGTTCCTCTAATTCAATAAATGGTTCAAATGAAAATAAATATAACACTATGTGTGTCACCAAGGGAGAAGATAATTATGTTTTTTGCCTTTTAATATGCACAGAGGAATAAAGAAATACAATAAAACAGAAAAACCCACATTACCACATTGCTTGGTGTTTAATCATTACTTTTATGTGTTTGTTAATAAGACTAAAATTGATGGCAATTTCTTCATGATTTTTCCCCTTATTATAATAGTGTAGTTAATCAAAACACTATAATAAGGTGAAATGGAAAACTCTTTTTACTACACTATGATCATTTGCATTTTCTTTGAATAATTGTAACAAAATATCAGATGGCAAGTGTTATTTATATCATTTAATTTGGGGGAGGTTTCAGATAACTGTTAAGTGTACTTTACAGAGTAAGTATTTCAGACCATTAAGTGAGCTTTGCACATAGACACCATTTTTAGAAAACATGCAGGAAGAAGACAATTTTATTCTCAAAGCATCTTCTGATGTAGCAGGTTCTCAATGTTAGGCACAGACTTGATGAATCTCAATAATCTCCACATATTTATAGCTATATGAACTGCAAATTATGTTCATACATGTTATTAATGCCATTTTAGACTTATTCCTTTGGTCATCAATCCAACAAAATATATTCTACTTTTTCTACCTTGTGTCAAAAACTAAGAATTCATCAAGTTATAACTTAGATTTCAAATTACAAATGAAGTGGGATAATTTTTGAATTGATAAAATTTTCAGGATAATAAAACAATCCATAGCTAATGAATATGCAATTTGTATACAATGTAAATGTTATTTAGTGTTTCATTCCTGATGCATAATATATATGTTTTACTTGATTCTATAATAAAACTTCACTGAAATATTTAATTTTTTCTTTAAATACTTACCTGCATTGGTATAATGCTATATACATCTCAACTTGATATTATGTAGTGAAATTATTTTAGTGTATTACTGATTGATATTAATTAGTATATACTTGCTTTTCATTAATATAAACCCATATGACTTAATATTTATGTTAGAGTATATATTTATATACTCTAACATAAATATTAATAAGTCATATGTGTTTAAGATCTCACATTTCACAAATTTTTCATACTTATATGGCTGAGTCAAGAGCTTTTGGAAATTCAAATGCTTTACAAAGGTAGAAAGAAAGAAATTTGTTTGTCATACTTGGTTTCAAAATTTCCTTGCTTTTCTACCACTGTTCTGCAAAGGGAATTCTTTTTTTAAAAAATTTATTATATTTGTGTTCTAATTTTACACATCAGCCAGGTGTTCCCCTGTCCTCCCCTCTCCGGCCCCAGCCTCCACCTTCTCCCCAGGCCCTTCCCTCCATTCCCATATCCTCCAGGGCCAAGAATCCCCTGGGGATTCATTTAAATCTGGTGGATTCAGTACAGGCAGGTCCAGTCCCCTCCTTCCAGGCTGAGCAAAGTATCCCTGTGTAAGTCCAAGGATCCAAACAGCCAGCTCATGCACTAAGGACAGGTCCTTGTCCCACAGCCTGGATGACTCCCAAACAGTTCAAGCTATTCAATTGACTCACTTATCCAGAGGGCCTGATCCAGCTCAGGGTTCCACAGACTTTGGTTCATAATTCATATGCTTCCATTAGTTTGGCTATTTGTCCCTGTGCTTTTCCAATTTGGATCTCAACATTTCACACTCTTACAGTCCCTCCTCTTTCTCGACAGTTGGACTCTTGGAGCACCAACTGGGGCCTGGCCAAGGATCTCTGTATCCACTTCCATCAGTTATTGGATGAGAGTTCCAGAACAACAGTTAGGGTGTTTGTCCATCTGATCACCAGACTAGGTCAGATCAGGCTTTCTCTCGACCATTGCCAGGAGTCTACACTGGATGTATTGTTGTGGATTTCTGGGGACCTCTCCAGTACTCTGCCTGTTCATGTTCTCATGTCATCACAGAGAATTCTCCACAGAGGAAGTTCAAATGGCTGAAAGACATTTAAGGAATTCCTCAACATCCCTAATTATCCAGGAAATGCAAATCAAAATGACTCTGAGATGCCACCTTACACCTGTCAGAATGGCTAAGATCAAAAACACAGAAGACAACTTATGCTGGAGAGGATGTGGAGCAAGGGGAACTCTCCTCCACTGCTGGTGGGAATGAATGCAAGCTTGAACAGCCACTTTGGAAATCAATATGGCACTTCCTTAGAAAATTGGGAATCCATCTCCTCCAAGACACAGCTATACCACTCTTGGGCATACCCAAGGAATGCTCAATCATATCACAAGGGCATTTGCTCAGTTATGTTCATATCAGCATTGTTTGTAATAGCCAGAACCTGGAAACAACCTAGATGCCCTTCAACTGAAGAATGGATAAAGAAAATATGGTACATATACACAATGGAATACTACTCTGCAGAGAAAAACAATGACATCATGGGGTTTGCAGGCAAATGGATGGATCTAGAAAAAAAAAATCATCCTGAGTGAGGTAACCCAGACTCAGAAAGACAAACATGGTATATACTCACTCATAGGAGGATACTAGATGTAAAACAAAGATCACTAGACTGCTACACAACTCCAGGGAGGCTACCTAGAAAACGGGACCCTAGGAAAGACACAGGGATCACCCACTGACAGAGAAATGGGATGAGATCAACATGAACAACCTGGACAAGAGTGGGAGTAATGAAGGGCAAGATTTGAGGGAAAGAAAGCTTAGGGGAGCAGGAGATCCCAGCTGGATCGAGAGAATTCATTCTTAATATTACAATGTTTGGAATTTAGGAAGCTAAACACAGACAACAAGATGAAAGGGTCATGTCACAATTATCTCTCTGATCCAAGTATCTAAAGTGCTGGGTTTTCCATTGCTACAGCAGTCCTCTTCAGTGGGAATAATACAACTTATCCAACATTTGTACATTCATTGTGGTTGCTCCATTGAGAGTTGGCTGTATTTCAACCTAATCACACTCTTCCCTAATTACTTAGGAGAATGATTCAGGAAGATACCATATTAAGCCCACTAAATATGCATAAATCCCTTCAATTAAAACTCTGCAGGATTGTTTTTCATGTTAAACATGCAGTCTAATTACTAGTGTCCCTTAAATGTGCTAATGAGAATATTTGTGAAAATTAAATTCTTCTTTGAAAACTCTTTTAAAATTTTTACTATGTGATAACTAACAATAAAAAAGAACCTGTTAACTTTTAGCTATGCATTTTTCCTTATTTCTACAGTTACTGTGGTGTTTGGCAGGGTGTTTTTTTTTGTTGTTGTTGTTTGTTTGTTTCACAGTATCATCTACCCTGAAAATATTAAGGTCCTTCAAGAAAGTAGCATTAGGTCCTTCAAGAAAGAAAGAAATTGCTTTGACTGTCATCAATGCTACTCATTATTAAAGGATCATAAATAAAAAACAAAACCATCGCATTAACCAATCCCTCACAAATTTATTAATTTGGTAGAGAAATCAATATTTTTATCATTTTCAGCAATATATTGGTTTCTTTCATTGAAACACATTCTGGGTATTTTTTTTAATAACCTAAGAAGAAAAATTTAATGAACACATCCTTTAAAATTTCTAAAAAGTGGCTCGTTTAAGTTTGAAAATCTAGACTGCTGTGTATTTATTATTAGAATATAGTATTTTCTAAGTTAAAATTAGCATGTAATTTATTTTTAGAGTATTTCTTCATCATATTAGCATGATAGATATAAAAACATATGCTATTTCTCATACATGTATATAATTCATACAATATTTTATTTGTGAAACTAGTAATATCCTTGCATTACCTTGGTTCTTGTCACTAGGGCATACTTTGGATATAAGAAGCGAGATATCACACTTGGGGTCCATGCTTTTGTAGCTCACAAAACACCAATAGACATGGAAAAACATATTCTCCTGGATATAAACAAGTATAAAATAGCAACTCTATTAATGACTGATGAAATTCTGGTAGGAATTTTATAAGGAATTCTATGAAGTTGTCTGAAAGGATTGAATATCTTTATTGCATGAGGATGTGTGGAAGGAAAACCAAAGGGTGCAGTAGAAACACACAAAGAAGAGACAAAGGTTAAATTAAAAAAAAAAAAAAAACCTAGAGAGAGATATTTAACAAGTATTGAAAAATTTTCCCAAATATAGAAAGCTATATGTTTTCATCAGAGTGTCTCCCAAAATGGACAAATTGTTTTAGGAAGCTTGTAGTAAACAGGTAAAAAGACCAGATATTCTGTAAATGTCCTGCGCAGTTGAAATATAAAGGAAAAGAAGAGAAAGGAAAGGAAGAGCAAAGATATTTAGGAACCACTGATCAACATGTTTGGGTAACTAAATTCTCAAATCATTCTAGGAGTTCCTCATGGAGCGATCTGAAGCAGGCAGGAATTTGAAGGCCCATTGCCAGCTGCCAGGTCACTTATGAAGATTCAGAATTCAGGGTCTGTCACTTCTCTGGCAGGAATGTGCAAATGCCAGGATTTTGCTATAAGGAAGGAGAGGATTGAATTGATATATAAAGAACATCAACAACAACAAAAAAGAGAATGTAAGAATGTTCTCATTAGCAAAGGGGAAATCAATGTTCCTTTTGATCTAAGAAGCAATGAGGAGAGATAAGGCACATATAATTTGAAAATTCTTAAAGATGTAACTGACATAAAAGATCTGAGAAAGAAAAACAATGTCACCTAGCAAGTAACAATCTGAACAATACAGAAGGTATGATTTATGGCGTTTCCTTGGAATAAGGCATAGTTAAAACAAAGGGATAAATACATAGATAATTTAGGTGCATATTCTCAAAACAAATACATGGAACAGGTAAAACAACAGATAGTATAATTATGGGGGATATTGAGTTATCTTTGGTCTTAAGAGAGTACTTAACTTATCTCTTATCAGGTTTGCAATTTAATTTTTTGGTTACATATCTGTGTAACCTATACCCTTGATCTAATATATCTTTCTGGCCCTCAAACTTATGAAATATATAACATACATTTATAAAAGTTATTCTTACAGTGGTTAAAAAAAATTGAATGAATCTCAGAGAATTAATACATGGACTATTGTCATCAAGTACAAAATATTTAAAGTAAAAAAGACTGGCCCATCAAATAATAGAAACTCAAGCCTTAGTGATAGATTGCTGTTGGAGTAAAGTACTTATGAGATTTAAAATAAAAATTTCTCTGAACAACACTGAGTGTTTGGATCATTGATTCCATGGCAGAGACAGAGAGAGCTGCTCCTGCAGTTATGAGTTTTTCTCCATTCCTTGGCATTGATTATTTTTCTTTTCTTTGCTGGGTAGCTACACAAAATGCAATCCATATTGCTCAGTTCTGTTTTACTCAGGTGTAATTATACAGGATATTTCTAAACCATGAAAGGTAAGTTACATCCCCTGAACGGTTAGTCCATAGTGAAGATAATACAACAAAATACAGTAGTCTATTTTCCTGGTAATTCTGAAATATAATGCTGGCTTTCTTGGATTGCCCAAGCCTAGACTGTTTCATGTAGAAGCAATAATCTTCCATGATCATCATTTGTTTAATTTTATTGCTTTATGTTACACATAAATAATACTGATTGCCTAGTAGCCAGGCAGGAAGTATAAGCAGGATAAGCAGAAACACAAAATTGACCAGTATAGTATGATAACTCTGAGGGTGTAGTAGTGTCACTCATACCATGACAGTGAACAACAACAAAAAAAAAATCTCTAATTGGATTTGAGACCTGCTAAACAAGAGGGATACCACGTCTGCTACTGGAGACCTAGCAAAGTACCCAAGAAGTTGTATAGTCATAGATCTTGAAGGAAACATTGCAATCTCCACTTTACTGAAGCATAATAATGCCTGCATATCTTCTAAATGTTTGTCCTTAAAAATTCTAGTAGACTCAAGTAGATAATTTACAATATTCTTTGTGATGCACTTTATGACAATATGGAGATCTCTCCACCTGGGAATTGGCTATTGATGACACACATTGCAGAATCATGATGTTGCAGCTCATATCTAAAACATCAGATTTAGGAGGCTAAATAAGAGATGTTGCTGCAAGTTTAAGGCCTGCCTGGTCTGTGTAGTAATCTCTAGATCAATTTGTAGCAAACAAAAATCAACTCTAGAACTCTAGGTCCAGAATGGGCTTATCTCCATTTATGGTATGTATGTACTAGATGATCTTAAGCACTACTTCATTTTACATGTTGTTCCTCTAGAGAATATGAAAATTGACATAGTTAGCATATATTCATTAAAAAGTTATGGTAAGATTTATGTAAGTTGTGCCTGGAAAATATAACATGTAATGTGTGCCCCAGTCAATTATACACTAGGAATAAACATAACAAATTATGGAATAATATTCCTGCAACATAAATGATGGTGACAGGAAAGGGATATTCATACATATATACATACATACATACATACATACATACATACATACATACATACACACATACATATATATCTATATATATATGTATATATATGTGTAGTAGGTGAGAGGCTATATGTGCTCAAATATATGATTAAGCATGCTATTCATTATATTATGTTGCTCATTCTGTAGCACTTCTATCTTCCATTATTAATTTGAGCCATAATTACCCATAGATTTTCTGTCCCTTAAAACCATCATTGTACACATTCCAAGGGTTTTGACAATGTTATTACCAATGGCTCCTTGTATCCATAGGTCCACTACATTCTGCTTCTGGTCAGGGCTCTATTTGAGTGTTCCTGTGCATTAATTTAGTGTGGAGAATAACTTCTATTGTTGCTGGCCTATTTCACATGGTGACTCAAGAGGTTAAAATCTATTCTTCTTAATTGCAGCCCCTAGTCAAATTATTCACAGCTAACAATTTTGTATTTGATTTTTTTACTTTGTTTTCAAACTTCAAGAAGGATCACATTTCCATATTGGAGAATTAGTGCTCCAGTGAGCCTCAGAGCTGACATTGGCTGGAAGATGATTTAGCATTTTCAATAGGTTTGTCTGTCTCTAATAGGACGTGACCTATTCTTTTAACCACGGGCCTATTACCTTCCTCTCCCCAGTGATTTTGCTTGTTTGTTTGTTTGTTTGTTTTGTTTTGTTTTTTCCATTACAAACATAGACATCTGACTCTAACTAGCTTATCACCTGACCTGTAACCACTGATCAAACTCTTTTTTTCAGAGATTCTGTTAGGCTATCTTAAGAATTCTAATCTGCATACGATGCAAAAATGTCTCATTAGCTGCCAAGGGAGACAGTGTGGTATGAATAAGCTATTGGCTCCACAGGGCAAAAACACCCTTTGATCTTTATACATTCCAATAAATACTGGCCCATAATTTTGACCAAACATTTTAAAATCAGATACTTATATAATTATACTTTGTTACCTGATGGGACTAACTTTAAGAAAGTTATACTTATGTATATACATGGAAATATGTAAGAAAAAAGAGAGAAAAAAAGGTCAATTACAGCTTAAAATGTGGTAATTAATAAGCATTTAAATACTGGCCATAGTGGAGAACTCATTACCACACAGAGACATTTAACAGTCAATTTATCCCAAAGGCTCACCTAATTTAGCAATGATTCTTAAATTAAGCTGATTTTAAGTCTCACATTGAAGTCCTTTTATCTCAGAAAATTCATCCCAATGAAGAAAGTTTGCATTCTGCTTGGGATAAAATTTTGGAGCATAACTGGATTTTGTTTTCAGTATATAAAAAAATTCAAAATCTTTTTGTTGTTTAAAAGGTATGCTAGCCCTGGCTAGTACTTAGGCAAGAATATACCATACTTAGAGAAGTCTATTTCAGGAAAGGGTAAGTTATGCTTTTGAACTTCTGCTTAATGTACCATCCACCTTACAGTTCCACACAAGCTTACTTGAACCTCTCTGAATTCCGCTGTTTTTAGCACAGACTCTCAACACCTCTCAAAATTAAATCATCTCAAAGTATGGCCTGCCATACCTCATTTCAATCAGTACATCAAATATTCAGTGAAGGCAGGGTTTATGTACATTATCTTTTAATTTCTCTGGAAAATGTAGTTTGACAACATTGACTAATCTGCTCTAGTATACTTTAATGAATTAGTCCTTGATAGTATTTATTCTTCTTCTGAAAGAGCAATATATCAGCTCTACGTGAAGAATATACCTTCACTGTGGGTAAAATCAATTTGAGAACATTAATTATTTCACTTAATCATGATTCCTCAGTCACTTCTTGTGAAACTAAACTGTATTATGTACTATGAATAATGTTGAAGCAGGTACAAAAGAAAAGAGAGTACACATCTCTCAAATTTAAAACAGAAAAGAGAAATTAACTCATTAAACTTTGTGTCACTGAAGATATACACAATGATAACAGAAAAATTAACATGAAAAGCAAAGCAGTGTTGCCACCAGAGATAAGGGGGGACTGAGTCTTTGGTGATCGAAGAGGAAGGGAAGAATACAACAGGTAACCAGATTCTCCCACCAAAAGGGAGCATGTGCAAATGTAGCCCCCAATATATCTGACACTGTAGGTAGATGTATAAAGAGGAGACACACATTTTGAAAAATGCACTTACTGATGACTTGCAGTTTATGCTTGGAGTGACTACTTTATCTGCTAGTGTGTGTGTGTGTGTGTGTGTGTGTGTGTGTGTGTGTGTGTGTATGTTTGTGTGTGAGAGAGATAAGCAAAGACACATTCCTCTGGGTTGTAAAAATATCCATTCCCTACTGTGCTACATTCTGTTGTCTGCACTTCTTGGTGAGGAGAGTATCCTTGTCCTGTTCCACCCAATGGTCACATACTTTCAGATCTTCAGATCTTTTATCCTCTGGAGAAGCAAATGATCTTTGTGGTTTTTGTCTAAAAAACAACATCTGTATATGTGAAGCAATATAAGTATATTCCAAATGTGTTCATTAGTTGTAATTTAGTGTTTCCATGCTATTTTGCTTTTTCATGAAGAATTTTTTAAATCTATAAGCATAGTTTATAGATTCAGTTATTTCACATTTGCATATCTTTCTGTATTTAAAAAGTGCTTCTTTCATCTAATGTATTTATTAAATACACATTTATTGTGAAAATTACTTAAATTCATCTACTTCTATTTTCTAAAATAAATTGTTTATATCTTTAGATGTATGTAATTGTGTTATTTGTATTATAGAAAACTACAATGTGTGCCCCAGTCAGGCAAAAAAAAAAAATACATAATGAATGGGTTCCAAAACCAGACCTCTCTTTTATCAACCCCCACACTATGCATGAACTAGAGAGCTGCATTGTTTCACTTATGGTAAACACTTTACACACATATGAAAAAAATGTATCTGGATATTTTGTTCTGCTTAATACACTGGTAATGAAAGAGAAATATTTTTGTTTTGTTTTGTTTTGTTTGTTTTGTTTATTGAGAGAGGGTTTCTCTCTGCGCTCTGGCTGTCCTAGAACTTGCTATGTAGACCAGGCTAGGCTCAAACTCTGAGTTCAGTCTCTGCTTTTGCTTCCTGAGTGCTGAGATTGAAGGCATGTGCAACCAGCACGGGGCTAAGAAATCTTTATTGTTTCTTTTTACATATGACTGGGATTTAACATATTAAAAAACTATAAAGAAAATACAATGCTGGGCGGTGGTGGTACATGCCTTTAATCCCAGCACTCAGGAGGCAGAGGCAGGCAGATCTCTGTGAGTTCGAGGTCCGCCTGGGCTACAGAGTGAGTTCCAGAAAAGGCACAAAGCTACACAGAGAAACTCTGTCTCAAAAAACCAAATAATAATAATAATAATGATAATAATAATAATAATGCAAAACAACTGTGAAAATTACTACCTCTCTCTTGACTTAATTTTTCACAACATTGTTTAGTGAGGAATTAACCTTTAGTGAGGTCTGAATTTTGCTCTCAGTCATAGAGAGGCCATGTCTATATTTATAGATCTAGAATTGTCATTGTAAAGTAACTTGTGAAAATATTTTGCAGAATCTTTGGGAACACTGGCTGATATGAGTTTCAAATTCCAGAAAAATGGGAAAAGGAGAAATGATGGTGTCTTCCTGAATTTCCATGAGTGATGGGGAATGTAAGATTGATAAACAAGAGGCATGCAAGCTCCAATAATATTCTTGCCATTAAACACTAGGTGAATTTTCACATTAAGCAAAATTGCAACAAAACCATCTATGACCTTGTATCTTTCGCCGTGACTAATTGTAATTTGCACCTTTTCATTACAATAAAATATGCTTTAATTTTTATATTTCATAAAATGTTTTTATTTATATATTTTTGTATATTTTTATGATGATTTATCTTTTATAAATAATATAAATTTTATCAGAGTGTCATACATTGTCTTACCCAATTATCCAATATGATGCTTGAATCCCATATTGGGGCCATAATGTCTGAAAAGAAAATGTCCCAGGGGTGACCCAGCTTGAGTCTGATTTCTGAGATCAATGGATACTTTAACTGGATTGTCCCTCAGAGGTGGACACTAGTCTAAATCAGTTGCTTAAATGCTCTAGACATTATAGCATGCTGAAAGAGTTGATGTACATCTGTGTTGTTAAGTATGATGCTCAAAAGCATGTGAAGCTTTGAATTTAAATCATCACCTTCAGAAATGAAAATTGAAGCAGATAGTTATGACTAGGGCCAGGGTCAGAGGGTTCAGGTGATTGTGTAAAAATTCTACTTGAGGAAACATCAAAGACACAAAACAGCATTTCTCTTTATATCACTTTGGTCTAGTCAAGCAAGGACAACGAGAATGCAGAGCACAGGCATATATTTATATCAGTGGCATTTCTTGCCATGTGTCAAGTTCAGAGAATGATGAAGCCCATGGCAAACAGGATTGGGGTGGATTCTGGAAGATTCCTTCCTGTGTGAAATAATTTCTCATATGCTTTACAAATTAAGGTGTTTTAAACAAATAAGCATCATATGTTTACACTGATGTTTAACTCTAATGCCCATCAAATGCCACCTGTGATAGTAATGACTGCATTATTGTGCTTTTTCTAAGCACTCAGAAAATTTTTGATGTTGGCAATTTGTCCTATATTTCAATAATCAGTTTACATGTGAGTTTTCTGTGGTGCTCAAGAGGCTCCTGGGGCGCCTTGCTCTGTCTTTGAGACATTAACTTGATGTTATTTTTTTTTTCTCAGTGGCTGCCTCTGAAGATCAGAGCCTGACAGCCTCTCAACTTCCTCCTGCACTCTTTTATAATATAAGGGCCATGTAAAACATACGTGTCTTTTCTGCCTACACAGGAGCTCCATACTAGGATAAAGAAACTATGACATTGTTAATATTTTTTTCCTTTCTATCATTTCTGTCACCTTAGCCCTTTGTCTACATCCTGAATATGTCCTTTAACATTTGTGATATTGTTGTAACATTTAATCAAACTCTATCTGATTGGGTGGTAGTTATGTGGTTGCTCTCTACTACACTGCAAGTTCCTGGTGAACACTCATATATATACTTGTATCTTCAGCAATGACTACAGTGCCTGGCATGTAGTTAGTATGCTCCTGTATTCTAGGTAGTCTCATACTTGCAATTAGAGCTTGTGGTAATATTCTTCTCATGTTAGTTTCAACACAGTCTCTGGCAGAGTTCGATTACAAGGTTAAGATTGATGGTTCTCTTTATTTTAAAGACACTCTGTGGATGAGGGACTTTAATAATACGTAAGATATTTTCCCTTAAAATATATAGCTACAATTCACAATGACTATTCTTTATACTTCCAATTATAGATTTGATAAATAGTATACAATATCATAAATCCCATATCAGGGGAGAATCAAAAGACTACAACTGATATAAATACAAGTCCAAGCAAAATACAGGGTATTTTTTTTTAAGTTAAGTGAGGTTTTAAAAAAATCCATCCAGATGTCTTGCTAGCTAAGAGTATACATAGATGCAGTCTTCAGCTACTTCGTGTGCATGGCCCTGCAAAGCAGATGCATTTCTATATTCACACAGGAAGCTGTGCATGCTTGCATATTAAGTATGACACAAAAATGAGGGTGCTGATGAAAATAACTGTTCTCTACAGGGAAACTCTAAATATGATGCTAAATTTGTTTTCCTCCCCATATGTGTTTATATACCTTGGGTTGTATATGAGTAAAGCATGAAATTCTGCTGCTTCTATTCCCGTTGTGTCGCTGCCACACAGAATTATTATAAAATATCACTCTAAGTGCAGCTTTGCTTCACCGGGGGTGTCCCTTTAAACATAGCTGGTAAACACTGAAAAGCATTCTGCAATAGAAGGGCAATGTAACTTCACATGTCTCTATAGTAACTCCAAGGTGCTTTGAAATCATAGTAGTGCAGTAAAGAACATAATTGCGCAAGTCTTTTCTCTAAAAGGATTATGAGGTTTCCATCTTCTGTAGCCTTCCTTTTAAAAATGCAAGATATGTTCACTACAGTTTCACGACTTACCAAGGTATAAGAGAACAGAATAATAATAATAATAATAAAAAACAGAACAATATAAAACATTTGGGGTTAGTTCTTAGTGTTTTAGAGCACTTGCTTTTTTAGCAGAGAACCAAGGTTCGATTCTCAGCACATATATGTAAATTAAGTAAACCAGTTTCTCCACTTATTCAAATATGTATCATGCCAGTTTTACACACCCACACAAGAAAAAACACCGTGTGAGAGATGTATGAAGTCCAATCTGCAATGGAAAAGAAGGAGAGGGCTTGTGAAATAGCTCACAGGAATAAAGGTATGAGTATAAAAGATATGATGCATATGTGCAAAAATGTCATGACAGTGATCAGAGGAATGTTGTAGAAGCAAAGCAAATCCCACACAACCACAAGACTGATGTCCTGAGTTTGTTTCCCAGAACTAGTGTAAACATAGAGGAGGAGACCCAACTCCACAACGTCTTCCTTTGACATCCACACACAGAAATGCCAGTTATGAACTCCTATATACACATCCTACAGAGACAGACAGATACACACACATACACAGACACATGCACAGAATTTATAACTTTAAAATGTCATAATAAAATATATTCTAACTTGTTATTAACATTCTAATAAAATATTTTTTTAAAAAACAAAACATAAAGCTGGGGGTGATGGTGGCGCACGCCTTTAATCCTAATCCCAGAGAGCCAGGCAGATCTCTGTGAGTTCGAGGCCATCCTGGGCTACCAAGTAAGTTCCAAGAAAAAGGCTCAAAGCTACACAGAGAAACCCTGTCTTGAAAAACCAAAACCAAAACCAAAAACCAAACAAACAAAAAAAATAAATAATAAAGTTAAACTGTTCTAATTTCTTTTATCTTCTGTTAACCATAAAATGGTGGCATAGATATTTAAAACATTATATAGACTATTAGGACCAAATCATGGACAAGATACATTATTTTGGTCTGGGATAAGGGTTTGATGAAATACATATAGTTGTGACAGCCTGATACCTAAATAAGAGTTTTGGTAGTAGACTGTAGAAAATGCTAAAGAAAGAAATTTTTCTTAGTCTTATTGCTACTTGTGTAGTACTTATGATTACAGCTTTGCCTCTAACCTTATTGAACATCTCTGAACAAGTTCAAGTATAATGTTTCAGTATTTTCATTTCACTTTCAAGGAAAAACAGTGTCATACATAATTATAGATGAACTCTGAAAAAAGCACAAAAGGCCATCTGTGAGAGTAGAACAGATGCACTTGTTCAAAATATTTTGTTCTTTTCAAAGGAGGGTATTCTGAAGCTTAAGTCGATACTGTGCAGCTAAGGGAAAACTAGCGAGTAAAATTAAATATAGAAATGATCGCTTATATAGTTGTTGTCGTTTAAGTGTTCTTCCTTAGTTGGAAGCATTGCTCAGTAGTTACCAGCACTTGTTGCTTATCTGGACAACGTATATTCAGGACACCCATGTGGAAGCTTGCAACAGTCTGTAATTACAGCTTCAGGTTATTTGACACTTCTTGTCTCCATGGGCACCTATACTCATATGGACGTACCCATATGCAGACGTTTATACCTTCACAAAATTAAAAGTTAAAATTAAATCTTTAAGTCAAAGTTTTCCTCTATTTGAAAAATTGATTTCCTATGACAAAGACAAAAGAAGGGGCTGGGGAGTGGGTCAGTGCTGAAGAGCACATGCTGCTATTGAAGAGAACTGAAATGCTATTCCTGTACCCACATGCAGCTGCAGACAACTCTCTAGAACTCTAGCTTCATGGGGACTGAACTCTGGCTTTCAGCAAGAACAGCACATTCTCTAAATCACTCAGGATACATCCCTGGCAGCTATAGAGAGTCAGACACGCCCTTCTCAACTCTTAGGACACACACACTCACGTGCACATACTCTCTCTTTCACAGTCAGTATACAGATACATAATTTAAAATATGAAATTGAGTTTTAAAGAATATGTGATATCAAAATTTCATTTCCACACTGTAGATTATGACTATTCTTAGGTCTTGTTATTACAGAAGGCATCATGAAGCCTTAGGTCTTTATATAGTGTATGAACGAATTAACCTCTTTTCTCTTGACTAAATTCCTACTGCATATGTGGTATTATAGAAGCATGTTAATATAAGTCAAGAACAACTAGTCCTCTCCTTCCATGTCTATTCGCAGGTTGTAGGTGGATGTAGAATGACATGCTTTATACTTAAACAGACATCTTACTAAATACATAAATACAACCTGCTCAGTCCATATGATGTTTCTTCTACACACATTTTTTTTTTCAAGGCTGACCACTTGGTATTAGAAAACTGAATGGTGTGATCTTTCCTTGAGAAGGCTATTTCTTCCTTGAGCTCTTTTTTGAAGTTCTTTGTTGAGGCTTGAAGATTCATGAGACTTCTCCCTTCCATGGTAAAATATTGGCATTGCTATGAAAGGTTTTGGAAATAGGAATCAACTTAATTACCTACTATAATCACTATTTCCTCTACCCTTTTCAAAATAGTTAAAATTAGAATACTAAAGACAAGTTGGTGTCAATTAGTGTCAGAAAATAATCATTGAATGTGAGTTAGTCTCTAAGCAGTCCATATTTTAGGTTTAGAGGTGTGTGTGTGTGTACACACTTACTAAAATAAAGAAAAGTAGACGTGAATTTAAAAGTGATCAATAAGGAGTATATGGGAGTTTTTTGAGGGAGAAAAAAGAAGGGAAAATCATATAGTTATATAGGAAAAATATGAAAATGTTAAAGAAATTATATCACTACTCCAAGAAAAGTTTATAAATTTGGTGAATACTGAGTAGAATAAAAGGAAACTAAATAACAATTATTTATGTGGAGATTTTGTACTCTATAATATATTAATCTTTTAGAAACTCCAGCTCTAGACAACACTGGTAAGGGGGTTTGGGAAATATTTCGTGTAAGATTGATTATTTGAAGTTGGTGAAAAATATTTGTTTGTTTGTTTTTATTTCAAACTATAGAGAATCATTTTATCCACCTACCTATGGCATGATCTCTTGGAGGCCTGCTCTTATCTGAAGAGGATGTAGTGAGAGTGGATCTAGAAAAGAAGGGAGGTGTCCGGACCTGAGAAGAGTGTGAAGACAGGGAGGGAAACTATGGTGAGAGCACATTGGATGAGAGAAGAATCTATTTTCAATTAAAAAAAAAATACATGGGGAAAAAATGCTGCTCACTCCTCACTTTAGGATTTGGCATTGAATCCATGTCAGCATCATAGTTATATTCAGAAGAAGGAGGGAGGATAGTTAATAACTTTGAAGACATTTCTTCAGGATTTAAATATGCACGACATATTCATGTGACTAAAATTATCATGTTTTATGGCAGCACACTGGAAAATCTCTCTTTTTCTTTTCTATTTATTAAACTAATACTGACCTCATGAAAAGAATTTAGAAAATTTCCAGGGGCTTATATTTCTAAAGGAAAAAGTTTACTGAAGACTGCTACTGAATATTCTTTAAACATTTTGTAGAATTCATTATTAAAATACTATGAAGTAAAATCATTTTATGTGTTAAAATGATGTATAATAGATACAACATTACTTCTGGTGTCTATTTTGTACTGTGAAAGTCTGACTAGCTTTTATTTTTAAATAGTTCGATGATACATGAAAATATCTAATTTGTGACCATATTGCATTGCATTTTCTCACCACTTTAAGATTTATGACATAATATTGTTGAGAACATATTACTAATAACTTTCTTTTCTTTCTTATTTCTATAACTTTCTTATATCCATAGTCAGTTTTTAATCAATCATTCCAAATTTAAAACTATGAAACACTTAGTAAGCATTGAAAATTAGTTTCTCCTAAGTTGTGTTGTCAAATATATTGATCTTTAGACATATTTAATTATCTCCCTCAACTGGACTATTTTTATTAAATGAAATTCTCCATAAAAACTACGCATACACAGAGAGAGACAGAAAGACAAAGAGATAGAAATGGTGAAAAAGACAAAGAAAAACAATCTCCTTAGATCTTACAAAAAACTCAGAATTACTAAATACTCCAGTTTTAAAAAGCAAGTAGACTAAATGCCAATACTAAGGCACCCACTACAGAAAATACCATTTACTATTTTAAAAAGTAGATGTAGTCTATATAGTTGAGCACGGACTGGCATATCAACATTGCTTCTCTATTTTTTTCCTTTTACTGAAAATAGATTCCCACCCCCAGAGTAGATCCTGATCACAATTCCCTCTTCTACTCCTCTCAGTTATTCGCCATCCTCTTCTCATCTAGACCCACCCCCTTTCTGTCTGTAGAAAACAAACAGATAATAATAAAAAACAAGATAATTGTAAGAAAAAATAGACAAAACAAACAAATAGACAGAAAAGATCAAAGAAACATATATAGATGGAGAGAGAGTTCTTCTCCTTCACGTCCTTAGTAATTATATAAAAACACAAACAGGAAGCCATACTATGTTTGTAAAGAACATGGAGAGTAAAAACAAAATAAAAAACATAAGAAAAAACAAACACTAGATTAAAAGGAAGAAAAGTAAAAATAAAGAAAAATCTTGACACCACATTATGAGACATTGAACACCCAAAGGTGCTGTTGAGTTTGTTTTCTATTGCTTATCTACAGCTGGGCATATTGCTTACCATAAGCGTAGTTTGTTTTCCCAGTAAGACTCTGTTAGAGGAAACCAAATTTTCATTTAGAAGTAGTTATCAATTAGACATAGCTTCTGGGTTAGGAATTGAGGCATGTGTCCACTTCTTTGCAGCTCTAGGACACCATCTGGTGCAGACTTGTTGTAGTATATTTGTTTAAGATATGTCACATTCATTTATGTCATGGAATATTTGTTTAATGATGCAAAGATATGTCACATTCCTTTATGTTGCATTTGTTTAACTATGTTAAACTATGTTACTTTGCCTGCCTAAAACAGCTGATTGGTTTAATAAAGAGCTGAAAGTCCAAAAAAGGGATAGGCAGAAGAGGGATAGGCAGGGCTACCAGGCAGAAAGAATAAACAGGAGGAGAAATCAAAGAATTAAAAGAAAGAGAGAGGCTGGGTGGTGGTGGTGCAAACCTTTAATCCCAGCAGTGGGAGCGGGGAGGGAGCCAGGAGGATATCTGTGAGTTCAAGGCCAGCCTTGTCTACAGAGCAAGATTCAGGACAGGCACCAAAACTACACAGAGAAACCCTGTCTCAAAGAAATGATAGAAGAGAGAGAGAGAGAGAGAGAGAGAGAGAGAGAGAGAGAGAGAGAGAGAGAAGGGGGAGCAGGAAAATAAGGAGAGAAGGACTCCAGAGACCAACCACCCAGCCACACATTGAGCCAGGTAGTAAGAAGGAATGAAAGATATATAAAACAATGAAAGGGGAAAAGCCCAGAGGCAAAATGTAGTTACAGAGAAACAAGATAATTTGAGCTTGAAAAGCTGGCTGAAAAAAAGCCAAGCTTAGGCTGGGCATTCATTAATAAGAATAAGTCTCCATGTATTTATTTGGGAGCTGAATGGAAGGTCCCCCAAAGACTGAAAAAATTAAAAACAAAAAACAAAAAACTACATTTGGTGTACAAACATGTACACTCACAGAGGCCCTAAGAAAGCTGAAAAAAAAAAAAAGAAAAAGAATAGATACAGCTCTTTTAAGAAGTTCTCCCATTCAGCAGAGCACTTAACCAGCCTTTTTCAGACTAAGTACAAAGCACTAAAAACAAACAAACAAACAAACAAAACAACTCCTGCCACAGTGCAGGTCACCAGCATTGCAGAACTGAGGTGTTGTTTGCAGCTCTTGATCACCTGTCTCCAGTCAGCTCTGGAAGCTTAAGACTTGGCCCTCAAAGACCTGAGAATTGGGTAGAGCCAGCTACAAAAGCCAAGATGGAGGTTATAGCCATGAGACTTAGCAGGTTTTTGCCTATGCAGACAAAAAAGACTAGAGACATGCAGTAAAGACAGATCTTGATGGAAAAAAAACAAACAAACAAATAAAACAAATCTCTGAACAAATTACAGCCTGTTTAACAATGTGTGTAGGCTTAAGAAAGATAATAGACAGTTATAGTAACAAGGTAAGTAGCTTAAGAGTAATAAATTAAAGTTTTTAAAGAGAGAAGTGAAGTAATATGAAAAAAAAAAGCCACATGGAGACAGGATATACCCAGGGAGTCTGGAGTCTAGTCTAGTGTTGCTGTATAGACCATGAATTTTTGATTGCTTGTAAGCAAATGGCAGCTGCTAAGAGACACAAGATTTAAAGAGGAACTTTTGAAATAAACCAGGCTATATATTTTAAGAAAGCCTTCACTTCAAAATGAAACTAAAAAAAAAGCCTCACTTTGGACAAGAGGTTTTGCTTTTGCTTCCACAGTAAATGAGAGGCTGCAGATTCCTTCATGGTTAATATGAATCATATTTGATTGGGGGAGAGCTCCTGAATTTTGACAAGTAATATATACCATGGAAGGTTACACCTGATCTTCCAAGGACTTGGCCATTATCTCAATTTTCTCAGGGACGCTTAAAGATGCCTTCTCCCATAGACAACAAGAAACAGTCTACAGAACACTCCACCCATATTCCTAAGAAGTGGGGTGGTTGGTTTTTGATTATTTGGTGAGTTATGGATATTTGTTATCATTTAGGGTAATATAAGAATATGGGATAAAAAGACAACTATTAATCTCAGATACTTTACATTGGCTGTGATTTTGCTATATTAATAAAAATTTAAAGTTATTTTTGTTATACTATGTATATGTTTCTACTTTTGTTTGGAGGTCTTGTGCTTATGCATATCATTTAAAATTCACTGTATAATTAAGAAATGAGGTTAGTAGTTAACATATAATAATCAAACTTGTAGTCATATTAGGTACGTTTTCAAGATTATTCTGGTATATTTTAGAGAGATAGATGATTTTCAAACACTTGAAAGACGTACAGAATATGGCATTTAAGATGTTTTATAATCTAAGGTTTTTCATGACAATAAGACACATCTGCTCTTGGCAGTACCAATTTACTTCATAATAGGATGATGTGCATAGAAGAAAGTCCATATGGAGTGTGCTTTCAACATGGCAAGGTTAGCAATTTGGGCACAAACTTCTCTTGTCTTTACTGCTGGCAGTATGTTGTATAGACCTGACAATTGGGACACAGGAGAAACACTGTTGTATGTGTGAAGAACTTTGCCAAGACAAGGCAGGACAGTCCTTTGAAATTCCTGCTTTACAGAAGAGTCTGCCAGAGAGTCTGTAAGACACAGAGGAAAATGACTGACAAACTTCACCAATAGAAGACAGGACAGTCCTTGACAATTTTTGCTTCACTGATAAGTCTGGAAGTTATTCTAGGCCTGTAGGTTGGAGGTGGGTACCCAAATGTTGCAGAGGAACATTGAATGACTGTCCAGGCTACCAGATGTCTCTATTGTTAGGTAATATTACACCCTTCTGGTGTCTTTGATGGAATTAAATAGTTAGAAAAGCTGGCTAAAAAAAGCCAAGCTAAGGCCAGAAATTCGTAAATAAGAAGAAGTCTCCATGTGTTTATTAGGGAGCTGGGTGGTGGGTCCCCCAAAACTACACAGACCCATGCAGGCCCTGTGCATGGTATTTCAGTCTCTGCAAATTGGACCTCTTGTGTCTATAAGGATTTGTTTCCTTAGTGTACTCTAATCTCTCTGGCTATTAAACTCTTTCTTCCTCCTCTTTCCCAGGGTTTCCTGAGAACGGAGGCAAGGGATGTGATGGAGACATGTCATTTAGAGCTGAGCATTTCAAGATCTATGATTCACTGAATATTGCCCATCTATGAGATGGAATCCATACAAGATACTGCTATTGTGACCAACAGCCTGACACTAGATAGCCCATGGACCTAGGGTAAACCTAAACACTACTGTTCAAATAAAGGAATGTACTAATAAAAATGACTGTTAGTGACATTTTGCTATACTCATAGATCAGTAGCTTTCTCAGCCATCATCAGAGAAACGTCCTCCTGCAGTATATGGGAAGTTTCCTTCTTAATGTTATTGTATATCTGAACAAAGGTCTAAACCAAAATTAATTTTAAAATTTAATAGAGGAAGAACTATACCATAATCTACAACTAAGTTAAAGCCTTGTAGTGAACTAGTTAACAATAAAGAGCATAAGATTCTTATTTGAATTTTTAATTATTGTAGCTATTTTGTTATGTCACTAACATTTAAATTATAAAGTTTTTTGATCTTGGAAATCTATTTGTAAAAAGTAGTGTGAGTCAGGAAAATCTAGGCTAGGCTTGTAAAGATTAAGTTCAATACTTTTGTTAAAGATTAGTGCTAGAGGGAGAGATGGATCATCAGAAAAAAAAAAAAAAAAAAAAAAACAAACAAACAAAAAACAAAAACTCCATGCTCTACAAGCTGGAAAACAGGAGTTTGATTCCAGAATGCACAATGTGAGGCGAGAACTGACTCCAAAAATTATCCTGTGACCTCTGCATATGTGCTGTGGCACACATACACCATCACATAATAATATATTTAAAACAATACTTTCTCCTCATTATAAACACATTCACGTATATTGAACTGTTTAATAGTTTTAAAATTTATATGTGTGTATGTATATTTCATAGAATGTTTTGAGTCAAACACAAGAAAATCTTTTAAATATAATTTGCAAAGTATCTGTTCACAAGAGTTTATTGTATTTGCTTCTGCATCTGCCTCCTTTTTAAGAGTAAAATTTCTAGCAAACATGAATAGGATCTTAATAATATCCCTCATATGTACAGAGACAGTTTTGTATAACTAGAAACACAGTGTCAGCATTTTTTAACATTCCAGTTTGTTTTTATTGAGAGATGATACTTCAGAACTGCTATGAGTACTTTCCTTATTCCACATTCATCAGCATTTTCGAATATGTATCAGATAGACTGGGGGGCGGGGAGCAGCAGAACCTAGGAGGCTGAAAGTTTAATAGCAAGGATGCTTAGAAATAGAGAAGACACCGTTGTCATAGCAACATAATCCAGCCATATTTGTGTTATGCTTTTTCACACTAGAGGTATTTTCAAAACTTCACCAAACTGTTTCAACTCATATTGGAGTGCAGTCCGTGTGCTTTTAATACAAAATCTTAAGGTGATGCTAGTATTGTCCATATTCATGGGAAGGTACAGGATATCTGAAATTGAATTCAGAGACTTGATCACTTATGGAGATTTTCACTAAAAAAAATCTTTGTAATAATACACAGTTTAGCCTAAACTTTTGATTTCACTCCAGGAGATCTAAAGACAAAAGCAGAACACAGTAATGTAAAATCCTCCCAAGGTTTTAGTAAAGCTTTTTGTTTTTATTTCCCAGGAGTTTTCAGTGATTTGTATAATAAAGCAGAAGGTATAATGTGTCTTCTTAAAACAGAGAATATCACAGTTTCCTTGCAAACGCAGGGATGAATTTTCTAATCTTGCCCTGTCCTTATATCCACAATGTGATAGATTAAGAAACTGATAATATCTTGTAAAAGTAACCTCTTGGTATGATAACTAATTGCTTTCTGGAAAAAAAATAACCATGAGAAAGAAAAATGTTTACACAATTGTACTAATTGGATATGCCACTTTTAAAAAGAATTTTAGAAATACTGTGTTTTCCTACCTGTAGACTACATAGCTCATAAAATTACTACCAAATTAAACCTCCAAACCTGCACATGGATATATAGCATGCAGTTCAAGAATGAGGAGCATTGTTAAGACTAGAGTGCAAACGAAAAAAGAAAATACAAATTAACAAAGAAAATGCAGAAAAGAATAAAGCAAGCTTCAGTAAATTACAAAGAGCTGGACAGCTGCATTATACAGCTGTAGCATGTCGAGGGTAAAAGTCCAGATCAAGCTTATGACCTGGGAAGCTTGAGCATTGAAGAAATTACTTAAACAAAAGAGCACATTAAGAAATACTGTACCATCAGTGGGTTTTACAAAAGCACACATACATTTGGGAAGGAGAAACCGGAGAAAGAAAGGGTAGAGATTTTTTTTATGAAAATGCAGGACATGCATGTATAAAATTCTTAAACATTTTTAGTTTATTAACATAGTTTATTAACCTCTTGGAGGTTTGGGTACGATCAGATACTTTCATCCATATATTTTATTAAAAATTAATAATTAAATTATTTAGTAAACATAGATTCATTTACCACTGAGAATTATACACATGTCAAGCAACACGCTAATATATTTTACCATTTTTTAAAATTGTATTTGTTTCTCTACCTTAAGCTTAAAGGTATGAAAAAGCATTCCCTCAATAAAGTACAAACTCCCCCAAAGCAAGAAACAAAATAAATCACACACAAAAAGAAAAAAGACAATCATCAAAGAAACAAGCAAGCGAACAAATGACTAAAACACACCAAAACCAAATAAAAGCACACACAAAAAATGTGGAGTCTCTTATATGTTGGTCAACTACTCCTGAACATGAGGCCCTGTCCTGGAGTGGTACATATATATCCAGTGTCACTCAATGGTAGAAAACTGATTTTTCTCTCTCACTGCAGGTGTAAATGACAGTTCAGTTGGTCACATTTACCTTAGTTACTAATTTTCATTCATTTATTTTATTCATTATTTTAAAAAATAACAAAATAAAATATAATAAGGTAAAACAGAACCCATCATATTGAAGTTGGACAAGCAAAACCAACAGAAGGAAAAGATCCCAAAAGGAAGCATAAGAATCAGAACCACTCATTTGCACACTCAAAAACCCTGCAAAAACAGTAAACTGGAGGACATAATAATACTAGTGCAGAGGACCTAGTGCAGACCTGTGCAGGCCCTGTGCTTGCTGCTTCAGTCTCTGAGTTCATATGAGCTTTCCTTGGTTGATTTAGAGGGTCATGTTTTCTCGGTGTCCTCCAGCCCCTCTCTCTCCCACACTATTTCAAATTTGCTCTCTTATGGACACATGCCCATGGAACTGTGCTGCTTATTCCCTCTTGTGCTCAATTACTCATTATTAGAAGACAAAGTGAAACCAAACCATGTGCAGGCATTGTGAGGATAGTGTTACAGTTCCATTACATTTATAGAAATGATGTTAAGAATTATTTGAGGTCTACAATGCATGCTTCGGGAATATTTATCACATTGTATATTGTCAAAATCAAATAAGTATTGAGTGGTTTTACATAACTGAAATTTATGGCATATTCTATATGTGGCTAAGATAATTCAAACTGATTTATGTATATTCTGGAATCTGGTATTGATTCTTTCTTTAGATGTTTTCATACATAACCATACTGCATAGAGGGTGAGGAGAGCTCAACGGAACTGCTCTTTGATTCAAAGGCTTGTGTGTTACTTTCAAAAGGGCTAAGATCGTAAGTTGGATGTTCTGTATTTAAACATAATGTGTCATGGGCCTGCAAGGTGCCTTAGCCAGTAAAGGAACTTGTTGGTATTCAGACTTCAATCTGTAGTATCTACACAGGGTATAAGTAGATAACAGATAACACACTCTGTTCTCTGATTGCCACACTCATGGCCATAGCATGTGTGAAAACCATAAATGCATTATGAACACATAGAGCCATCCAAGTCATAAGAAATTCAAATATTTTTATTCAAATATTCAGTTACTTTTGCTATACTAGTATTCATCTCTGAAATATCAAAACATAATTAAGTTAAATTGCATAAACCTCATAAATGTTTACCAGTCACTATAACGTTAATATCCCATGATACAATATTTTAATTATATAGAAGCCATTTGGGGAACTTTTTAAAACTAATTCTCATATAAATCAAGAGATATTTAATCTGAGAAATATTAGGGAGACAGTATTTGAGGTTAGAGGCACTCATTAATTTGATTAATTGGAGGTATTGGTCTTTATAATGATAAATCTACTTGAAGGAAATTATTTTTCTTACAACCTGTCATAATATTTGGTTCAGAAATTATTTTGGAGCATATATAGTTTGGAAACCTATAACAGCTATTGTATATTAATTGCTTGCACTTTTATTATTTTGATATGTAGAGATACAGGGTGAATTTTAAGGCAGAGGTTAGATTATTTCCATAATTGCTTTTCTTATTAATATATATATATATATATATATATATATATAAATTTTTTATTATTATGTGTTTTAAATTTTATACATCAGCCATGGATTCCCCTGTCCTCCCCACTCCCGCACCCACTCCACCTTCCCCCCAGGCCCTCCCCTCCATTCCCATGTCCTCCAGGATCAAGGCACCCCTGGGGATTCATTTAAACCTGGTGGATTCAGTACAGGCAGGTCCTGTCACCTCTTTCCAGACTGAGCAAAGTGTCCCTGTGTAAGCCCAAGGTTTCAAACAGCCAGCTCACACACTAAGGACAGATCCTGGTCCCACAGACTGGGTGCCTCCCAAACAGATCAAGCTATTCAATTGTCTCACTTATCCAGAGGGCCTGATCCAGCTGGGGGCTCCACAGCCTTTGGTTCATAATTCATGTGCTTCCATTCATTTGGATATTTGTCCCTGTGCTTTTTGCAATCTTGGATTCAACGATTCATGCTCTTGCAGACCCTCCTGATACTAGATATAAAACAAAGATGACTAGATTGCTACATAACTCCAGGGAGGCTACCTAGAAAACGGGACCATAGGAAAGAAACGAAGGATCACCCAATGACAGAGAAATGGATGAGATCTACATGAACAACCTGGATGACAGTGGGAGTAATGAAGGGCAAGATTTGAGGGAAAGAGAGCTTAGGGGAGCAGGAGATCCCAGCTGGATCAAGAACAGAAAGGGAGAATGAGGAATAACAGACCATGATAAATGAAGACCACATGAGAACAGGAATAGGCAGAATGCTCCAGAGGTCCCCAGAAATCCACAATGATATATCCTATGTAGACTGCTGGCAATGGTCGAGAGAAAGCCTGATCTGACCTAGTCTGGTGATCAGATGACTAAACACCCTAACAGTCGTCTTGGAACTCTCATCCAATAACTGATGGAAGTGGATGCAGAGATCCTCAGCCAGGCCCCAGGTGGAGCTCCAAGTATTTTTATATATTTTAAGAAAAGTTGGTTTAGCCAGGCAGGGTGGCTGGTAGATGAAGATGCAGGTAGGTCTTTGAATTCCATAAAAACCTGCTCTAAGCAAGAATTCCAGGACAGTGAGGACTACTCAGAGAAACGCTGTCTTTAACTGAAAGAGGAGGAAAAGGAGGAAGAAGACAAGGACAAGGAGGAGGAAGGCGTTGTTAACAGGTATTAGAATATGTCAAGCAAACTGAAATAAACAACATCTTTTTTTAACCAGAGTGGTATACCTGTCTGGAGTGTGAAGAAGAGAGAAGAGCTAGGGATGCAGCAGTTAATGTGTTCTATAGAGTACCATTCACCCCTCATTGTCTTGTGGCTGCAGTGAACATAAAAGAAACCTTCACATAGGGTGACGTTTCTAAGAAAGGAATAAGATTTCTTTGTCTTCTGTCTCAAAGACTCATTATAAACACTCCTTCTGTGTGACATGCTCCTCTTTTCAACAGATATTCAATGATCCTCAGATATCTAGCCTGTTGTTAGGGTTTTTTTTTTTTTTTTTTTTTTTTTTGTGGCTTATGGTAGAATGAACACAGGTGTCCTGATTCTGAAGACATCTATACAGGGATTTATTTACTATGAGGCAAATCCTTTGAAAATGGTTTTAAAGGAAGAGTGAAAGAAGAACAAGGGATAGAGTTTCAAGGAGAGGAAGGTCTTCAGGACCTGGGGGGTTTGTACATGCTGAATTCCATGTCTTGAACAACAAGGAAATGATGTTAAAAACATAACATGGAAGAAAATAATGGGTTCCAAACAGACTGTTGTAAGAATGGAAGCAGATGAAGACAAAGGCAGCATGCAATAATTAGGAAACCTGTAGAAACATCTTCCTGACATTGTAGATGAGAAGTGGGTTACTATGTCTTTCTATAGAAGAGTTGAATTCTCTACAGTTTCCTTGATCTCTAGTTCTCCATCCTCTACCTCTGATATACAAAGGAAGTAATCACCAAATAAATACAGTGGCTTCTGATAAAATTCTCATAATCACCAGATCTGTCTAGGATTCACTGTTCAGTTGAAAAAAAAAAGACATTCTGTGAAGACTGAACAATTCACGAGTCTCTTTGAGACAAATACTTGCCTGTAAATCAATAGATGAAGTCTGTTTCCATCCCTATGATCTGTATATTTCATTTAACCAGGAAGGCATGAAAGCAATTGTTGTTTGAATCTCAGATGGTCTTTTAATAAAAAACCAGGAACCAGATATTGGAGTGAAAGCTGAAAGATCAGAGAAGCATATCGACCAGCTACACTAGTTCTTAACTCTATGAAATCCTCAGCCTAAAGAGAGTGAGTTCCTGTTTCCTCATGCCTTTATACCATTCTCTGCCCAGTCAGCACTTCCTGGGATTAAAGGAGTGTGGGCTTCCACATACTGGGATGAAAGGTGTGTGCTAACCTAGTACAGCCATGTAGTGATGGACTCATGATTATGGAAGTTTGGAATCACATATTCTAAATATGGAATCAGGGATCTCAGGAACAAGTGTCTGATGGATGCAGTTCTTGTCTGAGTCTATAGGAACAAGCAACCGGAAGGTGATGATGACAGTGATGTTGTAAAGTGGCACAGTCTCGAGACCCAGGAAAAGCTGAAGTGTCATTGTTGAAGCCATCAGACCATAGGAAATTTGTCTTGCTTCTAGCAGAGTGTCTGTCTTTTTGTTGCCTGGGGTGATATATTGTGTACTCTGATAAACTTGCCTAAGGATCAGAGGACAGAGCCAGACACTAGATTAGACATAGAAGTCAGACAGTGGTGGCACACACCCTTAATTCTATTAGTAGGGGAGGCAGAGATCCATCTGGATCTCTGTGAGTACAAGGCCACACTGGAAACACAGCCAGATGTTGGTGGCATACACCTTTAATCCCAGTACTGGGAATCACCTTTAATCTCAGGAAGTGATGTCTGGGCAGAGAAAGGTGTATAAGGTGTGAGGTAAAAGGAACTCATTCTCTTTAGGCTGAGGATTTCATAGAGGTAAGAACTAGTGGCTGGCTCTGTCCTCTGATCCTCAGGCAAAATTATTAGGGTGCACAATATATCATCACTACTAAGTAATAACATTTATGAGAAAACGTTCTCAGATGGGGAAACCAGTACGAGCATTATAAATTGAGCAAGATTGTGACAAGAAAGTCATCATACATATTGTCTCTTATAAGCATAAAAACAACATGTGGTTCTCTTCAGCTAGGAGACATTTCCACTTTACCTTCTCCTTTGTAAGATTATTTGCCAAGTAATCACTTTGGTAATAAAAATTCCCCAAGGCCATTATACATGACATGTTTTACTTATTTTACTCATTCTTCACAGTAATTACATTCTTTAAAATAGTAGCTCTATCACATTATATATATTAAATATATACTAACTTATTAAAGAGAGTGAGACATTTTCAAAAGATTTTATCTGCCCTAGTGATTTTTTTTAACTCTACTCATGAAAAAATTATACAAAATCATATTAAAAGTGTCAAAATCTGTAGTGCCCCATGCTACTTAATACTAACTGTAACTAAGGAGTTTTTTAATAGTCGAGTCAACTAAGTATATTTTAATGTGATATACTCTATTCAATAGTTTATGAAGTTATGGTCCCATCATTTAGTGCTTTGTTATTTGAAATGTGTTTGTAAACCTTCCTTAGAACTAGCTTTGTGGGTCAAACAATATATACAATTTTAATATGTTAAATATAAAACCACTATTTGCCTTTAAAAAACATGAACACCTACTGTTATAGTCACTATTATAGAAAAGAAACTGTACCCTTAAACACTGGCCAATGATTACTAACACTGGAAAATTGCCCTATCATTAAAGATATTAACTTGAATGTTGTTACTATTATTTCTTAGTTATTAAATCTAACTTTATGATTTATACCTTTTAGCTTGTTTTAGTGAGAAAAATTCTCTTGTTTACAGGTAACAGTTAATGTAGAGGGATAAATCAAGTGTCATCATGAACAGCATGCATCTCTATAAACTTTTAAATAGGCCAACTATACATTTATTGTGTCTACTCAAATCTTCAATTAATCAACCACCCATCTGCAATCAAACTTTTTACCTTAGTTTTTTTCTTAGAAGCTCACAACCAATTAAAATAGGTATTAATATTGTCTTGTTTGTGCCATGTGATTACACTGTCCCTATTGACATAACAGAGTACTACCACCCTTGCCACCTCTTTGATTCTGGAGAAGGCAATGTATTTTCATTCTATGTATACTTGCATAGAGATATGAAAAATAATACACACCTGATTGGAAGGGTATCAGAATAAGTTAATCTATATATGCAGCAAATTTGATAATTAAATGGTGCCTATTTATCACTGGATAATTGAATATCAGCAAGCAAAATATACTTATGTTATTGTAAACATTAAATATTTCAAAGTATCTGACATTTTCTGGATTATAAACTTTTCATTAAGTTGTCTGTATCTAAGCTTTAGTTTTGCTTTATGATATATGTACAGTAAATCACTAGGCCAGGCCTTTATTCCATACACCGTCAAATATATATTTATTGTTCTTGAATAGATGGATATGAGTGTCAGTATACCAAGTTCTCAATTGAAAAGTGAACCAAAAAAAAATCTCATAAATAAGCATCTCAGTGGGACTTTAAAAACGGGAACAGGTGTTAAGGACCAATTTGTGAATATCTGACATGTTTTTAAATTTAAATCTCTCACCTAGAAACATCAGTTAAATTTAAAAGGCAGTGTTTAAATTGTGATTCTAGCAATTAAGCCATATTCCCATAATGGCTCAGCCATTTAAAAGGTCAAAAATATTTACACCATGTGAAATTTAGTAATTGGGCTATGTGTGAAATATAATAATTGGTTCATCTGTCAATTAAATATTTCAGCATTCAGCAATTAATTTCTCCAAAGCACCACTATTGTGTGTGTATATAGAGGAATACAATCTCTGTCTATGCAGCTCACATCTTTGCTGAGTGCCACCTGAAGAAGACATTTAATTGAAACCCAGGCCAGCATGCTACATGACTTCCCTGGCTAATTGGTCTTTGGAGACTGGTGGTTTCCCACATTCACTTGTCGAACTCCCACAACATTAATGACAATTTACATGAGGTCATATCCTCATATACTGAGGAGTAGCATTAAAAAAAAGTAGGAGAAAGATCACTAATCAATATTTTATATTATATAAGCTTAATAAAAGTCTGTCCCAAAAAACTATGAATACAGATAGAAGGTTTATTTTTTAAAATTAAAAAAGCTACTGTGATTTTTTGCATTTGGAAAACTAAAAACAGTAACAATACAATGTGAAATACCACAGGTATGCCTTTTTTTGACAATTTATGGGAACAATTATATTTAAACCCCATAAAAAATGAGTATAACATTTAATAAACATGGGAATCATGTGTGTCTACCAGTCAATATTTCATGTGAAGAGCACAAAACACACAAACAGAGCAATAAAACTAAATTCTTAATTCTTCTGCTTGTAGTAACCTTGCCCTATGACAAACCAAATCAGCATTCTGTCAACTTTAGGAAAACACAACTGTAAAAATTTCATAGTAAATAAAATTTAGCTTCAGATATTTACATCACTTTTTCCTACCACCAGTGGGATGACTAAAGAATGATAAAATATTTACTCATTGTATACTATCCAGAGGACAGCAACTTCCTCAGTGATGCTGGCAGTTCTTAGATATTTCAAATGCGGAGAAGAGATTAGATGTGGAGTGGACAGGGTAATGAAAATTTCAAGCATATCCCCCGTGTCCACTTCATTCTTCTGTCCTAGATGTTTCCATGGGTTGAAAGCAATGTGTTCTTTAACAAATTAATTATGCTAGACATAACTTAAAAGTCACTTTTTAGACTATGCAAAGTGAATTACAATGACCCATTAATTAATGAGGGTTTTTTTTTTTATTAGACAGAGGCCCTATACATAATCATTCACAATATTTGTAAGTATGGTGATAATCAAATATTCAAAGACAATATCCAAATTAGTTCAAAGTGCTAAGTTTGGCAGTTTTCTCTCTTTAACAAACATTTTTAATAATTAATGTTGAATATTGGGGAATTTTGGCTCAAGTATTCACTTAGAATATAACCAATATAAGCAGTACATGGGTATTTTGAATGATGAAGTACAATCACTGGTTTATTGAAAAATTAAGTGAAGCAAATACAAATATTTATTACTTATTTGTGTCTTCTCTTTAAAAAAAATTATACTTTGAGTACCTAGTTAACTGTGGGAACATACTAGGAATATGCATTTCAATTCCTTATGCTTTCATTCTTTAAGAAACATCATTTCCCTTCTAAAACAATAAGAGTACATGAGTATTATTCCCATAAAAATGAATATAAGATTGTCATTAAAAGCAGAGTTCATGAAAGGTCAATGTTAAAACCAGAGATTTTTTTTTAACAGAATGACTTGATAAATTTCTTTGAATAAAACATGTAGAAAATCAAACAAGATACAAATAAGGAACAAATATATTGATCCGAAGTATTGTTTTCTGTATAGCTCAGGAAGTTATTTCTAGTATTTTGATGATTTCACTGAATTATAGAAGGTGGTACTCAAAGTCTTCTGTAGTGGAAATTGTGCTGTATAAAGGAAGATGATGGACTACTCGAGACATAAATGGGTAGATTGGATGCAGCAAAGTGCACCTGAAATATAGATAATGCTGGTTGGAATGGAAATGAGGCCCCATATAAAGAAGTAAAGCATCTAAGAGACCTAAAGGTATGTAAGGAAAGAAAGCAAACCAAAAAAAAAAAAAAAAAAAAAAAGAGTCTGACAAAAGAGAAATCTGAAAACTTTGACGGCCTGAGGCTGAGTACAGAATACTGCGTGAGCAAGAATCAAGATGGTCAGGGAAAGGCTATGTTCTATTATTCAAAATAAGAAGGATACACTGTTAAGATCTAAAGCCATGCTTGTCTATAGAGTGTATCAACATCTCAATTGCAAGTGTCATGTCCTCATAAATGAAATTTCAGTGAAATATTAGAAGAACGTGTGTAAGCTGATTGGCTGTGGTGAAATCTCAGCAGCAAATATTGTGCAAATGACTCTTGCTATCACTGTTCATTGAAAGTGCTCTTCAGTATACTGTTAACGAGGAAATAAATAAAACAAAAGCTATTTCCCTGAAGGCCCCAGTAAGCTAGTGATATTTGACCTCAGTTTTTTTGTTAATGATTCCTTACAGCCTTGCCTTTTCATACTTGAGCCAACACTCCTGTCTTTGACAATGAGTGGTTAGGGAGCACACATGAAGAGATAGGATGGAAATGAATGAATTCTATTTGGGAGAGCAGGATATCACGTTGTTTTAAGTTCCAGAAACAACAAGGACAAAGAGCAGCTAACTAACTTTTAGGTTTTGGTGAATGAAATCAGAGCAGACATCTGATGCACTGCCAGGTGAGTTTTAATTTACCAGCACAAATTGAAAATTTGCTCAGAAGCAATAGGGTCTACAAAGCACAGACACAGGAGCACCAGCACTTTCAGGAAATGAAAGTCATGTCTAAAGTTCAGACAGAAAATGAATCCAAAACAGGCACCTAGAGTCCCAACATCCTAATGTCTTCATTATGGAATGCTTTACCAGGGTTGAGAAAAATGTTGTATTTCCATTAAGTATAAAAATCACACAATTGAAATGTTAGTTGTTTTTCGAAGTTCTCTGTTTAGAAATGTGAATTTTATTTCTAATATCTAAAAACCAGCACTCGAATTAAAAAAAAAAAAATGGGATACTATAATTCCATTTTACTAAGATAAGTGAATTTGAGTCAAATCAAATTGTAGTTATTGTATCAATAAAATGAATATAATACTTTAGAAAATCTGATTACTTTCTTGTGAATCTTTAAATGTCTACTACGTATATCATGAACTCTATTTCTCCACCAAACATTCATGAAATTAAGGAAAAGAAGAAAGCTCATCCTATTGAGTCTTCTAGACTTTATCCTGTGGGTGAAATACCCAAGCGCAAAGACTAGCCTCAGTTGTATTTCTGTCTTCTGTTCCAGTCCGATGTGACTGCCTAAACTTAGCCCTGCTATAGCACCCTAAATCCCAAGGCTCACCTGGATTCACACTGCCTAGTCTGGTGAGCCACACCTGTGGTATTCTGAAGCTCCAGACTTTTCCATGGGCACACATTCTGTGTGTCAGCCCAGCTTGCAGAATCTTTAGGGCCCTAGACTGAATGTATAATATTCAACTTCAGGCATAATTCATGCAGCACATCTTACTCTCCAGTGCACCTGAAGAGTTTACTTGATATTGTCTGCTTCCACCTTCCCCAAACCCCAGACATTTCAATGGCCACATATCCAGTGCTCAGTCACAGTCTATTGAATATGGTTGCCCTTTCAAAACTTTATGCTGGCCCTTATTTTAGTATCCTGTGGTTTTTATGAGAATGGTACCCATAGGCTCATAAATTTTGATATCTGGTCCTAAGTTGGTATAGCCGTTTGTAAAGGATTACAAGATATGCCATTGTTAGGTTAGGTGTATGCCAGGATATTCAATTGTCCAGCCTTCTATGTACATTGGACCCTATCCCACCAACAGACTCCGCAATCCCCAGACCTGTCCTTGTTCACATTACTCTGCAAGCCAACTCAGTCTATGATCCATGTTTTATCATCCCCAATATCTGGCTTAGCTCCTGTGGCATCAAGTCCAGACCAGAGAAAATATAAAGACATTTCAAATTATAAAGGAGTACCTTAAAAATTATATGTCATTAACTTTGAAAATCTAAAATGAATGGGTTTCTAGATTCATTTAAACCAAAAGGATATCAACAATAGTTACTAAAATGATCAAAATAGTAATAAAACTTCTTCCCCTTTGGGATGGAAATGTATATACTGTGCCAGGGTATGTTACAAATAGGTAACTTGCATTATATTTTAGAAGATATTTAAGTTAAGAGATTACCTTAAATCTCAGAAGTAATATTTAATTTTTTAATTTGTAAGCACTGTTGAGACTAAAAGATAATGGGAGCTTTTGAAGTTGGGCAAAATGCACTTTTTATTATAATATGATTGTGAGACTACAGTTGAGAGAGGGAAATGTGGTAGTTTGTGTGAGAATGGTCCTCATAGACTCACATGTTAAATCTCTGGTCCACAGTTGGTGGAGCTGTTTGGGAAGGATGAAAAAGTTTGACATTGTTAGAGAAGGTCCACTGGGGGCAGACTTTGGGATTTCAAAGACTCCTATAATTCCCAGTGTGTCTCTGTTTTCTATTTGTAGTTTGAGATGTGAGCTTTCACCTGCTCCTGGCACAATGCCTTTACTCCATCATCATGGACTCTAACCCTCAGAAACCATGAGTCCAGTTAAACATTTTCCTTTTTAAATGTTGTCTTTGTCATGGTCTTTTATCACAGCAATAGAAAATTAACTAGTAGACTTAAAATTAATTAAAGACCCAAGACTTTAGCTTGTATTAAATTGACAAAAATCTCAGCAGTACATTTGACCTATTGCCAACTTGACCCATAAACACATTCATTTAAAATCATAACCTTTTCTTTTTTAATAAACCTAAATATGCCATATTGGCCTCAAAAATCATAATATAAAACATTCCAACTTTTAAAAGTCTGACAGTATTTAAAAGTTCATAAACTTTAAAATTCCATTTTAAAATATCCATTTTTAAATCATCTCATCTAAAATCTCTTTCAAAGTTCAAACACTCCCTAAACTATGCATTTTCTCTAAAATTACTAAAGTCTCAAACTCCAAAACCTCTCTAAAACTGCAAAACTTCTATAAAATATTCAAGGTCTCATAACTGTGGTTGCTACAGAGTCAAAATAAATTAAATACTTTGTTGTGCTAAAAGGGAAATCACAAAGACAGAGTCACAATCAAATCAAAGCCAAGCTAAATTTCCACTCAGTGCCAGAATTCTGAGATTCACTAACACTACCGTGGGCTGCTAAGCATTTCTCTGACTTTGCTATCCTAAGCACACATAGCTTGTCTCTTCTGCTCAGACTAGGCCTTCTCCACACCTATTATTGTCTTTGTTGCCTGTTGCATGACACAGGCTTCTTCAAAATGCTGGTGACACCCTGACACTGGGCTGTTCGTTCATCCATAGCCTTTAGTGGACATTCTGCAGCCACTCTAATGCTGCTCTATTTTCCCAAGACTCAAGTTTTCTCAATAACCTCTTCAGTCTAGGGATTTCTTCCAGAACTTGGTGTGTTTCCAACAGTGGTAAATCTTGGCCTCTCATACTGCCAAACCTCTTCTACTCTCTGTGTTTCCTTCATGATTTTAAGGTTGTTACCACATGGAAAACTCATACTCCTTACTGAGTTTGGCTCCTAGCACAAAGGATAGCTTTGGCCACCTCTAGACTAAGCTAAATGCTGACCCTAAGAAAACACTTCAAAGATTTGGCCTCAATGATGCTGTTATCTTTATTTAATCATAAGCTATTCTTCAGCCCATTGACCATAACCAAATTTCTTAATCCAAAATATTGAACAGCCCTGATAGAGTTTTTAAGAGACTCTCAAGTTTCCCTCTGAAATATCACAAGCCAGGCCTTCTATCTCCTACTCCACAGCCCCATACTTCCAAAGTCCATCCAATACCTTGCCCCCTCCAAAAAAAAATGACTAGGTCTATGACATCAACGCCTCAAATCTGCTACCAATTTCTGTCATAGTTACCTCTCTAAATCAGTGATAAAATAGCATGAGCAAAAGCAA
Organism: Onychomys torridus; assembly: GCF_903995425.1. NCBI lineage: Eukaryota > Metazoa > Chordata > Mammalia > Rodentia > Cricetidae > Onychomys > Onychomys torridus. The sequence goes on along the minus strand of NC_050457.1, from coordinate 59,328,973 downwards.
CTTGGACAGGAAAGGGTTTATTCAGCTTGCATTTCTAGACCATAGACCTTAATCAAAGGAAGTCAGAATGAGAACTCAACATAAAAACTTGGGGGCAGGAACTGAGACAGAAGCCATAGATGAATGATGCTTAATGACTTACTCTTTTTGTATTCCTCACTCTGATTTCTTATACAGTGTGGGACCACCTGTCTAGGGCTGGCAAAATGACTCAGCGATAGGCCTAGCCACATTGATCACCAATCAAGAAAATACCCAACAGGTTTGCCTACAGGTAGAACTTATGGATACATTTCTCAACTGAGGTTCCCTCTTCCCAAATCTCTCTAACTTGTATTGAGTTGACAAAACAAAACAAAACCTAGGCAGCATATAAGTGTATCTTTCAACCATTCAAGAAGCTTCATTGTACAACAGATTAAGATGGTTACAGATATCCATTAGTGGTTAAAAAAAAAAGTCAGAAAAAAGAGACTCTAGGGTTCCCAACATCAACTGGTATATGTGCAATGCAAGTCCTCTATCTAAGGCTAAGTGAAAATCTTGTAACAGGGAATGGCAAGATACACACTGGGACATCTTCTGTAAGATAGTGCTTTCTATGGATAACAGGGAGCAAGACCTATGAATTCTCAAAAATATGACTGTTTGAACGCCCCCAACACAATGGCAATAGCAGTTGATGTGCCAAAGCAGAAGGGAGAAATGCCACAATATTATATCCCTAGATGGACATTGACACAGGATGTCATTATCTGCTAAGAGTGAGAGAATCAGTGTCTTAACATGGATAAGCACCTACATAGGCTGCCCAGTCCCACGTGTTCTTCTGTGGACAGGTGTATATACATATGTATAAAGCTAATTCGATTCCATAGGCTATATGTACATATGTGCATATATATGTGTAAAATGAATATATACACATATATGCAAAAACAATCAAAGAAGAGATCGTGAATGTAAGAGGGGTACTTAAGGAGTTGGAAGGAGAAATAAATGAGTGGCAATGACGTAGATGCTTACATATGAAGTTCTCAATAAAATGAATCAAAATAAATTTTAAAAATAAAAAGAGGCAGTAGTAACTTCAGTGCAGATATGAAAAAATAGGTCCTGAGAATTAGTCTTTTTCAACTTATTTGTGCTCAGAAATATATCATTTTACTTTAGAATGTTCATATATTCTTCTGTAAGTAAATAATACCTTATCATTTTGCTGGGAGCAATCAGGGTCTTTTGTAGCCAAGACCAGCCTCATATTCTTTGTAGAATGGAATATTAACTTGACCTTCTGACAATTTTCTTTATACCTCCAAAGTGGTAGGATTTCAGAAATGTGCAATATAACTAATTTGTCAATGGTGAGGATTGGGCCTCGTGCTTCTTGTATAATAGGCAAGAACTCTACCAACTCTATTACATTCCCAGCAATACCATTATGCTAGATATCATTATTTTCAAATAGCATTATTACACTTGTTCATGTAAACACAAAATTTTCTAATTCCTAATACTTTTCATTTCTTCCATATTCACAACTCATACTATTTAAACTGTTCAACATATGGCACTGAGAAGGGAACACTTTTAATATGATGTACACTTTTATATGTATAAAATTACATACTTTATTAAAATGGTGAAATTAAAGTAACAATAGATGACATTATTTGATCGAATGGAAGAAAACAAAAGATTCCTGGATTTTTTATTGTCCTAGGAATATTTAGGAAATTGAACACAGAGGGATTTTATTTATCTGGACATGAAAATGGAGAGTCAAGGGTGACGACGGTTCAGGAAAAAACATAGCTGCAATGACAGCAGGCTTTGACCACCCTCTTCACAGAAATGGGCTTTATATTGAAGGAAATGCAAAATGTACAGTACACAACCTACAAGTGCAATCTGATCTATTTTCTGGGTCACAAGACTAACTGGAATGAATAGAAGAAGACAAGGGACAGAAGACCCAATTAGAGAGTTCTGGTCTTGGTCCAGGTAGAAGAAATGACAGATAAATTAGCCAAAAGTTTATACACTATGAGATACCCCAGCAGAATTCAGAGAGCATATGAGCTAGAATAGTAAACTCTTAGTGACCAAACTACTGCTAAAGAGTCAGGACTGGGGGGTGGAATGAGAGACAACAGATTAGAGGCTACATTTGCGGTTATCACATGATGCAGTTAATCTTAACTGTGAAATTAAGATTAAAAGTTAATTGAGAAATAAAAGGAGAGATGGGTTAGATTTTCAACAAAATGATAAAATATATGGAAATAAAACAATTAGGCATCTGGGTCAGTGGATCTTTAGGTCAGAAGTAGTTTCAACTAAATAAGTAGCTGTGAGGCAGCTCACGATAGGTTGGGATGCTTAATATTTTAACAGTAGGTGCATCTGAACTTAAAAAGAAACAAGGATATAAATAAGAACAAATGGGAAATAATAAATTAGAATGGATAAAAGTAAAAGTAGTGAACTAAATCGCTAAGTTGGCAGGAAAGAACATACTTGGGTCATAGCTGAAAGAAATAGCAAGATTCTGGAGGTCTAATTTTTAAGACAGGTTGTATGTAATAAATTCCAGTGGTTACCCAAGTTACAAACTATTATGATGACTAAGATGAAATCCTCAAAGTTGGTGGCTTTGTCTTCTTTTGAATTAAATTCTCAGTTAAAATATGTTATATCGGTCATTGCAGCACATTGCTAAAAGTAGTATATACATGTTTTACAATAAAGTTAATTTACATTAGTTCTCTAGCAATTATGTGGAAATTTGAGTGATAATGTAGATATAGCTTTTAGCCTTGATTTTGTATCATTAATCTCAAAGTGGACAATCACTATTATATTGAACATTGTTTTCTGTATATATTTGAAGATGCAGAGAGTTTTGATTATTCAAATACATCTGCTTTTAAACCAGTGTTTTTTATTTGCTCATATGTCTGAGGTAATTTGAACATATTGCCAGTTAGCAAATCTCATTAAATATGTTCATTTTATTTTACAATAGCATTTTTATCATATTTTATTCTGAAGAGTAATAATGGGATTCTACTACTTATGAGTATTATTTGTGGGTCAATAAGGTATACATTAATATATATGTGTGTATATATATGTATATATATAATATTTTTAACAGTTGACAATCAGATGCCACATTTCATTAAATTGGTTTAGAGGTGTAACAATTATGAGGAAAAACAAAGGGAGCTCACAGTGGATAATTTAAGTGAATTACGACATTGCAGTACAGAGATTTTCTGCAAAAGGTTACTGATTATGTATCAAATACTAAAAATTAAATGTATTATATTACTATAATAGCTGCTATTTATTTTATTCTTGCTTCACAGTAGGTACAATCAATATTGTTGCAAGCATAGATTTATAAAATTTTCTCCATGGGTAGTCCCATTAGAGAGAATGTTTGAACTCAAACACATATTTTCTTTTAATATTCATCAATATAGGACATTATAAGAAAAAGAATAGTCTTAATGTACCATGTTCTCTATTAATTAAAAGTAGAATGACTCTAATAGTTAAATGTCCAAAGAAACCAGAATGTCTGAAAGCTATGTCAACAATGACTATCATGAATTATGAGGCAATTCCTTCTGCCTTTATTTCTTGAATCTGCTTATACTCTGTATGAGACTGACATTTATACTTGTTTATCAGACTTCCTGTGCCATTGCTTTAGGTTCTCTTAATGCAGTGATGATGAGGAAAGCAGCTAAGATGTGTTGTGTCTTGAAGCTCACAATCTTTGATAGAAGACAGGTAAAGAAAGCAATAAGCAGAATACATGAGTGAATATGGTTTCTGTATTTCCAGAGAGAGGACAGGGGAGTATGCTGTGGGATATTTTGATCACATTGTGACACACCATAATGTCAATAAAGATTATCTAGAATCAAGGGGATGGAGCCAGCAACTGGCTGACCAGAATTAGCCACAGAGAAGCCAGCATTTTGAAAAGAGAAGATGCACATGAGAAAAGGGTGGGGACCAGAGTTTGAGCTTCCTCTTGGTTCTGGGATGAGGGAAAAGATACTCTTCAAGTGTCTCTGTCCAAAAAACAAAGTCAGCTAGTTGCTACTCCACATCACTGAGCTAGCAGGTTTTCACATCAGTCTTTGACTCCTGGGTCTTATGGATAAATAGAATGATAAGGACTTAATTTAAACTTAAATATTGCTCTGTGGGGACTAGAAACCACACCAGGCCATAGCCTATGTGGCTGGTGGGGAGATGACTCTGTGCATGAGACCCTAAAATGATAATTAAAATATCAGTAGATTCATGTGCAACCACTAAGCTGACAGAAAAAAATCAGGGTAGAAAGAGACAAACTTTGTAGCCTGTTACTCTTTGAGTGGTGAAAAATTTGCCTAAGTTCAGATGGCAAAATAAAAGTAAAGGAGAAGAAAGCAGATACACTTACAGCTAGGAGTCACTTCAGCCACAATAAAGACAAATTAAAACATAATGTATAACAAGCTTGACAAACTCAAGAAACAAGGAGACATAAAATGGGAGAATTATTTACAGAGAGCCTAAGGGCACATAAACAGGCAGATTCTTGAAGACCTTGGAGAGAAATCTGAGTTTCATTCTACATACAAAATACATGCTTTGGAATAGTTTCTACAAGGACCTCATTACATGTTTGTTTTAAAATTAAGTATTTTTTATATTTGTGTTAAGAAGCTTAATTGGGTATATTAATTCTCTTTTAATCCTCTACATTTGTATATTGAGAGAAACTTCTGCTTAGTTATGGGTCTTCCACAACTTCCATTGTTAACAAAAGACTGAAGAGTTCAAAATTCCTATTAACCCACTTGAATCTCTTGTATTGAAATTATTACGCTTATTTCTTCATTTTTCTCTTTTATTGAAAAGGGAAACAGCTGCTCACCATCTTCTATGTTTTTTATAAACTTGAAATCTATTATTGCATAGTTCTTACATTAATACTGCTAATATTAAATCACCCAGATTGACTATGGGAAGTCAAAAACCATTGCAAAAAACTTAGTCATCTCTATGACCAAAATAACCTGTCAATTATCTATCATCAAACCAAAGAAATGAAGACCAAATTATAAAGGCAATTAACTCAGTAAAAATATACCAGCAAACAATTATGATGTTTTAGAAAATTGGACCAATAAAGTCATTACATTGTGTACCAGCTCACAGAAAAGGGTACAACCATGTTTGCCAAAAGAATATTTATTTTAGTCCATTCTGAAAATAGAAGTAAAGGCTATCAAGAGTGCTTCATTTGATAGTTATTGAAGGTTTGAGGGAAACCAAACAAGGGAATGGTCAGACAGAGATCAGGATGGTATTACAGAGTAGGATAAAGTATCCCAAGAATATTATTTGGAAAACAGAAATGTCCAGATGACAAATAAAAATATCAAGGAAAAGAGAAGACAAAGATAGTTATAAAAAATGAAAGCATACAGAAAAACAAGAGTTACCAAAACCTAATGTTAGAGTCAGAGGATTAGAAGAATTGTGAGTAGGCACAGTGATCTGGAAGGGACACACACACACACACACACACACACACACACACACACACACACATGTCCTGGTCATAAATCCATTTGTTATCAATAGGAAGATTCTAGAACCTCCCATTTAGGCTTTCTATGAGAATACAAGGCAATTCTGCTGACAGGCTAAATCATGGTCTGATGGAATAAGTCTGAAACCAAATAAATGGGTGAAGAGTTTGCAGTAATTAAGTTATATACTCATATTCATGTTTAATTTCATTGCCTTCTTAAAAATCAGCTATTACATGGAAAGTGAACTGAACCCAGGGGACATATGTCTGAAGTGTATAATTTGGACATTACATAAGTATCTCTTAGTCTCTAGCCCTTAACCACTTAGCCACATTCATTATAGATATTTACCCCACTGCCATACTTTCTAATTTAATTACATAATCACATGTTTATTAAATTGCATTCGGGCTTTTACACTTTTATAGTGATTCTAAGTGACAAATCAGAAAGAATTGGTCAGCTGGAAACTAATAAACTTTATGATGCTTAAAGACTTTCTTCTCAAGCTGATTCATGTTCTAGTTAATTTTTATAAAAGGACAGTGTTTTCCAATCTTTTACCCCTTTAAGTAGCAAAATGTGGATTTAGGTAAAAAAAAAAATTCTTAAGGGAGAGCAATGCATGAACAAAAAACGAAAACTATGTACACTGCTTCAAGGTATAAAATTACCTTTGTTTTTGCCTGGTGGCAGTGGCACAGGCCTTTAATCCTAACACTTGGAAGGCAGAGCCAGGTTGGATCTGTGTGAGTTTTTGGCCAGCCTGGTCTACAGAGTGAGATCCAGATCAGGCACCAAAACTACATAGAGAAACCCTGTCTTAAATGACCAACCCCGCCCCCCCAAAATTACTTTTGTTAGAAACTGAACTTTTAAAATCTTTGACAGTTTAATGTATTTAAATAATGAATTATAATTTTTATTAACTTGCATTTCCTGCCCTCTTCTACTGGAAGCCTTCTTCCCAGCCTTCTTCACGTTCATGCATTCATTGCCTGGTATTTTCATGTGACCAGATGAATGCATTCTCTTGCTTGAGCCTTTGTAGGCTGTTATTTACTGGAGCAAGAAAAACTCATCAGCGGCTGCACTACCAAAGGAAGTGGAACACTGAATTTATTTTTGGAAATTCTTGTCATTACTTTTCACAAAATATTACAACCATTCTTAAGTTCCTGGGTATGCAGTACCCTCTTCTGTCCTCTGCACCAGGTACATTGTAGTACATATATACACGAAGGCAAAACACTCATACACATAAAATAAAAAAGGAAGTTTTATCTTTAAGATTAAATTTCTAGATTTTAAACTGAGTATTAACTATGAAAAATAATACATCATGAAAACTATAAAATAATCTTGATTATTATATCTTTCAAAGTTGTGATTTGTACTGTGGAATGTTATTCCGTATGCTGTGAATGTGTGTTGCTCTGATTGATCAATAAATAAAATGCTGATTGGCCAGTAGCCAGGCAGGAAGTATAGGCAGGATAAGTAAACAGGAAGAATTCTGGGAACAGGAAGGCTGGGTCAGGAGTCACCAGACAGATACAGAGGAAGCAAGATAACAAGGCAGAACTGAGAAAAAGTGCCAAGCCACAGGGCTAAACATATATAAGAACTATGGGTTAATTTAATAGTAAGAGCTAGTCAGTAATAAGCCTGAGCTAATGCCTGAGCAGCTATAATTAATATAAGCTTCTGTGTGTTTACCTGGGGGACGTGAGTGGGAGAGATTTTTCCCAACCACCAGCTGGCCACGATACAGGAAAACTTCCAACTATAGATTTGACCTGTCCCTTTGTTTTTATTTTTATTTTTTTTTAAGCCTCATTGGTGTTTACAACTCTGTGAGTTTTATCACCTGTTCTGTCTATGTAAAGAATTGATGGACACTAGCACTGCACTAAAGCTGGCAACATGAAAGTAACTTTTGTAATTTTAGACTTCTGCAATATCAGGAATCATGTGTTCTTTTTTTCCTTGAGGTTGACTTTTCACACTTGTTACCTTGATTCTCCCTGAAGCTGCAGGTAAATGTTGATCATAGAAGAAAATAGCACAAAACTTGAATAGCTCTGAAAAGTGCTTTTACACTTTTATCAATGTAATATTTGTGATGCATGAATGCTTAAGTGTTTGGATTGTGTCCGTGAAATAGAATATTTGCCTCATTCAAATGTGTGTGGTTCCTTGTTACCAAAAATTTGAAGGAACTGTAGCTAATATCTTTCCTTCATGAAAAAAAGCTTAGCTATGTCCAGATGCTTACAGTGTTCACAAAAGTGAACAGCACTAATTGTGTGCTTGTATAGCATTGGCCTAGCAAGCACAAGGCTCATGGTTCCATCAACTGACTGACAAAATAAATAAATAAGATTTAAACACAATCGAATTTTACTTTTTGATAGACTTTCTTAACGGATAACTATATGGAGAATAAAAAGTATAAAATTATCAATTTTCAGCTATTTGTAATCATTAGACACATAATATTATTCAATAATATCATTCAAATTTTTCATTAAAAGCAAAATTATATCATTGATATAGAAACTTACTTTTAGGCTTCTATTACCTTTATTGCTAATTCTCATATGCTTTTAAAAATCTTATGATGTTGAACAATTAACTATTAAAATATATAATTCTTTTACAAGATTTCTGATAATCCTTGGTAACATTGATTCAATAGCTTTGTCTTCCTCTGGAAAAAAGTAGGAAGTTGAAATAAAGAATTAGTCCCTTATGAAATCCTTAAATGAAGTAAGTTCTAAAATCCTTTTATGCATTACACTGTCAATCACTGTGCACAGTCCCATTCAAGTTCATTATTAGTATTCTAAGGCAGTGATTCCCACCTGTGCCTTGTAGTACAACATCATCAAGTGGAGAGGGATGCAGAAAAGAAAGCTCCCTGAAGACCTTTACATGACACAATGTGTGAATCAATTTTTTAATTAATTCTGCCACTATAACTCTGTCTTCTGTTTAGGAAAGATAGCTATCTGCCCTTGACATTATAGCAAGATGATGAACAGAACCTGTGCTGGAGACTGATAGCAGAGGCAGCTGATACCTAGGGCAGGAGCTCCCAGTCATGCAAGTCTGCTAGAACTGTGAGAATGCAGAACATGAAAACATTAATTGTATTAAATCAATGCTTCTTTTATGCACACACATCAGAGTTTCATTTCTTTATCAATGGCAAGAAAGCTGTCCATTTCAAAGTGGAGCCAATGTGAGGCAATCAGCCTTAGTTAAGCCGGGAGCATAAAGAATAGAAGATTCTCCAAATCTCTGCACCTTTGTAAGGATTATTACAGATGCTCAAAAGGACCTAATCTTTGTGTGGGGTCCATGGCAGTGGAACCAGGACGTATACCAGGTGCATGAGTTGGCTTTTTGGAGCCCACCCCCTATGGTGGGGCACCTTGCTTAGTCTTGATACAGTGGGGAGTGGCTAGATTCTGCCTCAACTTGATATGCCAGACTTTGTTGACTACCTAAGGGAGGCCTTACCCCCTCTGAGGAGTATATTGGTGGAGGGATGGAAAAGAGGTTGGTGGCGGGAGAAAGGGAGGTAAGGAGAACTGGGGATAGTATGTAAAATGCAAGAAAATTAGTTAAAGAAAAAGGGTTCTTCACACATGAGGTTGAACTAAAACTTTTGCCAAGGACTTTATACACCAATGCATGTAATGGTAGTGACAAGACCATCCAGTAAAATAAACTAGATGTCCCAGGTACACTCTCTATTAATGAGTTGACATTAGATCCCTATAAGAAGCCTTTGAAATTACCCCTTGATCTTTGATGAACTCTACCACTTTACCTTTTTTTTATAATGATTTTATTTATACTTGGCTCAGCCTGGAAGGAGGAGACTAGACATGCCTGTACTGAATCCACCAGGTTGAATTGAATCCCCAGGGGTGTCTTGGCCCTGGAGGAGATGGGAATGGAGGGGAGGGGTGGGGAGGGGCTGGGGGGAAGGTGGGAGTAGGGGCGGAAGGGGGGAGGACAGGGGAACCCATGGCTGATGTGTAAAATTAAAACACAAATATAATAAATTAAAAAGGAGAAAAAAAGATTCAAAAAAAAGAATTTAAACATGTATAGAATTTATTTTGTTTTTCTCTTATGATGCTACTCATAGTTCTCTTTATTTACTCTTGCTTTCATATGTTTACTTCTGTGCTCTGTGTAGCTGATTAAACAATGTCATTGGGAATCTCAACCTTTGTTATCGATATGACAGTAACAGTTAACAAAATAAAGTGGATTGTTGATAAGCCATGTAGCTCTGACTAGTCTGGTACTCTCTTTTCGTTTTAGGTTGGCTTGGAACTGGACTGATGATGTTCAGTTTGGCAACTGCGTGGACTGTACTATCAATGTTGCTCCATCTTCATGTGCTTCTGTGTTGCATGAGTTTTCTGTAGGAGTCTGTTGTGATATTTCACTTGTGCTGAAATGGGGTGACATTATACTTGTAATTTAATAAATAAAGATTGCCTGGAGATCGGAGGAAAAAGCCAGTCACAACCCAGAAGTCACACAATATTAGCACACATCTTTAATCCTATCACTTGGCAGGCAGGACCTCTGTGCTTTCAAAACCACACTGGAAACAGAGCCAGGTGTGGCAGCATATGCCTTAATTTCCCAAACTAGTTAACCGTGGAGGTCTGGAGATCTGTACAGACAGGCAGGAAGTGGCTGACTTGTGTAGGAAGAGGAAGTGATGTAGCTGAACAGAGAGACCAAATCAGATGGCAGAACAGCAAGGCCTATGCAAGTGGGTAGACAGGAAGTAACAAGCATTTGGAAGCTGCAGAGTTGGTGAGGTAAGGCTGGCTAGTGGCTTTCCCTATTTCCCTGATCTCTCTAAAGCTTTCACCTCTGTATTTGGCTCTGTGGTTTTTTTGTTTGTTTGTTTATTGTTTGTTCGTTTTTTTGTTTTTTGTTTGTATTTGATAAGATCATTTAGAAACTCATCTACAGTCTGTCTCTAATTGCTCCTCAGGAATAGGATGACAGCAGACCAAATAAAGGATTTCAAGCAAATCAGCTTGGGTGACTTCATTTGTTTAACTGGGAAGCTAACATCCACATTGTGAGGGCTTATTTGCTAGCGTATGGACAAGTCATAAATAGCTATACTATGTAAGAAAAGTACACCTCTCCACAAAACTGCTAACTGCTAACTGCTTACTGCTTCTATATCCTCGGGAAGATAGGCCCTCATAGTCCAGATAAAGCATTCCAGAGTTCAATGGGGGAGACAAATACAGAAGATCCAATCTTGTGAGAGTCTCATATGTGCATATATATATATATATATATATATATATATATATATATACAGATAGATGTATAGTTATACAAATGTAAATGAATATTCATGTCTAAGGGCATAGTTCCACAGCACCTGCCTGCAGCATAGGTGTGCATATTACTTTTTTGTATCTCTTTAAGGAATTAACATAAGAAATTATCAAAGCCATCCCTGAGCAGGATGCCATGTGAAAGACAAGAAAACTCAGAATCAAAGAATACAAACAACTCTCATATTCAAATGTGCTGCAATCAAACCTGGGAAAGACTTTGCAGTGTTTGAAAAACAAAACAAATAAAAAATACGCTTACATTGATTCAAAGATTGTACAACAACAACAAAAAAAGAAAAGAAAGAAAGAGAGAGGGAGAGGGAGGGAGAGAGGGAGGGAGGGAGAGAGAGAGAGAGAGAGAGAGAGAGAGAAGAGAGAAGGAAGGAAGGAAGGAAGGAAGGAAGGAAGGAAGGAAGGAAGGAAGGAAGGAAAGAAGGGAAGAAAATTCTACTCAGGTTTATTTTACCTCTCCTATACCTTTTCTTCAATCTGTTCTATAGGCATATACAGTTTCCTTTTAAAGACAAATTTCCTTGATTGCACTCCAAATGGTTATAGAAAAAATGTTTATCATTTTACTATTTTAGAGCCTAGAAGCACTAGTATTAGGAAAAAACTTGCTTTTTAAAATATTTTTTTTAATATAGGAGAAACTTCTTGAAGATGTGGAACCAGCAAGGCAGCTTATTTGTCATGACCAAATGGCTATTTATTAGCACTTGCCTAAGTAGTCTTTCCTTTCACTGTCAATCTACAACCAGCATGCATGCCATTAATTTTATAATCCACAGCTAAACTGACTAAATCCATTTCTAAATTTCGATGTATACTTTAACCTTTCTATGCTATATTTAACCCTCTTGAATAAGCATCTTCCATTGTTTCAGTCAGGCTTTTCTGAGAAACAGAAATACTTGGATCCAGACATGTCAGTCTGTGCTCTGAAAGTTATGTCGGGGAATTAATTGACTCAATTTTGTGCGCTGGTGAACTCAAGCTCTGGACAGTGAGCTGTAAAACTGGAAATTCACAGAAATGTTGATGTTACAGTTCAAATCAAATGGTTGTCTGATCCCACAGAAGGAAGCCAGACTCCGTTCTCAGGCATTCAACGGATTAGATGAGCATTCTATACTCAGAGAATTGTTGTAAAGGTTTGCCTACAATGTACTTTTAAAGCAAGATCCAGAGAGTTTTTGAAAAAAAAAAATATCTGGCTTCTATAACCTAAACAAATTGACCCAGCCTTTGTGTCAGTAAATAAAAATTGGATTATAGCATTTATATTCTGGTAGCAATCTGAAAAGCAGACAGCTGGGGCAACAGTTTTCAAACATCAACCATAATTAGAATTGCCAACTCAACACAGTTTTAATAAATGATAGACTCTACATAGATAAAGGTCATGATTCAAAGAAATTCTGTGTGTTAATAATGACATTCTCGGTGCTAGGCAATGTCTAACAAAAGCAGGTGCTCAGTGATTATCTGAAAACTGAATGAATGAAAAGTTAACAAATCAGATATTGTGGTACATACTTGTCAGAGGAGAACTACCTCACTATCTAAGCACATGAACTTTGCAAATACTGACATTTTAGTAACTGAGTTATAATAATATGTGTTTACAGAAATATTTAGATGCACTCAACATACAGAAACAATGAAAATTGTTGTATTTTAATGAGTGATGATTTTATCTCATGCAGAATATTAAAACCCTGTTATTTATGCAAATATTGGTAGTTTTGTTAGCATGCTCTATGTTTTAATATATTTTCACAAGTAGAACTAATTACATCTAGTCATTCCTTGGAAATAATTGTGTTTATATTATATTTATTGATATTTATTTTCACTTCATAATGAGTGATTCTCTGTAAGTACCTGATCTGTCATTTGTTTTCACATACATCTCCACCCCAATGACTCCAGGTGACACAGTCCTGAGAACTCAGTTGACACTCTGCTGTGCATGAAGACTGAAGAAGTCCCCTGCTCCCTGATTTATGAGCTGGGCTTTCCACTCATATTATTGAATATGTAAAAGATTTTTCACGTGTTTCACCTCTTCTAAATCTTCATAAAAGCTGTTGAAAGCAACTCATTTTTCTTATTTTAGAAAAGAACCAGAAGTTCCCAGTGAAATAATAGTTTTTCAAAAATATTGAAGGACAAGTTTTTCATAGCATGCCTGTGCTTAATGTCAATTATCTGGAATGTTAATTGCTATGTGTATTTCTGTCAAGTTGAATTAAATTTTTTTCCAGAATATTTACATTATCTCACTGGTGTATCTTTTTATTTTATAGAAGTATTTCTATTCTTCTCTAAGCAGAACTTACCTAGACTCATATGATATAAATGAACCATACCCACCCTAAAACTCAACTGATGCTGAATCTGCTATGAAGTTACCACTCAAAAGAGACTTTATTGCTTATACCTGACACTAGAGATGTAAGCTGATAAATATTTAACTCTCTGATTCAATTCTTGTTTGTTGTCAAGCACAACAATAATTGGTCCAAGAAGCAACTTTTCTATCAGGTATACTGATACATTAAAAAGTGACTCACATGCCTCAAAGCTATTTCTTTAGTTGAACTTCTAATTAATCACAAATACAAGGCCAAAAAATTAATAAAAATAAAGAGAATTTATTTGTAAAACTGTTAAAATGCATATACCTGTGCCCATCATAATATACATTTCTGTAAATACTTACAATACAGAATTTCAAGTTATTTTGAATACACAAATGCATATTATGACATATTTTTAGTAGATTTGTTATAGTGTGAGCTTACAATTTTAAATGGATAAAGTTTAAGCCCATTTTGTTTGGTAAATTATCAATAAAATTATTTTCTTAAGAAAATATGTGAATTGATATTAAAAAAACTCTTAAAGAGTATGAACTCTAATATTCTAATTTACAGAGGTAAATTGGTTCACCCAGAGAATCACAATGTTCTTCTTTTAACAGCTAGTCAATTAATGTAAATCAAGTTTTCTCCACATTAGCTTACACAGCTCTCTATGTGTTTTTGCATATGTGCGTGTACGCACATGTGTGACTCCTCGTAACACTTTTCTTTTAGACTACTGGTGGTGGTATTATGTTCCCTGAAATATTGTGCAGGCTAATAAATTTATCCGGGGTCAGAGAACAGGATGGCCACAATGTTAAACATGATAGGCAGTGGTAGCACACGCCTTTAATCCTAGCATTTTAGAGACAGAAATTCCTCTGGATCTCTGTGAGTTCAAGGACACATTGGAAACAGCCAGGCATGGTTAATCCCAGAAAGTCAACCTTTAATCCCTGGAAGTGATGGAAGAATGCAGAAAGATATATAAGGCATGAAGACCAGAAAACAGAAGCATATTGGTTGGTTAAGCATTTTGCTGCTTAAGCTTTCAGGGTTTTGAGCAGCAGTTTAGCTGAGATCCATTCTGGATGAGGACTCAGAAGCATCCAGTCTGAGGAACCAGGATCAGCTGAGGAACTGGCGAGGTGAGGTAGCTCTGGCTTGTCCTGCTTCTCTGATCTTCCAGCATTCACCCCAATACCTGGCTCAGGTTTGAACTTATTAATATGACCATCTAATATTCCTGCTACAGACAATAATAATATATATTTGTTTAAATAATTTGATGTAATGAATTCTGTCTTAATAATCATGCAGACAGACAATTCATTTTCTGATCATTGTTTAGACTTCAACACATCAGTGAAGCTAAGAGTTATGTCATTATGTTTATAGAGGAGGCCACCTTATTTTAATCCACAGAGCTCCATGATCAGGACTAAGCACTAAGATCACTTTATTCCAACAGATTCAGGCATTTTCTCTAGAGATTTCCTTCCAAGTAGATAAGAAAGCCAACTAATCATTTCTTGTTTGCTTCAGGAAATCTCTGTAAATAAGTAAGTCTTGATAAAATGTGCATTCATAAGAGCAAACAAACTTTTTATTTAAGTCTACAGTTATCTGTGAAGCAATTTGCTTTCTAGCAATTTCTAGACCACAGCTAAGCTCTTGTGATCTCCTTCAGCACCTTTCCAATTTTTGTTTTCTTGCACATTAATCCAAAACTATTAGGTTATGGGTTTATCTCAGATCCCAAGATTTTCCAGCAAAAGTCTTTAAAATAGTTCATGAAAATAAAAGCACAAAACACTAAATGTATCCATACTTGTATTTATGTTCTAATGAAAATATTTCATGTTGATATTCAATGTCATTGGTGGAGGTCTAATAAAGTTACCTTAACTTATTTAATGTCATTGAGAGTTGCTTTCCTATTAATGTTTTTCATATTGTGAAACTGAAAAATCTAATAATCTAAGAATCTATAAAATAAGATAATATTCAATAGTGTCAAGCATGGAGTCCTTACCTTTAATCCCAGCACTCAGGAAGTAGAGGCAAACAGGTCTCTCATTTGTTTGTGGCCAACCTGGTCTACAGAATGAGTTCTAGGCCAGCCATAGATACACAATGAGATTCTGTCTCAAAAATTTCAACATGTAAAAATAACTTTGCATGACTCAAAGAAAAATATTAAAAGCTGAAAATCATGATTATAGATTTCTCAATTTGTTAGTATATACAGTTATGACATCTTGCATTTCATTTAAGTAACAGTATAGTGCAGGATATAATAATGTAACATCCTTTTTTTGATTGAATAAACCAATTGACAGGAAGCATTCACTACCCACATATATTAGCCCAAGTCATTGTGGTAATTTATACTAAACTATTAATGTGTAAAATAACATTAAAATGGTTTGTTGTAAAGTCATACTTTACCCAAAGCATGATTCTATTTATCTAATTAGTTAAGCAATGTCAAAATCTGCAATGCTGTCTAATATGAAATCCTGAAAGCACAAAAATGTACCAATCACCTTTGCACACATCAAATTTGCTTTGGTCAGATTATTCCATAATTTTATGTAGTAACTCATTTAACCTTTTTTCCAGATTCATGCTCTATAAAGAAGATGCTTAAAAGAGAGGTCCATGGGCTTTTACTCCCAAGGAAGCATAAGAATAATTTACTCTTATAATGTAATATAAGAACATTATATTTGGAGAATTAAGTTGGTTTGGTGAAATGTGTAAGCTATTGATTGTGTCTCTCCTTGCCAATATTCTTATCAAATGTTTCAGAAATTCTCTATTCCCAGAGGGGATGAGTAAGGATTCCTTATCAGACTCTTACTCTGCAAATTATTTATGAATTAAAAAAAAAAAAAACAGGATGCTTATAAGATTGACTGTTATATGTGAACCTTTTATAAAATAGTTGAGTTTTATATTGTATTGTGTGTATATATTCATATATAGTCAGAACAGGTGAAATTGATAGATGTAGAAAATACTGGTGTTAAATGTGAGGCTGTAAAATACATAAACTTTAGAATGTTACAATATTGTATTCAAAAGACATATTGCTGTCAGAGCATGCTAGATATAAATCTAGTTTATAATTAATACAGAGTAAAATTATTAAATATCTCATTTTTTCATCATGCAAACATCAGAGAATAGTAAGCACCTAACACACCAATGATTTAAATAAAAAATCTAAGACAATTAAATTTGTAGAACAAGTTAAATCAATTTTTACAATTATACGTTCCAGAAAGTTCTGTGTGTAAGCATACATGGATAAAAGTCACCTTTAACAAGTATAAGGCAGAAAGATAATAAAGTTCAGGCACTTAAATATGTGTAATTCTTTAAATGTGATATATAGGTCAGAAAAAATTCCCTCAAAAAGTCAACTACCTTGAATATAAAACATTAGTATAAGAGCTTATGTAGCAAAATGCTTAGAGTATTTTGCAAACATAAAAATTAAATGTTGAAAGTAGTTGAGCTGGCTAAAAGCATGAGATTATCTTTTACAAAGTATACCCTGCTTAGCTTTATTTTTTAACCTCATAGAGGCTACATAAGAGATAAGAGAACCAAATTCCCTTGCTGAATTTCCTAGAAACAATTGGCTTGGTATACATCTATGGGAGATTTGTTTATGTATTAACTGATGGAGGAATGCTCAGCTCATGGTGAATGGTATTTCTTAAGCAGGTGGTTATGCAATATATAAGAAAATCAGATAGGAATGAGTCTAAACAGGTAGCAAGCAGCTGTCTTCTTTTTCTTCTTTTCTTTTTCTTCTTTTTCTTTTTCTTTTCTTTTTTTTTTCTTTTTCTTTTTCTTCAAGTCCCAGCTTTAGCTCCTTCCCTGAATTACCTCACTGGTGAACTAAAACTTGTGAGCTAAAATAAATCCCTTTTCCTTCCAAGTTTCTTTTGGTCATAGTGTTTCATCATAGCAACAGAAGGAAGTTATAACAAAATGGTAAATAGAATGATCAATAAACTCCTGAAAGACATGTAAATTTTACTACAAATGGAAGAATTTAAAGAGAAAACAATAGCAGGGTATATTTCAACATATTTCATACTGACAAAGAACATAGTTTCCAAGTTTGTGAGAATGTAGCCAATGAAGAAGAAAGGATAATTTGGCTGATCAAGTATAAGAATGATTGTAAAGTGTATTCATTTAACCATGGTCAGAGGCTACACACAAAATTCTATTTTATACTTTCTAAAACTGTTTACTGATGTAGACAAAGGTATGCAGAGAAAAGTTAGAAAAGACAAATCAACTAAAAAAGCAATAGAGGATGAATAAATATCGGCATACATTGCCAAGGATCTGTGCAGCCATGAAGCTGTGAGAAACTGAACTACATTTGTAAGTATGGATAAAAGATAAATGATAAATGGAGTATGTTGAATGGCAAAGTCAGTTTGTAGGAACAGAGAAACATTATGTGGCAAATTGGTGGGACATCATTTTTCTTAATTAACAAATTTTCTATTTGTTTTATGTATCAATCACAGATTCCCTTGTGCTCTCTATTCTCCCCATCTTCTGGATTCTCCTGTGCCTGTCCTCAGCCTCATCCTTTTCCTCTCTGAACAGTTTTTCAGAGTACTTTCAGGTTCATTGGAAAATGAAGGGGATGATGCAGAGAAGCCCTTTTATCCCTGCACAGCCCTCCCATTATCAACATTGTTTGCTATGTGCACTGGGCCTGTCAGTCTGTTCCTTCTTTGTTATCAGACACCCTTGCTCAAGTATTCTGTCTGTGGTCTGTTGTGAAAGATCATTTGGCACACAGATGGCGAGGAATTTAGCTACTATATCCTCTGGTCTTGAACTTGGGTAGTATAAATTCTCTAACATTATCCTCCATCAACGCTGTATTGACTAACATGAAACTTCATTTTACAATCATTTTGTCAATATTCACAAGCTAGTTGGTTAAGACTGTGACTGATATGACATCACTCTAGAAGGGATTGATATACTGATGACACTGTCTTCCTGTCTATGAATATAGAAGGTCTATTTATTTATTTATTTATTTATTTATTTATTCCTTAATGAGTTTTGTGATTTTTCTAGTCTATATGCTGTTTCTACTTTCTTATAATCATGCCTAAATTATATTGATGGGTTTTTTTAATGGTTGATATTGTGTAGTTTACATTTCAAATTCCACCCATTCATCACTGATATTGAGGAAATCAGTTGACTTTTACAGATAATCCTTGTGTTTTTCAGTCTTGGGATTATCACTCACTCTGTTTCCAGAGATGATTAGTCAATTCCTTTCCATTTCCTGCATAAATGATGTGTCACCTCTTAACAAAAATAGTTTTCCTTCCTTCCTTCCTTATACTTTTATTTCCATTCCTTGTTCTATTGTAGGTTTTATTTCCAGTATCTTTTTGAAGGAAGGGTCAAGAGGGAAGCTGCCTTTTCCCTCTTCATGATCTTCCTTAAGCTCTGAGCCCTTTGTCATTGAGCATAATGTTAGCTGTAGGTATTTTGTAGACAATCTTTATCTAGTTGAAGAAGTTTCCCTCAAGTCCTAGTTTTACTGAATTTTTTTCTTCATTGTGAATGAGAATTAGATTTCAACTGATGTCTTTACCACATCTATTGGTACAATCATGTGGTTTTCTTTTTAGCTTATTGATGTGGTGGATTATACAAATTTATTTTCTTGTGAGTTAGACTGGTTCTGCATGCTTGCAAAAAATTCTACTTGTTCATGTTGCATAATTATTTTTATTGCTATTGGGTTCAACTTCTAACACACTGCTAGGAATTTTTGTGTCTGTGTTTATA
This sequence comes from Onychomys torridus, assembly GCF_903995425.1. Classification (NCBI taxonomy): domain Eukaryota; kingdom Metazoa; phylum Chordata; class Mammalia; order Rodentia; family Cricetidae; genus Onychomys; species Onychomys torridus. Next base: position 59,309,734 of record NC_050457.1, on the reverse strand, counting down.
AGAGATAGTGGCCAGTGATTTTCTTTGCCTCTAGTGTCTCCAGGCTTGCTGTTAAAATAAGTCAGTTAAGATATTATGAGATCTAAAGTGTTTCCTCTTCCATCCTTTGAAAGAGATTACGTAGAGTTGATATAAATTTTAACTTATATGTGCGATAGCCTTCACCAATGACTCATTTGGGGCTTGTTGTTTTAGATTATTAACTGTGATTCTTTTGGGGTGGGTGAAAGTTTCCATTTTTAAACTACTTTAATGATACATACAATATATTCAAATAGATTTTAAATCTTACATAATATCTATGTTGCTGTGGATATTGCTCTGTGTAAATAAAGTTCTGATTGGCCAGTGGCCAGGCAGGAAGTATAGGCGGGACAAGAGAGAAGAGAATTCTGGGAAGTAAAAGGTTGGAGAGAGACACCGCCAGCCGCCGCCATGAGAAGCAACATGTAAAGACACTGGTAAGCCACACGCCATGTGGCAAAGTATAGACTGACAAAAATGGGTTAATTTAAGATAGAAAAAGTAGATAACAAACAGCCTGCCATGGCCATACAGTTTATAAGCAATATAAGTTTCTGTGTGCTTTCTTGGTTGGGTCTGAGCAACCATGGGACTGGCGGGTAAGAGAGATTTGTCCTGACTGGGCCAGGCAGGAAAACTCTAGCTACAACCTGCAATAATAAAGCACTAACCAAATTTACACAACTTCTTTAAAAATATGTTTAGAGCCTTTAGGAAGGATACTATTTACTATTTAGTTAAGTTTACTATTAAGTTAAGCAAACTATTGTTTTTGGTTTCTATCAAAGATTTCTTTATCATGATTTAGAGTTTTCATTTTGACCTCAGGTTATCAAAACAGCATGGCAAAGGCAGTTACAATACAGTCTATATTTAAAGTAGGCATCATTTATGTAGGATAATCATGTGTAATTTCAAAGGATCATCAAGCAGTAAAGTAATAAATTATTGAAAAAATCAAGAAAATTTTGATTGCTGTACTTGAAATTGTTGTCCAACTTTGCTGACTATTATGAAAAGGATACAGAATTACTGAGCTCATATCCCTTTCCTTCTCATAATTACTACTTAATCTTTGGCCTTTTTTGCAAGATATAAGATTTATATGATCAATTGGATTTTTTAAATAAATTTCAGGCAACATTTATAAATTTAAGGAATAAATAATGAGAATTATTCTAAGAATAATGTTAGTTAACTACCATATGGAAATAAGCTAAAAATGTGTGATAATACATCCCAAAGTATATACAACTGATATTGAATTGAATCACTATACTTTATAATATTCTTTTACTGAGTTTTTAGTTAATTCCAAAAACTGAGGAAAAACATGTAGACACAATTTTGAAAAGATATGGAAATATCCTAAATCATTTTATTCTAAATGTGTTTTGGTGTAAAGTGTAAAATTTCCACTAGTAGTAATTTTTTCTTAGCATATCTGTGTTACAACTAAAATGTTGGTTTATGAGAAATGAAAGGTGATTGGAATATAAGGCAACAATTTTCAATAAAGTGATACTGACTAATGTTACATCTTTAACAACACCTACAGAAAGTTAGGAAGTATCATGAATACAAGTTACATAAAGCCTAAATTGGGAACAAAGACAAAACCAATTGTTCCTGGTTGGTAATATCGAGTTCTCAACAAGTTATGAACATACAATTAATATTCTCTGAACCTTATTTTTTAAATGTCTAGACATCAACTGAAGAAGACAGATACATAATTTCCTATCCTATTATGATGAGAAAATGAACTTAATAGAACATTTAATGAATCATTGTTGGACACAGATGCTTAGGTGTTTGTTGTCCAATATAATTTTTTGTACAAACATTGAGAAACATGTAGTAAATATACACTGGAAGCATAACTTGTTACATAACTATATTGAATATGACCTCTGAATCAAACATTTTTCTTTAGCGAAGTAAAAGGACAATCTTAGATCAAATTACTTAGATGCGTTATCTATCAAAAAGACTCATATTGAAAAAAAGTGACCAAAATGACTATAGTATTTTAACATGATATTTAGTTGAAATAGAAGAATTTTTGGACTTTGGTAACTTCTGGTGTGGAAAAGACACCTAAAATCAATTTATTCCTCACCCATTTTATTTGATCTATGTTGCTTTGGATTTACCAAATACATCTGAAATTTCTTTGCTTATTCGGTGGTTTTCAACTTTCTGATGCTGTGGTGAGCACCAAACATAAAATTCATAATTGTAATTTCACTATTCTTATGAATTGTAATGTTAGTATCTGTGTTTTCCAATGATCTTTTTGAGGTCATGACCCACAGGTTGAGAAACACTGACTTACATTGTTAGAAATGTAGACATACTAATTATAATAAGAATAATGTAAAGTGTGCCACACCAGTTTGTTTCACTGACTGTTGTTTTTGTTGTTGTTATTGTTGTTTTGTCTTTACAGTAGAACAAAGTGTCTGTCCATGTGGAATTTACACTCCTTCAGACATAGACTTGCAAACGTTCAATAATACTATAACTCTGCATCAATAATAAACTGGTATAAAATGAGAACTTTCCTTTAATTGGATATAAGTATCAAGGGATTGTTCCTCTATTACTCTCTGATATGTACTGTAGAGGCCTGTAGAGGATGTGGAGCAAGGGGAATACTCCTACACTCTTGGTAGGAATGCAAACTTATACAGTCACTTTAGAAATCGGTATGGCGGTTTCTCAGAAAATTGGGAATCAATCCTCCTCAAGACCCAGCTATACCACTCTGGAACATACCCAAGGAATTCTCAATCCTATCACAAGGACACATGCTCAACTAAATTCATAGCAGCATTATTTGTAATAGCCAGAAACTAAAAAAAAAAAAAAAAAAAAAACAAAAACAACAACAACCTATATGCCCCTCAACTGAAGAATGGACAAATAAAATGTGGTATGTATACACAATGGAGTACTACTCAGCAGAGAAAAACAATGTCATCATGAGGTTTGCATGCAAATGGATGGAACTAGACCCAGACTCAGAAGGACGAACATGGTATGTACTCACTCATAAGAAGATACTAGACATAACACAAAGGATAACCTGTAACCCACAGTCCCAGGGAGGCTAGCTAGTAAGAAGGACCCTAGGAAGGACACATGGATTGCCCAGTGATGGAGAAATGGATGAGATCTGCATGAGCAAACTGGGGGTGAGGGTGGATAATGGAGGGCAAGGGATGGGAAATGAGAGTTTAAGGGAGCAGTAGGTTTGAGCTGAAATGGGAACAGAGTGGGAGAAAAAGAAAGAGATACCATGATAAATGAAGATACCATGGGAATAGGGAGAACCAGAGTACTAGAGAGGTTCCCAGGAATCTACAAAGATGACTTACCATAGACTACTGACAATAGTCAAGAGGGTGCCTAAGCTGGCCTACTCTGGTGATGAGATGGTTAAATACTCTAACTGTCATCATGGGACCCTCATCCTATATGACAGATAGAGGCAGGAGCTGAGATCGATGGCCGGGCCCCAGGCAGAGCTCCATGAGTCCAATCCATGAGAGAGAGGATGGACTCTATGAGCAAAGCATATCAAGACCATAACTGGAAAAAGTACAGAGACAACTAGCCAAACTAATGGAAATGCATGAACTGTGGAACAATAGCTGAGGAGTCCCATGGTAGGCCCTCTGGATAAGTGAGACAGTTGTTCAGCTTGAACTGTATAGGAGGCCCCCAGGCAGTTGGATCAGGACCTGTTCCTAGTACATGAGCTGGCTTTTTTGAGCCTAGTGCCTATGGTAAGACACTTTGCAGCCTTGGTGCAGGGAAGAGGGGCTTAGACCTGCCTCAACTGAATGCACCAAGAGAGACCTTGCCTTGGAGAAGGTGGGAATGGGGAGTGGGTTGGGGGGAAGGCTGGGGGGCAGGAGGAGAGAGAACAGAGGAATCTGTGGTTGGTATGCAAAATGAATAGAAAAATCTCTTAATAAAAATGTATATAAATATAAAAAATAAACAACAACAAAAAATAGGCTAATGGGTAAAGAACAATCCGAAGTAGGTTTGGCATACAAAGAAAAATAATTATTATATTAAGTCTCTTGTGGAATTTTTGCATCAAAACCCTTGATTTATTTTACTCAATTCTTAAGCTTCCTTATATTTGAGTATGAATTCAGTAATGTCAGATTTCAATTGGTTAGAACTGGCTTTAATGGAATTTTCATTTACAAACACACACACACACACACACACACACACACACACACACACACACACCAATATAACATATGTACTGCATACAATACTGATCATGTGAATGGTCACATATTGTATTAATTAATAATATAACACAGAGTATCATTTAAAGGAAAAGAAATTATTTCAAATTCTATATGAGTGAGAGAAAAATACATACCACAGACCATGTTTCAATATGTATTTCCACTTTAATTTTGTAGTATTATTATTCAATTCAATGCAGTGATTTTAGACTTATGTAGTATTGTTTTATAGATAACTGGAGAGATTTAGTCCATCTTTACTATGAGCTTAACTAGGAAGCAAAGCCAAATGGAAAAATGTCTCTGTGTGTGTACTTGTGGATCCATTCCCAAAAAGCTTAACTGAAGAAGAAAGACTCATCTTGAATGTTGGCAGCACCTTCCCACTGGCTCAGGGTTTTAAATGAATAAAAAAGTGAAAAGACTTGAGCATCAGTGTTCATCTTTTTTGTTTCCTGACTGCAGATACGAGGTGCTCATCTGCCTCCATGCTTTCCCTCTCTATCATTATGGACCAGAGAGTATGCTCATGGAACTCTGGGTAAAAGTAAGCCCTTCCTTTGATAAGTTCTTTTTTCCAGGCATTTTATCATGGTAATGAAAAAATAAGTCATACTCTGAGGATACTCAATGCTCCCTATGGACTTTAAACTCCATATACAGAGGTCAAATGCTATATTCATATTTATAATACACATCTAGGAAACAATAACTTAAAATAAACATGTCTTTCATTGTGGAGAATTTTTCAAGTTTGTCTGCATATATGCTACATCAACCCAAATTGGAATGTTTATCAAAGACTATCTTATCTTAAACTCAACAAAGAAACTGATAATAATTTCAAAATAATTCAAGTTGATTTAATGATAAACTATCCACTTTTTTCCATGGCTATTTTCTTAAATATTTTATAGGGTGTGTCTTTATCTCAAGATATATAAACTTTATACTCTGACAATCACTCTACATTTTAAGAACCTTAGGACTCTTGGGATGGTTGTCATACATGAGTAAATAATCCAAATGGTTTTAATGAGTTCCTGTCATGTTTGACTGAAGAATACTAATAAAAATTATTACATCTCAAATAAAATTAAGAGCACTCTAAAAATAAGACATTATACTTATCTTGTTAATAAAATGTTTTTTTTTTGGGGGGGGGGGGGTGGGGATTTAGCTCAGTGGTAAAGCACTTGCCTAGCAAGTGCAAGGCCCTGGTTTTGGTCTCAGCTCTGGAAAAAAAAAATCTTTTTTTTTTCATGACAGGGGTTCTCTGTGTAGTCTTGGTGCCTGTCCTAGATCTCACTCGGTAGACCAAGCTGGCCTTGAACTAACTGAGATCTGCCTGCTTCTGCCTCCAGAGTACTGGAATTAAAGGCATGTGCCACCATTGCCCAGCTTCATGATTGAAATCTTTAAGTAAGATTATACCATTGGAGTGACCCTGGGCATAATGGATTAACACAAAGAGACTTTATGTTTCTCTCTGTACTTCTATTGTTGTTGTTTGGTGGGTTTTTATTTTCATTTTTATTTTCTTTGGAGAAAGAAAAGGCTACAGAGTGAGTTCCAGGAAAGGCACAAAACTATACAGAGAAACCCTGTCTCAAAAAACCAAAAAAAAAAAAAAAAATGTTAAAAAGTATACATGCATGTATATTGAATATGCATAGAATGAATGTATATTAAATATGTATAGAGTTTATATGGACATAATATACAAAAGCAAAAATAGACATTTTACTACAGTATATTAAACTGAAAAGAGCATGTTTAGTTTCTCATGGTAAGAAAACACCTGGTTTTGCTCAGATGGATCAGTCTTGACAGCATGAGGTACACTGTAACCTTAAAATTTGTCATTGTTTCATAGAAGTTATAGGTTAAAGAATGTCATAATCATACTACACTTGTGTCATTTCTGAAGTCAATATATCACTGACACAAAACCATTGTCCATAACATTACCTTAGGAACTTGATGGTTCACAATGAAATACTTGAACATGTTGTTTTATGAATTTAGAATGGGCAAGTATTCTATCCAGTGATTAGAACTAATTTTTCAGAACTAAATTTTTTTCATTAATTTATTTTACCTTGATTTTTATTTGGAGATTTAGAATTTTTAATTACCTCATATGGTTATTTTAAGTTAAAGCCAATATACACTTTTGTAACAGAAAACAATAGACAATTGGAATGTTGACTTAGATATACTCTTCTCTTTTATTATATTAATACATTAGGTAGGATACCATAGTTAGGTCTACATGAAAGCACTACAAAGCATTAAAAGATGAACTAAGATAAGTAAGTTGAATATTTTTAGCTGCAAATATAGATATAGTTTATTATATTGTACATATTTATTTAATTACCTTGAGAATTTATTTCCTTTAGAAAGGGAAAATATATTAATGGACATTCAGCAAATACATAGACAGCATAGATTATTTACAAGTATCTTTGAAAAGTCAAAGTAAATATCCAGGACATCCATTATAGCCATTACCAAAATAAGAACACTAACACTAAAAAACAATGTCTGGGTACTATTTTATTTTACATTATTACATTTGGACTTTTTTGAATAATTTAACAATTCATTTGACAAATCACTGATAGCATCAACTTTATTCATATTTACTAATGACACAAGAAGAGATAAATGCTCCCTCTCATCTCAAAAGAAACCTTCAGTCTTCCTATATGTGAGTGGTGAATGTGTGTGTGTGTGTGTGTGTGTGTGTGTGTGTGTGTGTGTATGTGTGTATGAACTGAGAAAAAAAATCATACCAGAACACATTATTCCCTATGCTAATTGTGTAAGCAGAACTCCAGAACAGAAGGGAGTCTTCTTATGGTAGAAATGGAGTCCAAAGGAGAAATCTATTCCAAATTTATATAGAGAAACATGAGGTTTTTTTCCTTCTGGAAAAATTAAAACATGTCTTACCAATTGTGATATAAGGACAGAATTTTAGAAAGTACATTCTAAATTTAAGTGTAGGAACAGGACATTTCTAGGAATAAGGGGAGGATTATATGAGAGTTTTTAGAAGTTGTAGAGACATGAAAAAGAGAATGTTTAAATTAGGCAATTAGGGTGTGATCAACACTTACAATTTGTGAAACAAACTTATATAATAAAATAATGTAAATTTTTACAAAAGAATTGCTTTTTAATATTTTTTCTTTATTATTATGTGTTTTAAATTTTATACCTCCTCTCAATTCCCATCTCCTCCAGGATCAAGGCACCCCTGGGGATTCATTTAAACCTGGTGGATTCAGTACAGGCATTTCCAGTCCCCTCCTTCCAGACTGAGCAAAGTGTCCCTGTGTAAGCCCAAGGTTTCAAACAGCCAGCTCATGCACTAAGGACAGATCCTGGTCCTACAGACTGGGTGCCTCCCAAACAGATCAAGCTATTCAATGGTCTCACTTATCCAGAGGGCCTGATCCAGCTGGGGGCTCCACAGCCTTTGGTTCATAATTCATGTGCTTCCATTCATTTGGCTATTTGTCCCTGTTCTTTTTGCAATCTTGGATTCAACAATTCACGCTCTTGCAGACACTCCCCTTTCTCAACAGTTGGACACCTGGAGCTCCACCTGGGGCCTGGCTGAGAATCTCTGCATCCACTTCCATCAGTTATTGGATGAGAGTTCCAAGACGACTGTTAGGGTGTTTAGTCATCTGATCACCAGACTAGGTCAGATCAGGCTTTCTCTGGACCATTTCCTGCAGACTACAGAGGATTTATCATTGTGGATTTCTGGGGACCTCTCCAGCACTCTGCCTATTCCTGTTCTCATGTGGTCTTCATTTATCATGGTCTGTTATTCCTCATTCTCCCTTTCTGTTCTTGATCCAGCTGGGATCTCCTGCTCCCCTAAGCTTTCTTTCCCTCAAATCTTTCCCCTCATTACTCCCACTGTCGTCCAGGTTGTTCATGTAGATCTCATCCATTTCTCTGTCACTGGGTGATCCTAGGGTCATGTTTTCTAGGTAGCCTTCCCTGGAGTTGTGTAGCAGTCTAGACATCTTTGTTTTACATCTAGTATCCTCCTATGAGTGAGTACATACCATGTTCGTCCTTCTGAGTCTGGGTTACCTCACTCAGGATGATTATTTTCTAGATCCATCCATTTGCCTGCAAACCTCGTGATGTCATTGTTTTTCTCTGCTGAGTAGTACTCCATTGTGTATATGTACCATATTTTCTTTATCCATTCTTCAGTGGAAGGGCATCTAGGTTGTTTCCAGGTTCTGGCTATAACAAAGAAAGCAGATGCGAACATAGCTGAGCAAAAGCCCTGATTGAGCATTCCTTGGGTATATGCCCTAAAGTGCTATAGCTGGGTCTTAGTGGAGATGGATTCCCAATTTTCTAAGGAAGCGTCATATTGATTTCCAAAGTGGCTGTACAAGCTTGCATTCCCACCAGCAGTGGAGGAGAGTTCCCCTTGCTCCACATCCCCTCCACCATAACCTGTCTTCTGTGCTTTTGATCTTAGCCATTCTGACAGGTGTAAGGTGGTTTCTCAGAGTCATGTTGATTTGCATTTCCTGGATAATTAGGAATGTTGAGCAATTCCTTAAATGTCTTTCAGCCATTTGAACTTCCTCTGTGGAGAATTCTCTGTTTAGTTCTATAGCCCATTTCTTAATTGGACTGTTGGGCATTTTGATGTCTACTTTCTTGAGTTCTTTATATATTCTGGATATCAGCCCTCTGTCAGATGTGGGGTTGGTGAAGACATTTTCCCATTCTGTAGGCTGTCCCTTTGTCTTGTTGACCGTGTCCTTTGCTCTACAAAAGCTTCTCAGTTTCAACAGGTCACATTGATTGATTGTTTCTCTCAGTGTCTGTGCTATTGGTGTTATACTTAGAAAGTGATCTCTGGTGCCAATGCATTCAAGAGTACTTCCTACTTTCTCTATTAGCATGTTAAGAGGACCTGGATTTATGTTGAAGTCTTTGATCCACTTGGATTTAAGTTTTGTGCACGGTGACAGATAGGGATCTATTTGCAGCCTTCTACACAATGACATCCAGTTATGCCAGCACCATTTGTTGAAGATGCTTTCTTTTTTCCATTGTATATTTTTGGCTTCTTTGTCAAAAATTGTATGTTCATTGGTGTGCGGGTTAATGTCAGGGTCTTCAATTCAATTCCATTGGTCCACATGTCGGTTTTTATGCCAGTACCAAGCTGTTTTTATTACAGTAGCTCTATATAGAGCAATTCTTTTACAAAAGAATTGCTTTTTCTTATTACAAATTTTATTAAACAAAGTCCCACACTAAATGATTAAAGTCCCCCTTTCAAATCATAACGCAGGATGGTTATGAACCATGCATAATCTTGTTAAAATAATACTAAACTAATACTAAATGATGGAGCATTTGTTGACTGCCTTAAAAGAGAGAAGTGTGAATAGTCTTGTACTACATCTTAGTCTGTCATATACTGGTGAGATTCTATATTTCTGTGTATCTCAGTGTTTGGTCTTTATGTTATCCTAAAGCTGTTCAGAATGTCAACTTCATGTATATGATATATAGAAATGCTAGATGATCATGGTCTCTATGCTCCCCATGAAGAAGGAAAGTGAGAGCTATGCACAAATGTGCAGGATAAGGATAACCTTCTAAGTAATGATCCCTACCCCCTGCCCCACCAACACACACTTTCTTCAAGTAAAATTGTGTCAGCGTGTAGTGGGTAGATGTTCCAGTTTGACCTCAAAGCACTGCCCTAGTGTGGCAACAAGTAACTGCCACACCTGCCTATAACTTGCTCCTGGGGCGTGGCTGAGAGGGGTCTCTTTAAGACCCAAGATGCATATGTGCTTGGCCCTCTTCTATCTTTTAGTCTTGGATTCTGGTATGGAGCAGAGCGGAACTCTCTAGAGAACAGCGCTAGACTGTGCCTCAATCTCTATAATCTGTATTGTGAGTTTCCTGTATCATGAGTTAATCCCCCAATAAATTCCTAGAATTATAAAGCTATTTCTGTGGATTGGTAGCAATTTAATCACAGTATGGGGGCTTTGACTTTGGTAAATGATATAAAACTTGATTGTCTTACATGTTTGTATTCATATTTTTTTTTAAATTTATAACATCTTTTGCAGTAAAGACCTTTTCAGTGGAGCCCATTTTTCATTTTGATGAGAATAGACATTTTATTTCACCCAAATAAATGAGATACATTTTTATTAATTATAGATATTATAAATATTTTGTTATTAATTTGTCCTGATTAGCAATTAGACAAATTAACATTTAACAGTTATTTGAGTGATTTCCATCTTCTTTTTAAATTCATTATTTTCTTTTTTGTTTTTAGAGACAGGGTTTGTCTGTATACCAAGCTTTGGCTGTTTTACAACTCACTCTATAAACCACGTTGGCCTTGAATTCAGAGATCTGACCACCTCTGCCTCCCAAGTGCTAGGATTAAAGACAAGCACCAACACTTCTGGGCTCTATAAAATTTCCAGTGGCTAGGCATGGAGGTAGGTATAAGGATTTGTGGGTAAGAGGTGTGTTCTGATAAATGTCTTCTCATGCTTTTGCCATTCAAGTGTTTGAAAATAAGAAAGAGAAGAATTTTACATTTGTTATTTTTGAAGTAGTTTTTAAATATGAAGTATCCATTGTTTCCATATGAGTTTCAACTGTATTTCTACAAATGTTATTTGCCTGTTAAATATATTTATATTGACTTATCTATGGGGGTATTAGGGTAATCATTTATTAGCTAATTGCATGTTTAGGAAAAACTTATAGCTCTAAAATGCTGAAAAATTATGTACATATGTGTCTTCACTCACAATGCTGCTGTTATATGTATTTGTGATGATGATGATTGTAGTTTAGTTCTTGTAGTCTGGAGGGCTTGCTACTGTCTCAATATTCGCATTAATCAAAACATAGTAAAAGTCAGTGTTAGAGATCACAGAATGGAGGTCTATTCCTTGGGGAACTATCCTTGTAACAAGCAGGAAAGAAGGAGACCTTACATTTCATACCAACAGATTCCTCATGAGAGAAGTGCACAAAGAGCCGCCGGAGTCACTGAGGGTTATTCTCCCTCCTGCATCCTTTTGCCACACCCCGCGTTATTACAATTCTTAAATCAATTCAACAAATTAATTGCTAATGCCTATATATGCATGTAATAATTATCAATGCAAAAAAGGTCATGAATCTGAAAGAGCAAAGAGGGGTATAAGGGGGAGTTTGGAGCAAGAGGAGGGAAGGGAGAAATGATGTATTTGTATTATAATCTCAAACTACAGAATTAAATATATAAAATAAGAACTTAACAGTATTACATAACATAGTATTTGGCAGCAAAGAAAGGACATACGTTTGCCACTGTTTTGTTTTTCTAAGTTTTGTTATTATTCAAGGAGATAGGTTATTTTAATCAACTTTAAGAACCAATCTCAACTGGGTGGTCTTGGTACACGCCTTTAATCTCAGCACTCGGGAGGCAGAGGCAGGCAGATCTCTGTGAGTTTGAGGTCTCCAAAGTGAGTTCCAGGAAAGGTGCAAAGCTATACAGCGAAACCCTGTCTCAAACAACAACAACAACAACAACAACAAAAAAGAATCACTCTCTGCTCTTAAGTTATTCTTTCAGATTGTAGGTGGAAAGACTGAACAGCCAGAGGGGTTGGTAGAAACTAATGTAACAATACCTTCTAATCATAGCAGGACCAATAAACATATGAAGTCATAGAGACTGTGGCAGCATGTGCTTGGCCAGAAGAGGTGTGGGCCTGAGGAGTTCAAGCATGGAGCATGAAAGTGGACACAGCAAGCTCTTGCAATTAACACAGAAGCTATCTCAAATTTATAACCACTCACAAATGAAAAATGTGTTTTCCTCAATGGAGGGTCACTGGATATACAAATCACTCTAAAGGTCAGGTCCCAGGCCCAGGAGTGGATGGCAAGCACAAAATGAACTCACAGTATTTTTAGAGGTGTTTTTTTCTTTGTCTCATAATGCTTTATATGGGCAATTTTTCCTTTTTGTTTCTCCTTTCTTACTCTACATGCTTATAGATAAATGGTTTTTGATTTTGTGGTATTAGGGAACTTCTGTATGTCCCATTGCTGTGTCTCTGGGTATATATGTGTTTCTTGTACATTGTCTTTGGCTATTTGTTTTTCTGTTTGTTTGTTTTGTATTGTTCAGGTCTGTTTGCTTTTAACTGATGGTATTTTGCTGTTGTTATTGCTACTTTTAGGTGCCTGCTTGTTTTCTAATGAAAGAGATCAAGAAAGAATGTGAGTTTGTTTGGATAGGGAGATGAGGAAACCCTGTGAGGAATTGAGGGTAGAGTAAACATAATCAGAATATATGGTATGAAAAAATCCATTTTCAATAAAAAATATAAAACCTTCCTAGAAAACTGGTATGTTGAGATATTATGCTGAATTGTTCTAATTTTATTACATTATCCTCACAAAGAAAATTAAACTCCCCAAAATGAAACTCATTAACAATAAAATCTCTATTATGTCTTGATTTTTCTTTTTTTTTTTTGCTTTAGAGTTAATATATATTTCAATTGTTTAAATTGTTCACTAAACCACAATTCTAAGAAAAACAAAAACATAAACAATCTTAAAAAGACAATTTAAAACCTGACATAAAAATCTAGTCTGGTATACTCTGTTAAAATAACAGAGAAAACTTATGCTTTGATGGTTTAAAAAAATCATTGTCCAATCATGATGCTTGCTTCTTGGCTTCAGATTTCCAGTGATTTCTATTTGTCCCAATTTTAAAGGAGGCTTACACTCCTTAGTTACTGTCTACCTTCAGATCTAATGCACTGCTATTTTGAGGCTACACTTTGATGTTTATCAAAGGATTCCCAAGAAACACTGAGAAAAATTCCAGACATGTTTGTCTCTAAACTGTTCATAATTAAGTATGTTTCAAATGCAATGGAAAACTATTTCCCTGTAAACAAGTACATTTCACAAGGGAGTTTCTTATGTTTGATAATGACTGGCATGGGGATTGGTATTATGTGTATGTTATCTCAACTAGGTTAAGTTAAATTCTTAATTAAATAAAATCAGACAACTTTATTAAATTATTTTAGATAAATCATAAGTTGGGCAATGTGGTACACCTTGAAAATCCATGAATCAGGAGGTGAAGTAGGGAGATTCTGAGTTAGAGAGAAGCTGAACCAAAATAGTGAAAACCGATTTCAGAGGCAAATAGTCATTATCAAATCTTAAACCCAAACTTAACCACATCATTGAAGACAGAAATTAATGTTTTGCTTTCATAACTTCATTGTTTTCCATTGATTCTGTCTCTTGCTGCATAATACAGTTAATGTCTGCAAGATGAATTATTATATTTATACACTCAAAGTCTATTTTCTCTGTAACAAAGCAAAAATAACTCAAAGAAATTGCTGGTTTTGGCTTTTAGAAATCTAAATAACTGAACTGCTTATTGGTAACACTGACATTTGGGTTTTAAGATATGTGATCTGTGGATAAGCATGGACTTATAATTTTCATAAAAAGGCTTTTTAGTATACTTCTGGTAGAAATACTTGCTCGCATACTTTATAAATCACAATTTTAACAATAATGGGAACACTTCACTCTCCTCTTAAAAATAATTGCAATGGATAGAATATGATTTGGGGTAGCAGTAACAGTCCAGAACCTATTTCATGCATTTAAATCCTCTCTCTTCATTTTAAATTTGACACAATGATGAAAAGAATGAACATTTGGAGGAAATGTTCATGATTCTAGCCAGTCCACTGATTCTGATTCATGAGTTGTTCTATTTGGATGTATAGATGGAATGGACAGTAAATATAAAGTATGTGTTATGCAAGATCGTGCACACACAGAGGCAGGAAAGGGGCAAAATGCATATTGATTTCATTCGCAAATCCTATCAGAACCCAAAGCTGGAAAAGGAAACTTATTTACAGTCTTATTAATCACAGCAAAGATTATTTTGTACATCTCAGAATCCATGTAACTTTTTGGATTCATCAACAGAGTTGAAACTTTGAAGTGCTTCATATACAATGTAAGTATAGCTTATATCATTGCATCATCAACTTCTTTTTGTTCCTTTTCTTTCCTCTGGCTGTTAGCTGCTAAACCAATGGTCCTAAAATGTTCTCCCAGCACTGAAATCTTCATTTCTTATTTCTTCCCTTGTTCTGACCTATTTTCTTCCATTTTTAGCTCCAACCCAGAACTGCAAAGCTTTGTTAGCTGTTATTCTTGGCAGCAATGGGCAGATTTCCTTTGGAAATAAGTGACTGAAATCACCTATGATAGACTGAGCTCTCTGTAGTATGTAGTAATTGGCCCTATTAATTTCTCAGGCGTCTTAGACCAAAATGCACCTCCAAGTAAAGAATGGTGAGGTGACAGAGCCAAGCTTCTTGGAAGTCTTTAATAGCAGACAAGGATTTTGAGAAAATGATTAAGAACATATTTTTGGAAATGCCGTATTGTAAAAAATAGATTTCTTTGGCCTTGATATTCTCATATCCTCCACGAGGATATCTATTCTCTGATAGTCCAAATGTTCAAAGCTATTTTACAATATCCTTCCTTAAATGAAAGGGACTCTTTGCTTCTCTGTTATCTACTATTAATTGTATCATTAATGTGGAAATCATTAGTAAGATTTGATGGAATATGACATAGCCATCAAAGGTCCATGAGCACATTTTAATTCTTTACAATGTACAGACAGGTCAGTTATAGAGTGTTTATGACACAAATTGAGTAGCAGCTGCCAGTTTCTCTTTCATTCCTGCTACCAAGACTAACATTGTAATAGGTTCATATAGCAGATCTTCTAATTTGTTGATGATGAAGTGAAACTAAATTGCTATAGCTCTAGATAGCGTTTTTCAATGTCATATACACAATTAAAAGTTACCATCTAAAGTTCAGTCTTTACTTTTGCAATGTCGTATGAAAATGACTAGTATTATATTTACTATCTAAGATCAGACCCACATTTTGGACATCTGTCACATATACATACTGAAAAGATTATATCAGAAGTAATGTTCTTAAAGAACCAGAGAAGAGTTCTCTTCTGCTTACAAATATATGAGACACAACCCCAGGGAATTTACAATGAAGTTTGTCCACAACTGTGATAGCCAGTGGTAAATGGATGGAACTCAGCTCAGAGCCCTCGAGTCTATGCTGAATTCCATGACTCTCTCCAGCTTTATTAACCCAAGGGGAAAATTGGGTTATGAAAAGCTTTGTTAAACTCAGATGACTCACAGGAAGTGGGTTTTCTCAGGTAAGTGAGTTAAACAGCATCATAATAAAAGGTTTATATATTTAAAGAACTATCAATGTATGACACTAAGGAGTACAGGCATATGATATCCATTTCAGAATGGTAAAGTGCAATATGATAGTGTTGATAAATAGAATGTTATTGTTGATATTAATATTATTAACTGAACATTAGAAGTGTGTTTAAATAGGCCAAACACTCTGAAAGAACAAACAGAAGAGAAGGAATAATCTAAAGTAACTATTGATGTCTCATACGTAAAGCATTTTAAAATAATACAGATTTATGAAATTAAGTCAAGTGATTTCTCTGTACAGTCTGACAGTGAGTTGGGTCTGAAAGCACCAGCTTTATAAACATGGAATGTGACACAATAAGGTATGAATCACTTCTTATTTGTACTGCCCCTCACCACTTCTCTGCACCAGACAAGGAAAAGTAGTCAACTAAGTAGGCAGGCGATTTCTTTTTTAATTTAGTACATTTAATTTTCACTAACAGGAAGGAAGTCTTCTATTTCATTCATGTATGGATATTTCTAATTATTACTTTCAGTATACTTATATCAATAATTAAATTTTGTCTTCTAAATCCTTGTCACCCAATCTGAGGATATTCTACATTAGATGTTTTTAGTTGAACTTATAATCAATTGACACATAATAACTGAATATCTTTGACATATACTTCAATATTTTATATATGTACACGGAATATAATTATCAGATCAAAACAAACTAATGATTTATCTTCAGAGTATTCAAATACCTTCTTATAGTTATTATAAAATGCAAAATTATTTTTACATAATAACTTTAAATAAATGTATCCTTTTTATTTGACTGAAATTTTTTAATCTATTAATAACTTCCTGCTTTGACAATTTCCATCCTCCACCTCCTTGTCTGGGGTAATTGTCTCATTGTATTGTACATGTATGAAAATATCAAATTGTATGCCAATGAGATATTGTTATAACATGTCAAGTTCAAGTAAAGAACTAATGATTGGGTGAAAATAAGGAATTAGAAAAAATTTAATTACTGATATAAACATACTGAGGGGCATATATATGCCAACTAGTAATGCTACTTTTAGGTCTCATTTAAATAACTGTATAGCTAACCTGTTCAAAATAAAATACATAATCATGAAACAGACTTGGTGTTCTGGTAGAGGAAATTTTAAACATCATTATATATCATGCCATGGACTGGTGATTATTCATTGCTCTTACTCAGGCTTAATTTGTATAGAGAATTTAATTCAGAATAGAGGGAGATGAAATGTGCAGTTTGGCTAGGAAGGGAGCCTGAGCAAATTTCAAGCTGCATGGGGAGGGGGTGACCATGGAGGCATTTAAAGTTTGACTGACTGCATATTGCATTATATGATATTAATGAAAATAACTATTGAAAATGAGGAATTGTGAAAAGAATATTATTATCTAATATGAAATGTTGCTCTCAGGTATTTGTGTGTAAACATTTGTTTCCCAGGTCATGACACTCTTGCTGTGGATATCACTCTGTATAAATAAAGTGCTGATTGACCAGTAGCCAGGCAGGAAGGATACATAGGCAGGACAAGGAAGAGGAGAAGGCTGGGAACAGGAAGGCTGGGGGGAGACACTACCAGCCACTGCCATGAGAAGCAACATGTAAAGACACCGGTAAGCCACAAGCCATGTGGCAAAGTATAGACTAACAGAAATGGGCTAAATATAAGAGTAAGAGCTAGACAATGGTAGGCCTGAGCTAATGGCCAAACAGTTTAAATAATATAAGTGTTTGTATGATTATTTTATACATGGGTTGTGGGACTGTGGGGGCTTGTTGGAACCTGGAGAGAAGCTCTCCAACTACACACTCTATTTTTGTTTTGTATTTATTATTCTCTCATGAAATATATCACACACTGTTCCCCTCCCTCTATTCCCCTCATTCCTACCCCACCTTCCCTCTCCCCCCACATTCACCCCTCCTCCCTTTTCCTTATGAAAGGGCCAGGCCTCCTAGAAAGATGAACACACCATAACAAGTTGAATATGACTAGGCACAAACCCACATGCCCAAACTAGAAATTGAAATCCAGTAGCATGAAAAGGGTCCTATGAGCAGGAGAAGGAGGCAGACACCACCCACTCCCATTGTTAAGAGTCCTATAAGAACTCCAAGTTACACACTCAAAATATATACAGAGGACCTAACTCAGACCATGCAGGCTCTGTGAGTGTTGCTTGACTCTCTCTGAGCCCCTATGAGCTCAGCTTAGTTGATTCTGTGGATGATGTTCTCCTGGTGTTTTCAACCCCTCTGGCTCCTAATATAATTCCTCCACCCATTCCACAAGGTTCCCCAAGCTCTGACTGTGGGTCTTTGTATTTGCTTTCATTATTTGCTGAATGAAGCCTCTCTGATGATGATTGGGGTAGGCATCATGGTGGGAATGGGACACAAACGTTGCCACAAAACCTTCAAGCTACAATTTGTTCTGCCTTTAGTATAACCCAGGCAATGGTTTTGCAGAATTTGTGAGAGTTTACAAACAATGACTATTATAAATTGAGGCTCTCAAGCCATGAGAGAGAGACCATGCCTGAGACTGCCAAGATGACCAGCAACTGGAAGATAGAAGCTGGATAGCCAAGAGACCTAGGATAGAACCAAATATGATTGTCCAATAAAAAGCCAATAGAATGATACCCAGCGATAGTTTGCTATACTCACAAAACTCTTTCGAGCTAATGGACACTAGAAGAGGAGGAATCATCATAGAGAAAGTGTGTTGAGGGACCAGACATAGACAACCATAGGCTATGTCTGAATATCTCCCTTTGATTCCTACTTGGACATTGAGATGGTCACAGTCTTATGTTCTTACTGCAACAAAGACAACACCATGGTTTCCTACTTTAAAACTCTGACCCAAAATAATTCTTTTCCCTGACAAATGAATTCTTTCAAGTAGCTGGGTCATAGGGATAACAACAATAAAACAACAATAACAACAACAGTAAAATAACTGTTACTATGTTACTGTTACTAGGGAGGCTATATATGGCTTATTGTACTCAAAATATACTGTCATTTAAGATCATTTATGCTGCCACAATTATCAGTTCCTACTTGTTTCATGGTCAAATACATTGTAGACACATGCTACAGGCCCTTTATCTATGTACCTGTTGGTAGAATCTTTAATTGTCTCTGTGACTAGGGTATTCGGATCAACCTGGAGTGCAATAGTCTTTTTGACGTACTGATGTCACACTTCCTAGAGACAGACAAGCATTAGTGTAGTTGCTATGAAGAATGGATAATCACATGCAAAAGAACAAACTATACTTAGCTCATTTGTCATCAGAATCAAAGCAGTATGCAAAATGGATCAAATACTAATAAAAATAAATAAAACAGGAAACAGTAAAATTACCAGAAGAAAATGTAGGGTCAATATTTAAGTTTTAAATAGCATAGAAAGCTCTCTTTTTAGGTAGGATTCCAAATAAAAAGGAAGCAAAAGCAAAGTTGGGAATGTGTTATGTCAAAGTTAAAAGCCCCTGCATATTAAAGGATTTAACAAAGTTAAGAGAAATTTTAGAAGACTAGAAAACACTTGCATGATATTCACTGAAAAATGAACTAACCACCACAATTATAAGACATGCAAAGAATTCAGAGTCATATAATCTTAACACCTCTATTTGGAAACAAATAACAGATATTAATAGATATTTCTCAGAAAAATCATTGAAGAATCTAATATTATTGTGAAATCCTGATCAATAACAATATCACTGACCACTAGGGAAGTTAAAGCCACAGATAAAGATTATCTTTTCTCTCATAATATGATACTCAATTGTAAAAAAAACATACCACAAATTTTGATGTACTGTTTTTCATTTCTCTTTATAAATAGCCTCATAAAGCTATCTGCTTTTACAGCTATGATTTAATTTTCCCGTTCATGTTTCTTCCTATATTTTAGAATTATTTTTATTTTGGTGGGAGGGGAAACCTAAGCTAATATCCTAAATCAAAAACTAGATTTCCAGTTTCCTGCTCTATTGTGTTGCTTTTTATTCATATTTATTTTCCACTTTCTCCTTGATTTTCTCTGTTGCCCTTATTTCCCATCTAAGACATTGTTTCAGTTATTTAGCTATCTCTTACTTGGAAGTTACACTGACTGAACTGATCATCAGTAATTCTTTTTGATTCATTCTTCCTAGGTATTCCTTAAAATCCACTGTAAATTAATTTAAAATGACTATCAAATATTTTTTGCTTTAACAATTTAACCATTCACAAACCAGCCTGTCCTCCTCTATGCCATATTGTTTCTTTGTTTTATAAAATATTATAGCTCCTAGTAATTGAAATTATTGCATTTATCTCCTATACCAAATACAATATGAGTAAACCAACTAAATAAATAGGTTTCTCATTGCCTACTCAAGAGGAAAAGTGGCTATGATACCTTGTCCTCTTATGATACAATGTGTAAACACTGTACTATCTAATCTTATTATCAAAACAATTTGGTTAGGGGGTCAACTCAAAATGAATCAGACTTATTAGATCACCAAAAATAACAAAGAATTTGAAAAATAGAAGATAGGGCAATTGAAACTGGGAAGAAGAAGTGAACAGTAGAATAGGAGTGAGAAAAGAGCATAAAGGGGAATAAATATGATCAGAAGACATCATATACCTGAGTAAAAATGGCATACTCAAAACAATTATCTCTAATTACTACAGGCTAATTAAAAGTAAGTTAATTTAAACAAAAGGAAATCAACACTCATCCTTGAAATAACTATACACACCTATTCTTTCCTATCAAATATAATCAGTTTCATGTGGATTTTGAAAGAAATAATCAGAACTGACACATGGAATTTATTGATACTTTCAGGCTTCATATGAAGAGAAAATGTGCCATGTTTTAAAATAAACATTCTGAATATGTATACATAAATTGTGGAGAAAAAAGTTAACACTGCAGGCCTAGATGTATCAGAAGAACCTAATGCAAAATTGACATCTGGCAAGAATCCTACAACCTCTATCATGGTATCTCTTTCATTGCTCTCCCCATGGGAGGCCTTACCTTCTTTTAGGAGGGAATAGGGAGTGTGTTAGGAGGGGAAGGCTGGAGGGGAAAGAGGAGGGAAGAAGAGGATCTGTGATTGGTATGTAAAAATGAATTTAAAAAATGTCTTAATTATACAAAGAAACAAACAATAAGAATCCTACAACCAAAAGGCCCCTAAATATCCATTTTTTTAAGTCTAAATTTGAATAGCATTGGTGGATTGTTGCATAACCAAGTTGTAATAAACTCTTTTCCTTTAATATTTTAACTAGATTTCCTGAGTAAAGTCAAGGCACATATGTCACTATATTGTACAGCTGGAGAAAGGGATGCATTCCAGACTCATCAAACACTATCTCTGTTTGCCTGTAGTGATGATGTTGGAGAAGGCTTGAAGTTTATGCCTAGGTATCTCTAGTCCCAGAATAAGTGTATTTTTTTTATTTCCACTTGTAAATTAGTGCTATGATCTCTATTGTCATAGAATAATGGACATTTCAAAGCATATCATCCAAAGTTTACAGTTGTCACACACACACACACACACACACACACACACACACACACAAACACACACACTTTAAATAACTCCTAGAGGAAATAACTATTCTATGTCTTTGCCTCTATTATTTTATTGTCTTCCATTCAATCCATTTCATTGTTTTATAAAATATTCTATCCTAATTAATTAAATTAAATTCACTCCACCTCAATTACACTTAAATTAAAACACATCTGTATCAAACTATGTAATTATATGAACTCACTACTATGACTTGGTTACTAGGTAAATACTGAGCTATCATTCTAACCTCTTGATTGTGTTTGGCTTAGTATCACCAGCATTTAAATCACCAGAATTTAAATACTTTTCTGTACTCTCATTGGAATAACATTTGTCTTTGTTTGGGTTTTGATTGCTCTGAAGAGACACCATGACCCTGAAACTCTTATAAAGAAAACATTTATTTGAGAGGGCTCCCTTACAGTCAATCCCTGGCCTCCTTTTGGCTTATACCCATATGATAATGGAAATAATGCATTCAGTACAACTATAAAGTCTCTATAATGTATAAAAGTCTCAAACTTATTTCAAAGTCCAAAGTCTCTTTTGAGACACATGACAATCTCTTAGCTCTAATCCCCTGTAAAATAAACATAAAAAACCAGACCATATTCTTCCAACATATAATGGAAGAGGTTATAAATTACCATTTCAAAACACAGGGAGGGGAATATAACAAGGAAATATTGGACAAAACTAAGTCTGAAAAACAGCTGGGTAAACTCCAAACTCTGTCTCCATATCTGATGACAAAGCAATCTTCAGATCTCCAACACTGTTCAGCTTTGTTTACTGCAACACACTTCTTTCTTTTCAGCTGTTTTCCATTTCCTGTTAATAGCTCTCCTCAAGAGGTATCTCACAACTCTGGCATTTCTAGCATCCTGAGTTTTCTTAGGAAATCCAGGCTTCAACTTCACAGCTTCAACAATGGCCTCTCTACTATACCTCCATTCAGGGGTACCCTGACACATCCCCAGCCTCAGTATATTGGCTTAGGCATGGAGGCAAATTCCATAATGCATTTCTTCTATCTTTACCTCTAAAGCATGAACCACATGGCCAAAGCTGCCACGTTCTGCTGCTTACTGGGGCTGGAATATGGTCCCCTCATTTACTTTCATCTTCAGTAGCTTTATGTCCTTCATTGCCTAAGCTTGGCTCTCCTGAAACTTGCTCTGTCTTAGGCTGGCCTCAGACTCAGAGATCTGCCAACCTATACCTCCCAGTGCTGGGATTAAGGTATGCTCCACCTCACCTGGCTCTAAGCTTTTATTTATCTTTTTTGCCCTGGCTGCTCACTTCTCTAAGCAAGCAACAAGGTAGAAAGACATAAGGCAAAATTTTTTTTTTTTAACTAAAACATGTAAATGATATATTGATGTTTTTGCTGTGTTGCCTTTGTTAAAAATGAATAAGATTCTTTCTTGTTAAGGGACAGTATTACATGAGGCCATGAGTAATAGCAAGTACTGGTTGTTGGGATCCAACTTAGAATCTTCCATAATGAGGAAGAATTAAAACAACCAAAAAGTTAATGAAATGTTTTAAAGATCAGTTTTTGGAATATCTTAAGTTCTCTGTAATTTTCCATTTTTTAAAGAGGTTATATGAATGATCACCTGAGTTAACTATTATTTATTATTGTCATTATATCATCATCATCATCATCATCATCATCAACATCATCATCATCACAGGTGATTGAAACCATTTTATACTTTTTTGTCCTTACTCTTATTTATTCTTCTCTTATATATTACATCCTAACCAGTTTCCTCTCTCTCAACTTCTCCCAGTCTGTCTTCCCCTATCCCTCCTCTCACCCAGATCCCTTCCTCCTCCATTTCTCTTCAGGAAAGGGCATGACTCGCAAAGATATCAATTAATCACGATATATCAAGTTGCAATGACACTAGACACATCCCCTTACATTAAGGTTGGATGAGGCAATTATGTAGGAGGAAAAGGGCCCCCATAGTAGGCAAAATAGTCAGACAGTCCTTGCTTCCACAGTGAGGAGTCTCCCAAGAACACCAAGATACACAACCAAACATTACATGCAAAGGATCTAGGTCAGAACCACATAGACTTCTTCACTGTTGGTTAACTCTCCCTGAGTACCTGTGAGTGTACATAGTTGATTTTAGGAAATTTCTTGTGTGGTCTTTGACCTCACTTCTACAATTGTTAGTAGTCTCCAGATGCTCTCATGCTTACTTTCAATTTGATGATAACCTTGAACTTTTAAACCTTCTGCTTCTACCTTAGGGATACAATTTATTATATTAAGAATTATGCAAATTTAAAAACATAATACTACAGAGATCTAGACTGTGCCTGCCATTGATATATCTGTAAGTGGGATATATTATCTGATAAGTCAATGATAGCTTATTTGAAAATTGGTCATAAGTCAGACTATATTTCATAATTTTAGACTCTGGAATTAAGATTTCAAGTACAAGAAAGACAAAATGAAATTAAAGCATTACAGAATAAAATGTTTAATGCAAAAAGCAAGGAAGAAATGGAAGGAAAATGTCTAATGTTATAGAACTTTAGTTTTTATTAGTTATTACATGTAAAGAGACAGGGCAGAGTTTCATACTGGTTGAAAAACACTAATACACATTTAAGCACAGAGTGACAACATATTACAACTTTAAAATTAAAGGAATAATAGGGACTGAAACCTTTCAAATATATCATATGTTGTATTTGAAAATATCCTAGAAACACACAATGTGTTAACACAAGTTAATCACATCCAGGGCTTTAACATGTAGGAGCTAAGTGTAATAAAACTTATTATCAGCATACAAATGCTAATACAAATTTTTCTTTTTAGTTAAAAGAGACAAATTTACAGTTATTTCACTAAACTCTGCAGGGTTCTGGAACAAAAGAACTTATTGAATTTAATATATCTCTCATAAAAGTGTCTCAGAAGTATTCATTTCATGCTTGACACAACTTTTCATGGGCTCTGTGATTTTATATCTATGATTTACAATAGGCTGGTTTTGTTGGATGATAAACTCTCAAATTGCAGAGATTTTAATATTGAAAGATTTCTGTTTTAAATATAGCAAAGTTTTCTGGCTTCAACATAAAGAAAAATGAACCCTGACGTGAGTTCATTTTTACCAGTAACATTGTAGCAATAATAGTTCTATACCTATTTGGAAGAATAAAACATAAAATACAAACTATTAGTTTTCTCTATTTTGGGGGAGGGGTTGTCTCCCTTATGTGAAATGAAACACCTCAACAACAAAAATAATAAAACAATTGATATTCTTACACTTCCTTGTTGAATTGAAAAACAAAAATAAAATGTTGGTAGGGGAAACAGCTGTTCCTACATTTTAACATGCACACCATACGCAGAAAACAGTGTTTTAAAGACAGATGCTGATCTAAAAAAGTGTATTTTTTAATGGGACTGATGATGTAATGGTTATATAACCATTGATCATTTTGTTGCAGAAAATAAATACATGTTTTATAGGAAGTGACATTTAGGAGATGTTAGACTTTTTATGAAAAGAGAAAAGACATGAATAACCTCCAATGAAATCTGTTCAAGGAGGCTGGGTGGTGCTAGTTGACATAAAGGATAATAGCATTGGATTAAAGATTAATTACATGTTCTTGGTATCTGAAACGATGCTGATACCTACTGAGAGCTTTGCTGATTCTCTTCATGCACTGTATTTGCCAATTTATAAATAGATGAGTCTAAAGACTTCTACTTATAAAAATCCAGCCCTTACACTTAGCAATGATAATCTACATGAAGGAAGGGACTTCCATCTGGCCTGGACTTTTTCAATGCTATAATCTCTGTTTCCTAGTACTAAGCATGACTCTATGGATAATAAATGCATTACAAAGAATTTAGATTTAAAAATGTCTATGATAAAAGCTGTTATTGGCCTTAAGAAAATTTAGGGTTTTTTCTTTCACTGGAAATAACAGTGATAACATTGTATTCCTCTTATGTTTGACAAAATATCAAAAATCTGAAAGAATGTATTTTGCTTATTCATGACTGATCTAGACTGTGTCTACGACTTCCTTCACCCCATAATCATGTCTTACAACATTAGATACATTTCAGTAATAGGAAGATTGCAAAAGACAAAGAAATTTGTCTAAGAACATATTCTTTTACAGTTTAAGGATATGTTAATTGAATGTGTTAGCAATTCAGGGATTATATTCCCCTGTCAGGAGTAAAGGACTAAACACTGAACAAGAACTTATTCACAGATGTTGTGAAAACATCTTTTTAATGATAATGATGATGATGATGATAATTTTATGACAACTGTGATGAACTAAATATAACAGACCTTGTGGGTGACACTAAACCTCAAGGACTTCCTGGGCTTTATCATACACTTATGGAGGAGACATACACTGGCATAGCCAATATAGCTTTAATAGTGGGATGGCATCTATATATCCAAATGGCTCAAAGAACAAAAAGAATAGTGACTCCCCTGGATGTAAGCAAATCATGTGACTACAACAGTGTCTTTAAGTCTTGTTTTCTATAAACAACAATTCCATCTGACTCTTGCTTATCTTATAGTGTTAAAAATAAACTTGGGCTGGGTGGTGGTGGTGCACACCTTTAATCCCAGCACTTGGGAGGCAGAGCCAGGTGAATCTCTGTGAGTTCAAAGCCAGCCTGGTCTACAGAGCAAGATACAGGACAGGCAGCAAAACAACAAAGAGCAACCCTGTCTTGAAAAAACAAAACAAAACAAAACAAAACAAACAAACAAACAAACAAAAAAACGAACAACAAACTTGGATCATATGATAATTGGTTGTAAACTTGTCCTGGAGGAAAGCATCCTTCATTCTGGTCTAGGTTTTCACAAGTGCAAAAGAGAATAATCATAACAAGCACAGTTTGGAGTGTAAACATAAGATTGGACTGCCAACGAGTTGCAAAGCTAATGCAGTGTTGTCTGAGTAATCAGCCAGGACTGAATGTTCTGGAAAACCAGTACTTTGTCTTGCTATTTCATTCACATAAAAACACGCTCACAATCAAGACTCAGTTTCTACTTAATTGGGTTTCAGAAAATTGATGATATTTCTTTATTTTCAATTATAATCCATGCAGTTTTCCATATAAACAGTTCCCTAAGAATAAATATGAACCAGGGATGTGTTTGTCTTTAATTCATTAAAAATTCACATATGCATAAAATATATGAAGTCCAGCTCTCACCATCTCCCTTCAACATTCCTGGGGACATCCCAACCTACCACACAACCCTTCATCTCCCAATTTTATGTCCTCTGTCCTGCTCTGAGTCCAGTTAATTCATCTGATGTGCAGGTGGCTTCTGTGTCATCTATTTGGGTATGAGCAACCATCCTTGACAAAGATGATACTTCCTCAGAAAATATTGGCTGTCACTAGTTCTTTGACTTGGGAACTACTGACAGCTGAAAATTTTATTTGGCTTCTTTCATGCAGGTATTTTGGAGGTAACCACAATTGCTGTGCATGCATGTGTATGACTGCCATGCTACATCTGGAGGTTAGCACTTCAGAGCATTTCCCCTAATCCTCCAGCTCAATGGTAGTCTACTAGGGCAAAGACACATTGGACCATGTTCTGATTAAAATCCAGATTGCTATGGACAATGTTAACTTGGAAAAATTGATTTAATGAAGCAAAGTAATTATTATCCTAATATTTTTTTATCTTCCATCACAGGCATAATTAATTGCTGAGTTTTTAAAGCTAATATGGTGAAATTGTTTGCATTTTAAGAGAAGTGGGATTTAATTGTGCTAGTCAAATACAGTTTCTGATGTGCCATGTATGTAAGCAGGAACTGGAAAATGGATAATCAGCATAATTTTTCCAGAGAGGTCTCTTAGGTGACACTCTGAGGACTACTAAGGTCACCCATGGATGTTCTATTATCATAATCCAAATTTTATTCTCCTTTTAGATACTAAATCCTATTGTATAAATCTGATGGGAAATGTAAATACTATGATGGTTGGGCTTGTGAAACTTTCATGGTATATACAATCACCTAGAAAAAACACACTGGGGTTGTCTCTGAAGGAGTCTTAGTAGACAGCTCCTGCCAATGGTTAGCCCAGCTATAATGATATTCAAGGGACAAAATAAGCATGCATGCATCTGCTTGCTTTCTGAGCAAGGATGTCTATTTCTGCCTCTGTTATGCTCTAGTGTTACTGATTACAGCCTCTTTTGTGGTGATATTTTAATTGTGCTGAAACATGATTTTATTTGTATGTTAATAAATAAAGTTTTCCTGGAGATCAGAGGTCATATAGGGAGCCATAACCAGAAGTCTGGCGTTGGTAGCACATGCCCTTAATCTGATCATATGGCAGGCAGAGTCTCTGTGTGATCAAGGACACAGCCAAGTGTGGTGACATGAGCCTTTAATCCCAGTACCAACCATAGAGATCTGAAGGTCTGTATAGACAGACAGTGACAAGAAAGTCACGTGGCTGGGCTTAGAGCCAATGAGAAGGCAGAACAGAAAGGTAAGAAAACCACAAAAAAGACAGGAAGAAGCTCTCTCTGGGGAAGCGATGGCGGTGAGGTGGTAAGATAAGGCAGTCACGGCTCTCTGATCTCCTTGGCTATTACTCCTGTATTTGGCTCTGGGTTTCTTATTTACTAAGACTGCTTAAAACTTTGTCTACATTCTTTGGCCTTCCATTATGGGCTAAACGCCAGCAACACTGCTGGGGTCTTTCCTAGTTACAGACCTCTATTGGCAGGGCTGAGGGCTCCAGATTTGTGGATTGAACAGCTTCCTGGTTTACTGCCTTATCCACTATTATGTATTATTGGACAATCTGGCCCTTAGTACACAAGCCAATCTAAAAAACTCATTTTATTGTACACACAGACACAGATGCATATTTTCTATTAGTTCCTTTCATTAAGTAAACTATTCATAATACAGGTACTGTTATACGTTTAGCATTATTTCCATTTCCATACATTATTATTTGAATATGTCCTAAATGGATTAAGGATATGACACTCTTGTGTCAAGACGGTTGGAGTAGGTGTCTAATATTCCTTCAGTTCTGTTATTCTGCTTCCATTCATGAAGTGTAAAATCCCTGTTAGGTATTCTGGTGCTATATTATACAAGTGATTTTCATTAATCTCTGTCAAGCAAACTTTTAATCTCTTTTATACATACTACTGGAAAAGTCACTACCTTTGTATGTTTGGACTTTTGGATTTGGTGACAAGACCTTACATATCTCACAAGCTTTTCCTCCTTCTTGTTCTTCTCCTTTTTCTTCCTCCTCCTCCTCTTCTTCTTCTATGACTTTTCTTATTTACAATAACTTTTTCTTCTTTCTTTTACTTAAAATAAATATTTTCATGCCATATGTTCTTAAAATGGTTCCATTCACCCAACTCCACCAAGATTTGCCCCACTTTTCCTATCAACCGAATCCTACCCTTGATGTTTCTCTTCACATATCTGAATAAGATAAAATGGAAACAAAAAAAAAACAAATGGAACAAAATGAAGAATCTAACAGAAGAAAAAGAGCCAAAGAAGGAGATACACATATAGGCACAGAGAAATGCATGTTTGTAAGCCCAGGAATCCCCTAAAACATAAAACCAGAAGATATTTTATATACATACATGTATGTATATATCAAGGATATGTAAGAAAAATGTGTTGTCAATATCTTATGAGACAAAGAATCTCCTTTAGCTGTTTCTTATTAATTGTGTTCCTTGATTCTTTGTTACTCAAATATTGCTACGGCTTTTCTGCTACATACCTTGAACTGGTAATTTACAAGATTTGTGTACTATCTGCTGGTTATTACTAAAGTTTTCAAGTTACAATTTAAACTGAAAACAAATTAAGTAATTGATTATAATGCTTTTACATCTGAAGAGATACTGAAGAACTATGTTGAGAGAAGGCAGACACTATTGTGTGCTGACCCTTGCCTCAGTATGACTATGCCATGGGACTATATTAAAAATGCTTTGATCAAATACAGTCCTACTATTTCTTTGATCTACTTATGTAATCTTGCTTTAAAACAGGGTAATAGACTATGGCAAACTCTTAAAAAATGCTCTCTGAACCTTAAAAAACATGGCAATCATATTCCCAAAGTTATTGTTTTTCTTCTGTATTTCTAGACTCCATGTATTACAATCACTAAAGACAACAGGAATTCCTTTCTTTTTAACAGACACTATATCCAGGCATTGTCTTATTGACAACCTATGAGTCACAGTAAAAGCGCCTCATTAGTGTAAAACATTGATTGTAATAACTATGTTGTATTGTTAGTATCACACATTTTTAAGGAAATACTTAGGCCTCTTATATTTCACTTCTAAAAGACAAAACAGGAAGTATAACTGGAAGGAATTTCTTCATACACCCAGGCTTTCTGTTTCAAAGAGGTGTAAACATCACAAACTCTCTGTGTTTGCCTTGCTATATTTTGTTTCATAGTTGAGGACAAGGATGAAAGGTCTTATCTGGTAATGGCTTCTTTCCTGCCAGTGTCTAGAGGCAATATAGGATGTCACATGGTGAGACATATGTGAGTCTCTGTGACAAATCTATCAACCTGGTCTTACCTCTCAACATCTAACAAAGATTAAAATTCAACATCAGTTCAAAAACTACAAACCATATTTTAATCATCATATTCAGGAGTTATTGAAAAGAAGACACTTAACTCTGTCATTCAAATACATTGAACCATAATAATAATAATAAACAGAGTTCTGCTTAAAGTCTGATATCTTTTGTGACTTCTATTGTAATATACTTTAATGAAAAGAGGTCATATAATAAGGAGGCAAGAGAGGAGTTATTTTAAGGATAGCAGAATTTTGACTGAGATTCTTTGAGAATGGAGGAAGTATCCTCCGTTCTGTTTCTCCATCTGACTTCATATGCTTTCCAAGGAAGCTAAGGAATGCAGATAGTCCTAGAAACTAGCAGAAGGAGGAAACTGATTTTTCTTTGGATCTTCTATAAGAAATGAATCCTGTTTTCAGGACTTATGACCTCTACCACTTAAATAATTTTTTCTTTGTAGCCAATATCTTTAAAATATAGATATTTACTATACTAATTATGAAAAGACAATTGAAATGATGATTCAAATGATGTCAACACATAAATCCTATTTATATATAACCCAAGTATAATCCTAATTCAAAGTCAATAAAAACATTCCTTATTTATTTATTTATTTATTTAGAGCTGAGGATCGAACCCAGGGTCTTGTGCTTGCTAGGCGAGCACTCTACCACTGAGCTAAATCCCCAATACCAAACAACAAAAAACCAACCAACAACATCAACAAACAAAACACTCTACATCAAGAACATAAAGCTTTACAAGCAACATTCTACTGAAAGACACATAGTAAACCTATGCAAGTGAGCAGGGAAGGAGTTAAAGAGGAAAGAAGCCAGATCAAAGAATAAAGGATTAACTCACATGCCTATCATATATTTTACATCTAACTTTTGTGTTCAGCTGCATGAACTTTGAGTTTAATTCACAGAAAATATCTGATTTTTACATCTAACTGAACACTAATTTTATAGATTTATATGTATATAATATTTATACGGTACCATACATACTTATTTAAATATCCATTTCTTTTTTTTAAGATTTATTTATTTATTATGTATACAGCATGTATGACTGCAGGCCAGAAGAGGGTGCCAGATCTCATTATAGATGGTTGTGAGCCACCATGTGGTTGTTGGGAATTGAACTCCTGACCTCTGGAAGAGCAGTCAGTGCTCTAAACCTCTGAGCCATCTCTCCAGACCAAATATCCATTTCTAATGTATATGCATGGATGTTTAGTTCTGCATATATATCTGTGCAGCACATGCATAAGTGCATAGAGTGGCCATAGAGGCCACAGAAGGCATCACATCCTCTGGAACTGGAGATACCTACAGTTGTAAACTGTCATGCAGGTGCTGGGAAGAGAACTTCTGTAAGAGCAACAGTGAGCTTAATTACCAAGTCATCACTTCACCTGTTACCAATATATATTTTGCAATTCATTATTCTAATTTGAACTTCTATGAGCTTTTAACATATTTTGATCATTTTTTTCTTCCTAAAGCATTAACCTCATACAGTATAGGCAGTATGAGTCACATATTAGATTAGCTTTAAAAACTATTGTAAACTGTGATGCTGTCAATCTTATATTACAAGATATAGAAGACTGTTCAGTGAAGGAAACACATGTAGTCAGATGGAAAAACAGTAGATGATTTGATGAAAACACAAGTACAAATGCTAAAGTTCTCTTCACTCATAGGGATGATGAAGTAGGGAGCAGAAGCTTGAAGAGGTGATAAGGTCTATAAGACTGCAGCATGTGCCAGTTATGGTCCTATGAAAATGCTACAGTGAGTTCCTGTGCCTACCTGCTATATGAGGATCCTACATGACGACAGCCAGCTACAAACCAAAGACCGAGTCTCATCAGATAAGTATTTTTGATTTGGGGTAGTAAATCGCACAGCTATGAGAAATAAATTCCTTTCTCATTTCTTATTCAGTTTATGTTCCTATTGTAGCTGCCCAAGCCAACTAAATCTCATTTCAGCAATGCTATCTTAAAGGAAACATGTTTCTTACCTAGGACAGACCTTGTGGTTCATTATTTTAGTAACATAACACAAAGTTTACATTTACATTAGGGAAGTTATAAAATTTTGTATACTTTATTTGAAATATATTCCTAGAAACAGAACCAGAAATCATAATGAGAAGAAATATATTTCTGAAAGTCACCACAAATTTTGAAAAATTATGACCTAGGGTTTTAAGATAAATTACAATCATGTAAAGTCAATCTGTTTTAGATGTAAAAGGATTTCTAGTATTTTTCCTTTACCTAAATTTCAAGTCTATTGTTATTTTGGAATAAAATTTCTAAATTCTGATTATAAATTATATATACAAACACACACAGACACATGCACACGCGCGTGCACACACACACACACACACACACACACACACACACACACACACAAAACAGAGACAGAGAGACAGAGACAGAGAGACAGAGACTTTCCCCCACTCTGGCTAGCTGGAATGTATTTTTTGGTGACTGAATACTTGTCTGCTACTTTCAAGACCCACAAATCAATTTCTAGACCTAGAAAAAAGTAAAACTCTCATGTGGTTAAGATTTTAAATTATGTAACATTTTGATCTTTGGAAAATGGGTGTCTTTCATATTATGTTCCTAAAATGGGAATTACAACAGAACTTACTTAAATTGTTGCTTCTGAGGGTGAACAAAAAATACATTTTTCATTTCTGTTATGTACATTGTTATTTCCTGTTGAACAGTGAACTTTTCCTCAGCAGTTTTGTTATAGACAGGAAGCCTTAGGCAAATCTATGACAAAAGAAAATACTTTTTTCAGCCTCCTACTCCTTCCCTATTCTTGTTCTAACTTAACACATGTGTTATTCTTATTCTCTCCCTCAAAATATGCCAAAGGTGAACCTCAGTCCTACGTTATAATGCTTCATCCAGTCCTGTCTTCTTGAAATAAATCCTCTATATTCAAACTTCTCACTCTTCAAGTTTGATCCAAATCTGGCTAACCCAACTTCTCATTTCCTCTACAACATCTGATCTGCAAACCAATTAGATAAAAATACCACTGGTAACATGTGCCTTGAACATTAACAACACCACAATTATTTAAACACATGCATTCATTGAGATCTATTTATAATTCACACATATGTATATACATTTTATATACATGTTCACTCCTTGAATTTTATTATTATCTTGAAACATGATTCTCTATCATAACAGGAATATATAATTCAAGCCCCAAACCAGAAAACAACCTCAAAGGCAGTGTTGTCCAATATAAAATACATTTAAAAGTAAATTATATATCATTGCACAGTCTGATGGTTTCATTTATTTTATATAAAAAGCTATTAAAATAAAAAATTACTATTAAATAACATAAAATTGTGTTTTTAGGCCTCTTAGCAAATAGTTCAGGATAACTAGTGTAAATTGCTTACATATGTTGAGTTTGTTGAGATAGTAACTTGAATATTTTTCTTCTCTGCCCTGAATGAATGATGAATAGAAACAGTGGTCAGCCACTGATAAAGACTTAGAATATTTCAAGAAGACACAAATATTAGAGAAACAATTAATAACCTATACGAACTGTTATTTTTTTTTTTCTAAAATGAGAAGGCTACCTCAGAGGTGACAAATGAAAATGTTTCCTGAATAATTTATAACTTCTGACTTCATAATACATAATACTACCAATGACTTGTTAAAATGTAGGTGTGCATTTGTTAAATTAACTTGCTAGGGTTAATGGATTGGAAAATAATACAATAAAATTGTCAAAAAGGAGTGGTGGCTATACTTTTATTTTCAGCCGGATGATGAGATATTACTGCAAGGAAACTTGTATATGAAGTGCTTCTTAAAAATACCTCTCAGCCGGACAGTGGTGGCACACACCTTTAATCCCAGCACATGGGAAGGCAGAGCCAGGCAGGTCTCTGTGAGCTTGAGGCCAGCCTGGGCTACAGAGTGAGTTCCAGGAAAGGCTCAAAGATACACAGAGAAACCCTGTCTCAAAAAACAAAACAACAACAACAAAAAACCCTCTCATTTTTAACTGACTTATTACAAACCCAAATTACTATCTTATTCTAATCTCCAGCCAATAGTTGCATCTGTTTATCATAAAGCATTCCTGGTATCTCATTAATGAATATATTTAAAACGAGTTTAGCACTTACTATATACAGGAAATATAAATATGCTCCCATGCATATACACAAATATATGCATGTACACATAACAAACTCACACACATACACACATTGGCAAAAACACAAATACACATGGGCCCACAGACATCCACATCCACACATAAATATATAAACCAATATTTGAAGTATTATAATTCTATAGCAATTTTTATAATTCAAAACAGCAATTACATTAACTAATCAAAATTAGTAATTTCTGATTTCAAAATTTAGTTCTATGAAATATAGTGAAATTATCAAATGATAATAAATAAATCATTAATAATTTAAATATAATATGCTTTCAATGATAAAATCTTTGAATATATTTTATTGAAAGACACACAGAGAGAAAAGTACTTACAAAATAGTTTCAATATTTGAAAAAAGTTTGTAGAAAATGGTTTGGTATTTAATTACTATGGAGGCAGTAGCTAATTCAACTGGAATACTCAAATAATAGACAATGGAGGAGAAGACTATATAATATATATGTAGCAGTAATCTTAAAAGGTCTTATTAATGAAAACAAACCTGCAACAAGGTATTGGGGTGAATGCTGGAAGACCAGAGAAACAGAACCAGCCACAGCCACCTCCTCATCTGATCCTATTTCCTCAGACTGCAAGCCTCTGAGTCCTTATCTAGAGTGAATCTCAGCTGAACTGCAGCTCAAAGGTTTAACCAGCTATAATTCCTGGTTCTCACGCTTTACATACCTTTCTGTTTTCTGCCATTGCTTACTGGGATCAAAGACATGAGTCACCATGCCTGGCTGTTTCCAGTGTGGCTTTGAACTCACTGAGACCTGGATGTAGCTCTGCCTCCAGAAGGCTAGGATTAAAGGTGTGAGTGCCACCATTTTCTGGCCTCTATGTCTGTCTAGGGGCTGTTCTGTTCTCTGACCCCAGATAAATTTATTAGGGTGCACAAGATATATTGGGGAACACAATATCACCACATATTGTTATTATGTTCCTGATGTCACAACAACAAAAGCCACAATTACAGTAAATGTATTGTTACCTAAATCAACTTCCTTTTGGTTACAGGAAATCATTTTCTTTATTACAAGTTACAATCATTTGGAAAATATTAACACTTGATTTATCCTGAATTTTATCTTCATAGACTCTTTTTTAATTAAGAAATTTTTTTATTCCTTTTACATACCAATCACAGATCCCCCTCTTCCCTCCTCCTGCCCCCCCCCCAGTCTTACCCCCTTCCTCCCCTATTTCCTCCTACAAGAAGGCAAGGCCTCCCATGGGGAGTTAGCAGAGCCTGGTATGTTCAGTAGAGGTAGGTCCAAGACCCTCCCTGTGCCTCAAGGCTGTGCTGTCCCACCATAGGTAGTGGGATCCAGAAAACCAGCTCATGCACCAGGGGTGGATCCTGATCTTAATGCCAGGGGACCCCTTAAGCATATCAAGCTACACAACTCTCACTTATGCAGATGGCCTATTTCAGTCTCATGGAGGCTACATAGGTGTTGTTCTAAATTTCATGAGTTCCCACTAGTTTGGTTTGGTTGTCTCTGTAGGTTTTCCCATCATGATCTTCCCATCTTGATGCCCCTTGCTCATAGAATCCCTCTTCTCTTTCTTCGAATGGACTCCTGGATCTCAGCCTGGTGTTTGGCTGTGGATCTCTGCATCTGCTTCTTTATAGGCTTTTATGCTTTTTGTCTTACAAGTTTCAAGTTTATAGAAAAATGCCACTACACAGTTCTCATAGAACCCTGCTGGCATGTGTGCAGAACTACTCAGGTCAGTAAGACTCCCACATTAACTTAGTAGAGTGGTTATGATAGACAACAAACATCAGCAGGTCACTATCATACCACCTGTAGTTATGCTGTGCTTTCTATGGGTGTTGGCAAATATATATCATTTGAAAGCATAGCTGCAGTACCTCACAAGGAATTTTTACTGCTTTAGCATTTCTCTGACCTCCAGATTTTCTTCTTGCTCTTCACTATTTATTCCCATCACTATACCCTTTTACCAGAATCCATAGTCTTTTCTTTCAGAATATCGTATTATTGAAGCCACATAAGTATGTGCCTTTACAGTTTGGCTTCCTTTGTTAAATAATGTAACTGTAATAGCCAAAGCTTTATTTCACTGGATTGATAGTACATTCGTTGGTTTTATTTTATAATATATGTATGAATATCGGGCCTGTGTATATATATGTGAACTGCATATATGCTTGGCCTCTGTACAAGCCAGAATAGTGTGTGGGATCCTTTGTACCTGGAATTACAAATGCTTTTGTGCCACAATATAGGTTCCAGGACAGGAGTTCTATGCATATTCAGGTGGTATTCTTAACCACTGAGTCATGTTTTCAGTTCCAGTTCATTTAATTTAAGCACTGAATAATATTTCACTATCTGAAAGTACCAAATTTTATTTACCCACTAATATTCAGGTTGTTTCCTTGTTTGCCAGTTGTCTACAATGCTACTATCAGTAATTATGCTGTCCCTTTTAAAGCAAAGTTTTTAGCTGCTCTGGGTAAATATCAAGTAGCTTACTAATATGTCACAAGTATATTTAGTTTTTCTATTCACAATAAAACATATTCCAACACAGCATAAGACATACTTCCTTATAACTAACAATAAATTTAATTTTTCTTTCTGTGCATCCTAATCAGTGTTCATAATGTTGGTGTTCTGAATCATATTCACTCAATTATGTGCATAGTGATGTCAAGGCTTTTTGTTGCAAATATTTCAGTAACAGAGGTAGTTTTATGGGAAGCATTTTCAGTCAAAGATATTCATTAACAGTTCAATGTTTTCTCAACTTTGTCTTGCTAGATTTGAGAAGACTTTAGAGACATTTTTATGAGATATTTAGGTCACCAACTTTCTAAAATAGACTTCATAAAAAAGTCAGTCATAATTTTATCCCATCTCTGACTGTTTTCCTACTCTATATGATTATTCTCTGCTCTTTACGTATTTTCTTTCTGAATGGAACAACAAAAAGATGCTTTTATTAAAATATAAACTACATAAGTGTGTTTCTTCTATGTTTTAGGTATTGCTAAAATATTATTTTGGAAATGAGTTTACCAAAGTTTCCAGATGGGTGTTTTTTTCTTTCAATTTATTCATTATTTCACATTACTAAAAAAAACCCACAGAAATCAAATTTAATCTACAGAAATTATTTTCTATAATACCACTGTTGCAAGTCATGATCAAAATCTAAAAGCTTATGACTAAACAAATGCACCAGCAGTTCAGAAAAAAATATAATATTGAAAAGCAACATATTTCTTTTAACTGTAGCAATTGACCTTGAAACACAAGGGTTCTTGATGTAGTGATCATACAGAAAAACTACGGTGAAAATCCCTTCTCTACTTCCTGCTGCACAGCGCAGACACGTAGTCTGAACTGCACTCTTGATGGTTGCTCTCATTTCTCCTGGTTCTGTTTGTTTGTTTGTTTGTTTTTGTTTTTGTTTTTTCAGGGGGGAAGCACCACTCTCCATCCAAAAACAGAGTTTTAAAAGGTTTTGTTCAAAATCAACTAGCAGCTCAAACCATGTGAGGTAAGCTGTATTCTGGCCACGTCATTTCACAGGGACTGAAACTTGCAAGTTCAGTCCAATTGCTTTTCAAGTATCATTTTAACTCCTTTAGATGCATTTGGGAGTCCCTTCCTCTCACCAGAAAGTCCCATTCTGTGAGGGATACACCCAGACACACCCTCTCAGTGTGTAGACGTGCCACATCATACCCTTAGGTGGACATCCTTGGAGTTAGCAGGCTATTGTTTGGCACAAAACATCTGATAAATATTTTTATGATTTATTGAGATTACTCAAGTTATTATGAGCAACAATAACTTTTTTAACTTAAAAGTCATTGCATAACGGAGGAATTTAAATGTGTAGAATTGTCTGTCTATATTAGATAAAAATAAATACATATAGGAAGAGGTAAGTGAAGTATATGTTGCAATACTTTGTACTTAACTAACTTGAAATTAATTTTTGTTGTTTCTTATGGTTGCTCCATTATTGACTGTATTAAAAAGCACACTGTGAGGTCTGAGGAAACAGGGAGAGGTAGGGATGAGGGGAAGAGTTCACCTGGTGAGTGAGAGTGCTAAATGAAATTGGCTCCTATGAATTTGAGGGCTGGCTTGGAGTGAGGAAGGGGATTTAATTGTATCTGATTAATATTTATTAACTTGTAGAATGGATTGGGTAAATTTTCTGTCTTCAGGAAATTTAATCTTAAATTTTTGATTGATTGGTCATAGAAATTTCAATACATTTTTGTCATGTTGTTTTTGTTATTTCGATACAGAGTTTCTCTGTATAACAGTCCTCTCTGTCTTGGAATTCACTGTAGAACCGCTCACCTTGAACTCACAGAGCTTACCTCTGCCTCCCAAGTGCTGGGATTAACGGTGTGTGCCACCAATGCAGACAAATTTCTAAATGGTCTTACTATATAAACAACAAACTCAGAGCCAGAACAAGCCACATCCAACCTCTCCTTGCCAACTTCTCAGCTGATCTTGTTTCCTCAAACGGGAAGCCTCTGTGTTCTCATCTGAATGGATCTCAGCTGAACGGATTCTAAAAGCCTAAATAAAGGCTTAAAAGTCTCCAGTTCCTGGTTTTCACACCGTGTATACCTTTCTGCTTCCTGCCATCACTTCCTGGGATTAAAGGCATGTGTCTTTCCCATGTAAGACATGCGATCTCAAGTGCTGAGATTAAAGGTGTGTGCCACCACGTCTGGTTGTTTCCAGTGTGGCTTTGAACTCACAGAGATCTGTGTCTCCAGAAGGCTAGGATTAAAGGCATGTGTGCCACCATTTTATGGTCTCTATGTCTATCTAGTGGCTGCTCTTTTCTCTGACCCCAGGTACGTTTATTAGGGTGCACAACATATTGGGGGACTCAATATCAACACACACCATTGCCCTGTAAAATTCCTAATCTTAAGTCAAATGATTGTAGATGTTAACCACAGCTTCAATGCAAAGTGATAATAATATCCAGGTTAATGACTGATCAAATGATCGGTGCTATAATGTGGTCAAGATGAAACATAAAACATTCAAAAATGGATAAAGTTTAATACTAAATAGTTGTGAAAAATAAACATACACTGGTTATGAAGAATTGACATGTAAAGAGTAAACAAGATAATGTAACCAGTAACCAATTTCCTCTCTCTCTCTCTCTCTCTCTCTCTCTCTCTCTCTCTTATTTTGTTTACTGGTATAATACTGAACAGTAAAAGGTTACCTAAACTAAGCTGCTGAATATATCAGGCACTGGAAAAATAGGAAGCTGAGAGGATTTATACATTGACTGTGGAAATGTAAAATAAAATGACTTGTGACACAACTTGATAGTATTTTACACATTTGGAAATATTATTTTTCCCTCCACATACACATACACACACAAAGTATATCACATAATAATACGTATATGAGAAAAGAAAACATCCCTGTGGTTGATATATTTGGACACCCTAAAAATCTTATCTGGGAGTCAGAGAACAGAACAGCCACTATATCAAACATAGAGGTTAGACAGTGGTAGCACATGCCTTTAATCCTATCATTCAGGGAGGCAGAGATGCTTCTGGATCTCTGTAAATTCAAGGCCACACTGTGAAACGAGCTAGACAATGGTGGCACACACCTTTAATCTCAGCACATGAGGTCTCATGTCTTTGCTTGGGAAGGACACATGCCTTTAATCCTAGGAAGTACTATGGAAGGACACAGAAAGGCATGAAGAAACAGGAACTCACACTCTTAAGGTGTGAGGACCAGGAAAGAGAGGCTTTTAGGCAGTTCAGCTGAGGTCTCTTCCAGAGATGAGGATTCAGAGGCTTTCAGTCTGCGGATTCCTGGAAACAGGATCGGCTGAGGAGTTGGTGAGGTGAGGTTGGCTGTGGCTTGTCTTATTCCTCTGATCTTTCAGTTTTCACCCTAATATCTAGCTTCAGGTTTTTTATTAATAGGACTATCTAGCAATTCATGTTACACATCCCATCATAAGTAAATATAATAATGGATTAATTTGAATAGTAAAGTACTTCAAAGTGAATGGATTAGCACGAATATGATTGAAACATCAAATTGTTTAAAAACTGTTCCCATTCATATAAAGACATGCTCAAAATTATACAGTTAATATTAACTAGCAATAAATAGTCACAATAAGTTACTTTTTTCAATGAGATTTTTAAGTGGAGAATGTATAGCTATAGTTTCACCACTCCAGAAGTAGAAGCAAGAGAATTGTGTCATATAACCAGCCTGAGTTACAAAGCAAGACCATCTCAACAAT
Organism: Onychomys torridus; assembly: GCF_903995425.1. Classification (NCBI taxonomy): domain Eukaryota; kingdom Metazoa; phylum Chordata; class Mammalia; order Rodentia; family Cricetidae; genus Onychomys; species Onychomys torridus. The sequence goes on along the minus strand of NC_050457.1, from coordinate 59,269,168 downwards.
AAAACAAACCAAATAATAAAGTAGTAACAACAATAAAAACAAGTTGGCTTGAATAGACATAAGAAATGACAGTTCCAAAGCCAACATTATTGTTCATTTTCTATCATTAATTTTCTATGTTTAATTGGTTGAGTTTTGAGTATATGGTTGATAAGTTTTGAATTATTCAATTTTGGCATAGTTAATATATTCCCAGGTAAATCATAAAAAAAATTATCACTTTTATTTTTTTTTTTGTTTTTTTTCTTGACAAGATTTCTCTGTTTAGTTTTGGTGCCTGTCCTGGATCTCCCTCTGTAGAACTGGCTGGCCTTGAACTCATACAGATCCACCAGGCTCTGCCTCTCACATGTTTTTTATTAATATACTTTTATGGTATATGAAATATTGAAATATGTTATGAGTTGAATATTATATAGCAGTATAATTTGTAATTTCAATTTTTACACATCCATATACAAAATTCTTGTATGTAGAGTAAAATAATATTCAGCTATAACATTAGAATGACACTTTGGAGACCTAACAGCAGGTGAAATTAACATAATTTTCTAAACTCCAGTCTGTCTTCTAATTGTATACTTTTGCATAATAATTTTTATGTACTTTTATATTTCATGTCATATCCAGTCAAATAAGTCTCAATGTAAGTAACACAGGTGGAATTGCTTCTCTTGAAGTATCTATTCAACATGTATGTAAGGTAAAATTGCCTGAGACAGAGTAGTGAGATTTCTAGAGGGACTTCAAGTCAAATGAATGTATAGCTGAATACAGAAAGAAGTCGAATATTGTTAGAACTAATCACATGGATGCTACATGCATCACATGTCACACTATCCCATAATAATAAACATTCCAGTAAACACAATGAAGTCATCTTCAGCACAAGTGAATACTTCAGACACCAAATTATCCCTTTGCAAAATGCCTGTATATCATAGATTTAAATTATACTTGAAAGATAAGAATGCTGAAAGTTATCACTGAAGTCCTTTGTCAGAGACTTAAAATGGTGTACAGTGCTGAACACTGTAAAGGAGAGTTAAGTGATATTTTAATGCGCTTGCTTTAACATTAAGAGACTTGTTTTAGTATAGCTTTTCTCATTACACATCATGAAATCAGAAGCAAGAGAACACTTTATACTTAACTATTTTGTTATACATCTCACAAACTCATTAAGATATACATACAGACAAAATAATTCCAGACCATGACACATATGCAACCTATACTTTTTACTAATTCTGTTCTAAAAAGTTGCTGTACTGAGAATTACAATACCAGAAATACCTAAAGAGTAACATAAAATACATTATTCAGAACTATGTGAAAGCAGAGAAACAATGTAATAAAAGGAGTTCCAAGGCTCTGCAGAAACAGGACAGCATTTGATTTTTGAGACTGAAGATACTTGTAGTTGAAGCACAGATTTTTTTATATACCTAGGGAATTTTAGGTATGCATTATTCATTAAAGTATTTAAGTTGGCAATAGTTTTAAGGTTAACACAAGTTCATCTTCTTTTAACCTATGTCAGGTATGTGATATCAGGAAAGGTAGCTTTTGATTTTGAATAGAGAATTATTCTATGCTTATATTTCATTGAATCCAACAACATAATTCACAGCAAACATGTAAATGGGATGGATAAATCATTTTTTCTAGATGTATATATATGAAACATATTCTTTGGATAAAATACTTTCAAATACATATCTATATGTATTTTAAAATATTCACAATATATTCCAGGACTAAGCTAAAACATTAAACCAAATCAGTATATGCAGATTTATTAGTATAAAATAGTTGGTGCCAGGCAGTGGTGGCACACGCCTTTAATCCCAGCACTCAGGAGGCAGAGGCAGGCAGATCTCTGTGAGTTTGAGGCCAGCCTGGTCTCCAAAGTGAGTTCCAGGAAAGGCGCAAAGCTACACAGAGAAACCCTGTTTCGAAAAAACAAAAAATAAATAAATAAAATAAAATAGTTGGTATTAAAAACAAATTTAGGGAGTTTGATCTATTTAACAGATTAGCATTTTGAAACTGTTTCTAATTTGCTCAAAAGAGAAAATCAGTAGGAAGTAATTACACAGAAAGCAGATATTATTCTTTGAAGTGGATTCAGTTTAACTCTTACTAAAGCAAGACCTGTTCATTTTTAAGAATAATATTTCTAAACTCTTTTTGTATTTTTTTTCATATAGGAAAGTAACAGATGTTTCCATAAAAGTATTAATGTTATATCTCTTACTGAAATTATGCAATATAATAAGAGCATATTACCACAGAATTATAGTAATTTAAGGATATATTCTAGGTATTCTTATCATCCTAATTACTTGTGCACAGGACTGAGATGCACTCTTACTTTAAACTTAATACCATTATATTGTTAACCTGTTATGAATTTCTTTTACAGAGATTTAGTGAATTGACACTAAATTGGTTATTTTGAGTATTTTAAATCACTGACTGCTATACCATATTGCCCTTAGTTAACATAACTGGAAAGAAACAAAGCATGTTTGTATTTCAGGATTCATTAATTTATATTTGTTCAAAGTCTGAAGTATACAGAGAACATGTTGAAGCCCATAGGGCAATTATTACCTTTGAGACAAGCTCCAGATTTCAGTGATGATAAATCCCTAACAATCTTTTAATAACTTTTATTTGACAAGGATTTATTGAGCAAGCCTCAGATCTACACACTGCACTAATTCTTAAGTATCCACAAGAGAGTAAGACAGCCCTGAACTTCACTTTGTACAAAGGGTAATGTTGAAGATAAAAGGTAAAAACCATGAAGATTGCAAAGCCATTTATTAACTATTGTTTAATACATATTTCTCTCATCTCTTTTTCTACCCTTTTGTTCAAAGGCATATTTTATTTTCTCAGTGAACACTAACCTAAACACATGCAAAAGAAACCCCCCAAACACTACCCAACCTAATTAAGACATGAGCAATTTTTACCGAGCAGTATTTTCCCTATGAAGCCTCAAGAAGGACAAGGAATACCAAAGCAATTAAGAGCAAATTAATAAGTTTATTAGGAGACCCAAATGCACCCCAAACTGGGAAACTGAAAAGATTCCTATGGCTATAGAAAGTCCCCTGGTTATGAGCTGAGTGACTGGCTATGGGATTTCTCAGGGTTAAGTGGCTGCTCACTGTTCTTGTTCACTTGAAAGAACCCTAATCAAGATGTGGTCTATAGGCACCCTTCAAGGCTATTGGGACAGAAAACTGGAAATTCATCCTTATCAAGATAAGACACTACTCATTAAAATATGTGAGAAAATCCCTTCTGAATCTAGGGAATAAAAGGTGTGCTATCATTGTTGTTATGATACATACCTATCATTTGTACATTCCTAACATTGAAGAGTTTTGTTGTGAAACAAAGAAAGGTCTGATTACTCCTCCTTCAAAGAAATAAGGGATGTTAGATATGGCTTAAAAGAAAAATACTTCCATTTTATCAAAATGAATTATTGATTTATCAAAATGAATTATTTTTCCTTTAAAAGAGCTGTTTTTCCAAGGTTAAGTATTGGACAGTCACATCAGTCTGGTGTTAATGCAATCAGAAATGTCACAGGCTATAAGGCACAAGAAGAGGAATGTTAATAAACTTAGAGAAGGAAATTATGTAGTACCCACCCCCACAAAAAAAAGGATTAGTGACTGCTGAAGAAGGGTTACTTACTCAAAGGAGAGTACTCCTTTCTATTGTCAGGGAACCCATATCCATACTCAGTAGGAAGACAGCCAAGAAGAGAGAGTAGAATGTTCAATGACATTGCCTACCAGAATAATCAGTGTGCTTCAAAATGAAAAATGACTTTTAAGAGTACAATGCAGAACACCCATGCCAACCCACCTTTTTTCTTTTATTGGAATTCAAACAAACCTTAAATTCTGTCAGAAAGAGGCAAAATCATCTTACTAACTAAAAATGAAAGTAAATAAAACACACATAATAATGTAATACCAAATCACGAATAAGTATGTATATTGACTGTATCAGCAAGCTAGTCATGTCTAATTACTGGAAGACCTATAATTCTTTCATAATACTTTATCTTTTCTTTGAATATTTATTTCATTAACACAATGCATCTTGGCCATTCCCATCACTGACTTGCTGCTTCAATTCCTCCCAAACCTGATTCCAACACATTATCTTCAATTTTCATGTCCTCTTTTTAACTTTACAGTTTTTCAACCACTGAGACTGGTTAATTCCCCTGTACAGCCAGTGGGATGTGGACAACCTACTGGGGGATACTCTACCATCAAAGAAAAATGACTCTCCTTTGTCTTTCAATAATTCCCCAGATATGAGAGAAGAACTGTTGTTTCCTCCTCCATCAATGATGTAATTTTGAAGTGTTCAACATGAAAACATTCAAGATCTTTTCTTATAGAATTTTTAAATATATTGTACACAAATACTATGGTTACTCTATTGTTCTGTAACTTATCATAACTTCCTACTACTATCTGACAACTTTTATCCATGATAGATGCTCTACATCTATCCATGCTCAAATCCTAAGACATTATGAAGTAATACAATGTAGTATACCAACCAAACAGGAACATATGTGGGAGATGAAAGGCAGAAATAATATTTCATCACTGATCCAACCCCTCCTTTGTGCCCATTACCACTACAAACAAATACATAGTTGAAATGTGTATAAACTAGTGAAACACAATTTCAACCACATGACCATCAAGACTCAATACAATTTGGCAGGGCATTAATGTAAATGACTAAGGACTTTTGGGTTAGGGGAATGCAAGCATAGAACTGTACACTCTGAACCTGCTACTCTACAATTGAATTGTGACTGAAAATGGCAAGAAAAGCAAGGATTTCCAAAAGTTGGGTTTTGTCATCTAAATGCAGCATTGTGCTTGGCATTGGGGTGTAGATAGTTCAGGAAAGAGGATGTGAACAATGAGAGGTCTCACTTAAGCACTGTTGGCATCATTTAAGGAGAAAATATCTGAACTGACTAAAAACTATAAACAAATGATGTGGCTTATGTGCCATTTTTTACCAGAGACTGCAGTGGTGAAGCTGACTTTGCAGAGGATGATGGGTGTAGAGGTAGTTGAATGAAATAAAGCAAACGCTGAGCTGAGGAGATTGAAAGATTATGAGCATGTGGAAGAGAGATGATTGCTACCGTCAAAGTGAAGTACATCAAGATCGTTTGACCTTGTCTGGCTGGGAAGTGGTTTAGTTATAGGGAAGAAGACAGTGATGCCAACTTTCTTTATAAATTCAGAGAAGGATTCAGTCAGAATACTGGTACTGAGAGAAAAAGATTTCATGGTCTACTAAAAAGAGATGTGTATAAGATTTTAAATGGTCTTCAACTCAAATTTGACTAAAGCTCTTGGTTCTAAAATATTTGGAATGAGTATTAACCTATATGTTAAAGTACAGTGACAGTAGTGGTGTCATAGCAGATTTATTTGTGTAAGGAGCAATGCAGTATAACTGCTACAATATTTTAGACCATTAATGAATGTTTATAAGATGCTTTGCTTAAAGCCATTCTAAATATATTTTCTAAATTTTTGAATATTTTATTATGAGTACTGTTTTTCTATAATCACTGTATGCCTAGCTTCTCCCATGTCTCCTTGTCATTCCCTTTCAAATTAATAAACCTATATTTCTTTATTATTGCTACTTACATTTATATATATGTTGCAAATATGGGCATATGTTTGGGTTTTATTACTTGGGACGGGATAACGTACCAGGGTCTTTCCCCTGAAGAACTGATGTTCCTTATCTCAGCTGCATTTGGTTGTTTCTACATCATCATCTAGGAAGGGGGCCTTGTGAAATATCTCTTCTTCATGTTAGCACATCAGCTGGTGGTGTTATCATGCAGGGCTTGTTTAGGTAACCATCCTGCTGACCCATCTTGGGTGCAGCTTTCCTGCCATGTCTAGATGATATCTGGCAGTAGTCATTCTGAGCCCTTGGCTGTTACAATATTTCCAAGTCTCCTCTTGTGAAATTTTCCTCAGCCCTTAGTCTACAAGTTGTAGTATAGATGCATCAATTGAGTCTGGGAACACGATTTTGTTTAGCCATTGCTTGGTTGGCTGTGTTTATCATTGTATTTTCAAAAAACAACCATCCATGAACTTGGCAGTTTTTTCTTTACTTTGTATATCTATAGAAATGGAATAAGGTCTTAATATATATGTCTAGTTTTATAATGTAATTGCCACAAGAATTAATAGATAATTGAAGTACACAACAATTAACTAGGGCATATATGCATGAAAGGTATTGAAAAAGCAGAGCTTTTATATCTAAAGATAAATAACATAAAATATTTACAAATTGTACATGATAGCCTGCCAGATGACTTTAAGATGGAAAATAAAATGCTAGAGAAAGGAAATATTAGAAGTGTCAAGACTGTCAAAAAATGTTAAGAGCATTCCCAGTACTTCTTGCAGAGAGAATAGGCTTTGATTTTGCATAAGAATAAGAAAAGGAAAGCCATGTCAGGAATCTGCCCAAACACTTGTAATGATAATCCACAACTCTTGGTCTAGAAAGACTGGGTGAAATCATAACTTAAGTCAAGTGAAGTGGTCTATGCACAAGATAGTCTTCAGTGCAGTAGAAAAATAGTAATTAGTAGTAAAATTAGAAATCCTTTCTTCCCTACTGCCATTCTATCATACTGGAATTTCCATCATCTGAGACGCCTCAGTACATGAGCTGGATATGGAACAATGACCTTGACCATGACTATGAAGTCCCTCTCTTTATGCAACTCTAGTAGGGAGACGAGACAAGAATTGCAGAAAGTGATTCAACTTAAGAATGATGCAAATTAGGGGAGCAAGTTAGTTTAGTAAGAAGGGAATACATGAGATATTTGATGGGGGTCAGGTCTCTAGCAGAAGAGAGAGTGAGCTGCTAACTGAAAGAAAAGGAGAGTAGGCATTTTACAGTTACAAAGGAACTGGATTCTAAGTTCAGGGAAAAATATAAAAGGATGCTAAAGGCTGGGGGAGAGAGTCTATGTAGTCAGTAGTTACAGCAAGGAGGACACTTTCAATTTCATGTAGAATAAATATCAGCTTTGTCTGTAGAGTTAAGCTTCAGAAGGTAAACTTCACTTTTTTAGGGGGGGGCAGGTACCATTTGAAAGCTTACTTATGGTTAAGAAATCAGAATTTAAATTTATTTTATTTCTTCACAAAGATTATTCCCAATTTGGAGACAATGAAATTGAAGTTAATCTACTGTCCTGAGGAAGCTGCCTGGACAGGATTCATCATCCTGCTTTCAGTTTCATTTTGCCTGGTTTTGAGGTTTTTTTTTTTTTTTTTTAAACAGTCCTCACAAGAGCTAAATGTATTGCTGTACAGATCTTGCCGAATCAGTGAGATTGAAAAGGCAAATGGGAGTATTTTAGCAAGCAGTCCAAGAGAGATCAATTTGTCAGACTTGACGTGAATCACAGAGGAAAAGATCTACTTTCCTTGCATGATTAAGCCAATATAGCTACTATTGAGTAGAGACATTTACTTGCTGCCATGCAAAACAGGTGAATTAATGTATTCATCTTCAACTCATATTTTAAAAATTGATTAAATGTGATCTAAAAAGACAAGCAAAAGACTCTTAGAAAACCTGCTTCTATCAGAATCATCATTAGCTTGAATTCTTGGACTCCAAACAACCCACACTTTAACTAGAGTTAGGTATATTAGTAGTGAATCATAATTAGTCAATTCACTTATATTTGAATAGAGTTATTTTTTAAATGTCAGATTAGCTAATAAAATATGAGACAATCTTGTCTCTGTGTTTTTTCTTTTATTATGAAATTTTTTCATTCATTTTACATACCAAAGATCCTTCTCTTCCCTCCTCCCACCTCCATGCCTCCCCCTCCCAGCCCATCCCCGCCTCCCACCCACATGAAGGCAAGGCCTCCCATGCAGAGGCACATCCAGTAGAGGCCAGTCCAAGCCCTTCCTCCTGCCTCAAGGCTGCACTAGGTGTCCCATCATAGGCAGTGGGCTCCACAAACCCCTGTTCTTGCAGCAGAGATGGATTCTAATCCTACCAACAAGGGGCCTCCCAAGCAGATCAAGCTACACAACTGTCTTGCCATGCAGAGGGCCTAGTCCACTAGGACTGGACTAGGACTGGTCTCTGTGTTTTTAATCACATATACAGGAATGAAACAAAGTCATTTTTCTAATGAGAATGCTTGAATAACAACTTTAGTCATGTGCTATTCCAACTTTACAACATTAGTTGTAAAAAAGATTTCTTCTTTGAAATCTAACATCTCACTTTTATATAATTTAAACTGTATTGGCCTAGGGTCTTCTCTTCACAAAAACAATGCTGCTATTGTTCTCATAATTCCCAAACTAGTTTATGTAATTTAGAAACATATTGCAAATATTCTTTCATTACATAATTAATTATGTTATTCAGCTAAAGTTTTACTCCTTGAAAAACAAAATGCTGAAAATTCATCAAATTATAAGACATTACTTACTTAGCATTCAATTGAACTATTAACATAAATGTCAAAACTGCCATAACTGTTTGAAGTTTAGTCATTTATATTTATAGAAACAAAATACAATCTACCTGCATTAGAGGCCAGTATTCTAATATTTGATTTTAGGATTTAACTATATACAACAATATTTAGTATATTTATTCCTGAAACTATTTTAGGTTGAAGTTCATATATGATTCTTCAAGTCATTTTAATAAAAACTCAATTTTAACATTTTTAGAATATAAACCTTTGCATGCTTCTGTATTTCGTTATTACTAACTTCTTAATTTAATTCTGACACAAACCAGGAAGCAACATGCAATAAATTTTTATTCACATTAAAGTTGTATGATTTAATAAGTATAATTAACAGGATCCCTCTAAGATCCTTCTAAGTAGAATTTATCATGCATTTATCCAGTAAAATGGGAAAACCTCCGCTGAGCTTATCTTATGCATAGAAGAAATTGAAGCATGTATTTAATATTCTTGAATTTTAGGATTGTCCATCTTCAGTTGAACAGAGGTTGGTTGTTATGCTCCAAGTGGACTTGACATAGCTTTTGTAGAATGTAGGAAACAATAAGTACTAGAAGAATGAGAAATAGAGGAGTTGTGTAGTATGTAGGTCATTCTTAAAATTAGAACATAAAAATCTAGCTGCAGTAAAGCTATTGTATATTTTAAAAAATGTTTTGTAAATATCAGCTGGCAGACTAGAATCAAAGGCCTTTTGCAAATACCAGTTTGCCTCCTTCAATTACATGAAATATGCTGGCCTAGTGAGTGAGGCTTTAAGTATATACTATAAAGGAAGCTACTCAACCTACTTCAAAAGTAAAACCAGGCACCTCTTCCTAATTATTATATGTCTGTATTCAATTTCACTGCAAATTTCATTTCTGTATTTCTCATCAAATGGTTTCATTTGTTTCACACTGTTGATGTGTGTGCACATGACATCCTTCTTTGAGACGGATGTGATTAGCATTAATTCATTGTCATTGAATCCATGTTGTTTGCTCACATCTAAGGAAGTACAAGTCCTCCATTCATTAATGAGTTGTAGACCAATTTATCAGATTTGCTTCCAGAGACTTCTTCCTAGTTTAGTAAGTATGCTAAAAGTTTCATTTTTTAAACTTTTAGCGCTTAATCTTTGCTTCATGTTGTTTGATATTTTCACTCACTCCTGTGGGCTTTTAGAAAATAAGCAGAGTCATCCCTCTACTTCTGAATTTTCACTGTTACAACAATTAAAATTAAAGCAAACTACAATATAGCTGTCATTTTTCCCCTCCAGGTGTTGATAACTTTGAGTGAGTTAATTGTGATTTACTGGCAGAATGTCCTGCTGGTGATATTTATTATCATTCAATAAATATTGCATTCTAATAAAAAAAAGAAATCTTAAGAAAATCTTTCATTATTGAAACAGCATGGGTAATGGTCAGATTTTGTTCATATGATGTGGTATATTGTTTATGTGTTTTTGTGGTGTGTGTGTGTGTGTGTGTGTGTGTGTGTGTGTGTACGTGCACGTGCATTTTGGAAAGGAAAGGATACCAGAGTTAGAAGCTGATGACTATAACAGATAAGACTTCCTCTTTAGGGTGTTAGTATGTTGAAAGCAGTAACAAGATATATACTTTAAAAGAAAATAGAGAAAACAATTATTAAGTATATTATATGTCAATTTAACTTTTAAATTTTAGTTATTATAATGTTTGGGAAAATGTCAATTAAATTTGGCCAATTAGAGACACTTATCATCTGCCATAAGAAATTATAAAACAGTCAATAAATTAGTGAGGTTTTAAATTGCCTTCATAATGCTTGTTCTAGGACTTTAGTCAGAGACATAATCCCATGATTGCTTCAAAGAGTTAACCCATTGCTAATAATTTCTTTTCATTAGCAAATATGTATTTTGTCACTTAGAGAAAAATATACTTAGGGAGCAAAGATATTGATTCCAGTGTCATTATTTATCATCTTTTTCTAGCATTATGGAAGTCTCAGAACCCTGATTGGGAGACTTAATGGAAAATCTTAATGTTTCATTAAATGTTTTTAAATCTCTCCATAAATTGAAAAAGTTACTGAGTACCAATAACCAGGTAGAATACAAGCAAAGACTGAAGTCAGACATCCATGCATCCATGCTCTGAAGCAGATGAACAGGCAGCTGTCATTGTATGGTAATATAGTAAAAGGAACAAGTGCTAAAGTGGCTTTTCCCAAGAGAATGCCTTGGACAGAGATGCAGATGCAGTCCTGAAAATGGATTGTTTAAAAGTGTCCCTTGGAAATGTGCAACCGAAAGTACCTTTCATATATTTAATAAAGTGGGTAGTGCAAAATGCATAAGAATGATAAATTATTTAAAATATTTGAGTTCAAAATTTCCTTTTGGACCCCAATAAAAGAACCACAATTTCTCCCTGGATAAAGGCTTGCACAACATAATCTTCAGTTATTTTCTACATTTACTTTTTATGATATATGAGTTCACAGATAAATATCACATGCCCATTGACATTAGCTAGATTAAACAAAAGACATATAATAAATCATAAATGACAAACTACATTATATGTACAATGTTTAAAACATATAAGAAAGAACGAAAGGAAGCTAAGAAAAAAATGAGTGTGTTTTATTTTCATGGTAAAATTTTTAGGTGAAGCAGTTTTGCCTAACATGACAAATATGTTAGTAATTCCACACAAAGGCAAACTGGAAACTAACCCAGCATTTGAAGTTTGCCAGTGAAGAGTGTCTTATGATTTGGGACTGAGTTAAGACAATTAAACAAAGTAAAAACATGTATACATTTTATACATTTATACTATATATATATATATATATATATTTCAAATTTAAACAATGGTTAATTAAACAGTTGTTAACATCTTTGAATAAAAACCTACTTATTCTCAGTAGACAGAAATGAGAAAATGCAAATAATCTTCAATGCACTAAGGGACAATTATCATTTTAGGACTATTGCCTCACAATAAGTGGAACTGAGTGTAACACTGAGAAACACTGCTGAATGAAATTCTCAATGATGTGATTAAGATTAAAGAAGAATGTCCAGGTGGAAAATTGATCACAACTTCACAAAAATGATTGGAGAAAATAAGGAAACATTTAAAGAAAATGTATAGCATGATGATAATAATCAAGTCTAGAATAAAGACTTTCTCCCTTCTAAAAATATGAACTAGCATTGACCCTGCTTAAATCTAAGGAGATTATGTCATAGGAAATTGGGCGAATTCAAGATAGGTTCTATGAAACAGTAGGGAAAGCGAAAATGAAGGAAGGGTGAAATGGGGAACGGGGAGAGAGAGTAACACACAGGGATAGAGAGCAAAGAAAGATAAGTAACACTAAGGATGCTAGAAAGAGCCACCGAGAAACATAAGATTACTTAAAACACCTAATATGTATCCATATATAGCTTAAATATAGTTATGATGCATAAGAAGATAATGCTCTCCTTCAATAGTCACAGGTGATCTAACAGAAATTTCAGTGCAAAGCAAGGAAATATTTATTTTAATTTTTGGTCAGGGGTTCCAAAAATCTCTGCAAAGAAATACATAGGTTGTATTATTCCCCTTGATTAAAAGATATTGGTAACGTAAGTCAGAATAGAAAATGAATTAGGTACAACCTTTTGGACTCACCAAGATAGGATAGATATGGAATATTTTCTCTGAATTTGTCAATTATTAATGGACTAGACATAGTGGATGTATTTTTTTTTTGCCCATATATATGTATAGTGCACATTGTTTTTTGTACTTATTGTATATAGTTTTTCATATATTAGTTATAATCTCTTTTATTTTAGACAAAAAATGGGAAATGTGGTGATATTGTGTTTGTGCTCTAACAGATAAAGCTTCCCAGAACATTATGACGTGAACAATTGTTAAAACTATCACATGCTTTTGACAAAAGACTTGAAGAAATCAAGATGAAATTGAACTGGAAACCTTGTCCTTGATGACTAGTTTTCATTATTTTAGAAAGTAATACCCAAAATGTCAAGGGAAAAATGCAATCATAGTCCTATTTAACCATAAAGCTTATAAACCACAAAAATGACCAGACTGGTAAAATTTTCCAGCGGTTCAAGTGCTTTTATCTTGGGTCTTAGGGGAAATGAATAACTGTTTAACTAGACCTAAGACCATCTCAATAAGAAGAAATTAATGAACTGCCAATGGCTGGAGAGGTCAAGGACCCTAGTGGAAAACATAGTACTACAATTTCTAACTGTTCTAAAAATGTGTTCTTATACCAAAAGTTAGGTGTAGGCTCAGCCCTGTCAAAGAACCTTCTCTTTGCCATAGATGGAGACCATCACAGAGTACCACAACTAGTAAAATGCAGAGAAGAAATTGCTGATGTGTCCGCTACTGTAGCCAGTCCATTCACAACTAAACTCACACACACAAGGTTCAGAGAACACTGCAGAGAAGGGACCGGAAATATTTTAAGAACCAAAGTCCCAGGAAACCTGTTGCATGATAGTACACTTTAGACATTTGAGGGTTGCTGTACCCGTGAAATCTCAAAATTTTGGTTGTCTGAACAAGACCTGCATAATAACATCATCAGTCAAAATGCCAATGTATATGGGATAATTGTCACAAGGCCCCGGACCTTGATGAAGAACTTCAGAGAATCAGTGACTGCTGAGAGAGAAAATATCATTTTCTTCAAGAATTAATTTGGTAGATTACTGAATCCCAAGTCTCAGCCCTAAAAATATGTACATGGGAGAAACACTAAAAGGATTAAGTTGTATGTGTTTATTCTCTCTCTGTCTCTCTGTCTCTCTCTCTGTCTCTGTCTCTCTGTCTTTCTCTCTCTCCCTCTCTCTCTCTCTCCACACACTCATATATGTAAGTGTGTATATACACATGTGTATATGTGTATATGTAACTAATTATCATAGATTAATAGAACAGGTCATAAATTTAAGATAGTATAGAAGACACTAAAAAAAAGAAAAGAGTTGTGTAGATAATCTTGTAATTATATTACTAATGTATTCCATTTTAAGAAAAAGCACATTTAATTTAAAATAAAAGGGAATTTCATCAAGGGCTGGCAAGGGGCCTCAAATGGTGAAAGTTGATTGCTCTAAAAGCCTGCCTCCCTGAGTTCAATCCCCAAAGGTAGATGTAGAATCACACATCAGCAACCCAAGAACAACTCCTGAGAACTGGGAAGAAGAAAGAGTAGAATCTCCTAGCAGCTTGTAGGTCAATAAGCCTGCAACATGTGGTAGAATACAAAAGAGGAGACCATGTCTCACAAAGTTGGAAGAATATTGACTCCCAAAAGTTTTCTATTGAAATCACAAGCACATGGTGACAGCCTATGTTCTCACTTTCACATACATTATACACATAAACACAGAAATAGACATACCACACACCAAAGAATATAAAATAATTAAAGGATAATGCAACATGTACTTTATAATGAATTAATAATACATGATAATTAATATGACTGTTATAAACAATAAATACCTTACCTTCTTTAGTTATTGACAACTTAGATATGCATAGTAAATATGTAATATTTATAAAGTAAGCAGAAATTTAAAAAAATTTAAAACCCCACTAGTAAAAGTTGTTTCATTTATTATTCCTTTTTCCCTTTTATTGAAAATAGATTTTCTCCTACATAATATATCCTGATTGGTTTCCCCTCCTTTTGATCCTCCCAGTTTCCCTCCCATCCAGATTCATATGGTTTCTGTCTCTCATTAGAAAAGGAATAGGAGCGGGAGGTGGTGGCGCACGCCTTTAATCCCAGCACTTGGGAGGCAGAGCCAGGCAGATCTCTGTGAGTTCGAGGCAAGCCTGGGCTACCGAGTGAGTTCCAGGAAAGGCACAAAGCTACACAGGTAAACCCTGTCTTGAAAAACAAAAACAAAACAAAACAAAAAAGAAAAGAAAAGAAAAGGAATAGGATTCTAAAGGGTAATAATAAGATTTGTGGTTGGTAGGTAAAATGAATAAAAAGAAAAAATAAAAGAGGATAAAAGAAAAACTGTCACATCAGAATTAATCAAAACAAACAGGAGGAAAAGAGCCCAAGAGAGGGCACAGGAATAGAGACCCATCACTTCACACACTAAGGAATCTTATAAAATATACTAAAGTGGAAGGCATAGCATATGCACAAATGACCTGTTGCATGCCCTGTGCATGCTGTCTCATCCTCTGTGAATTCATATGAGCTTTCATTATGTTAATTTAGAGGACCTTGTTTTCTTGGTATCTAGTCTCTGGTTCTTGGTCTCAGTGTTGAGTATTGGATCCATCTTGTGTAGTGTATCTTAAGTCAAGTCAGATATTGGTTGGTTACTCCCACAGACTAAAGATTATCTAGCATATCTTGCAGGCAGGACACTGTTGTAGATAAAAGGGTTTGTGACTGTCTTTGTGTTTACTTTTCTCTTTTGGTTGTATGCAGAGCACCTTCCTTTACCAATGACAATAAATGTAGTGCTAACGGCTCTTTGTAGGCACCAGCTTGACATCTCCATATTCAATAAGGTGTGTAGGTCTTGTCTTCAGCAATGGATCCTTGATGTCAGTTGTGGAGACAAATTATAGACTAATCAAGAGCCTTTGTTTCTTTGAGAATTGCTGTTTGAGGTTGTTTGAAGATTCCCATAGGACCACTTTGGTCAACAACTTAAATAAATGTAACCCAATCCCAGTAATGGAAAATGCATTTGGTTAAAAGATATATCCAGTTAGTGTTCTGTCTCCCCCATAATTTGGTTATTTTTATTTAGCTTAATAGTAAAAGATATTTAAAAGTAGTCTAATGTATGTAAGACAAGAAGGTAAAGAAAAAATAAAATTGTAACAGGTGTCATAAAAGAAATTTGAAAAATATATCAGCTTTGCAACTAAAGATTGTTACTCAGACTTTAAAAACAACAATGACCTAATCCAACATCATGAGTACAGTTTACCTCACGCACAGTTATTTCATTAAAATAGAAATTAAAGGATATAAAAGTGCATATAAAACCAATAAACCAAATGCAACTGGGGTTACATTATTAAAAGCTTTAAAAAGCTTGTGATGAAGCAGTATTCTTAAAGATAAGGAGGATCCGAGTACAGAAATAACATTTTAGTATTCTTTGGAGCTATTGATCTATTATCTGCATGCACTGAGGAGAAGAAGAATCTGCAAAGTGATAATGATACCTACAGAAACACATATTCACTGACATGATCAGTTAGTTCTTTATTCACTCATTGTTAATGTTTATTAGGAGCTATCTGCAGTTGTGGACATGGATGACTAAATACATAAATGAACAGAAAGTGGCTTTGTCCTTATGGGAAGAGAGATTGAGGGGGAGAGGAACAAGGAGCAAAGACACAAATCAAGAGTATCAAACAATGTCTTTGAGAGATTTAGTAAAGGTGAATTTAACTTACAACTTTAGATGGAGTGATAGAATGATCAGGCTAAATTATAAGATAAAATTTAATGAATGTATTAAGAAAGTTAATGAGCAAGTCAAGAAAAATACCTGGGGTGTATGCTGCCAAATAAGTGAGTAATCACGTATTTTTAAAAAGTGTGTAAATGAGATAGTGAGTGATTTGCTAGAGTCAAAATTAGTGGGACAGTGACACAGAGATATAAATGTACAGTACCATAACATGCTGAGTTAAAACAAAAAAATATGGCTTTTAAACAGTTGACTACATTTTAAAGCTCAATTTTTTATATTGTAAAAGTAGGATATTAATTATCAACATGAGGAGAAAAGATAAGACATTACAGAGATTTAAAAATTGATGGTAGAGGCTAATAAAGGATGGGGAAATGAGAGCTTAGGGGAGCAGAACCTTTGAGAAGGATTGGGAACAGAGTTGGAGAACAAGGAAAGAGATACCATGATAAATGAAGGCACCACGGGAACAGAGAGAAGTAGAGTGCTAGGGAAGTTCCCAGGAATCCACAAAGATGACTCCATCATAGACTACTGTCAATGGTTAAGAGGGTGCCTGAGCTGACCTACTCTGGTGATCAGATGGCTGAATACTCTAATTGTCATCATAGAACCCTCATCCAGTGACTGATGGAAGCAGATGCAGATATCCACAGCCAGGTCCCAGGCAGAGTTCCAGGAGTACAATTGATGAGAGAGAGGAGGGATTCTTTGAGCAAGAGATATTGAGACCATGACTGGAAAAAGTACAAAAACAACTAGCCAAACTAGTGGAAACACATGAACTGTGGGCCAGTAGCCGAGGAGCCCCCATGGTACTGGACTAGGCCCTCCAAATAAGTGAGACAATTGTTTAGCTTGTACTGTTTAGGGAGTTGCCAGGCAGTGGGACCGTAACCTGTACCTGGTGATTGAGCAGGCTTTTTGGAACCTGGTGCCTATGGTGAGACACTTGGTGCAGCCTTGGTGCAGGGAGGAGGGGCTTGGACCTGCCTCAACTGAATGTACCAGGCTCTGCTGACTCTCTTTGGGAGACTTTGCTTTGGAGGAGGTAGGAATGGGGGATGAATTAGGGGAGCAGGCTGGGGGGTGGGAGGACAGGGGAATCTGTGGTTGATATGTAAAATGAATAGAAAATCTCTTAATTTTAAAAAAAGACTGACAGTGGGCATTCTGTACATGTGTATGATGTCGAATACATCTCACACAGTAACTAATGAATTAATAGTTTGATAATATGACCAGTAATTATGTCAGTTCTAGCATAAAACAGCCTACCAAGATCATTTGTATTGGTAAGTGTACTAAGAAGCTGACTCAACTTAAGAAGAATTGGAAAAAAAATGTATCCTTTATCATAATCAGTTACAAAATGTGCTCATTTTATAATTATAAAGATTAAAGGCTTTTGCACATTCTCTAGTCACAAATTGTATACGAAATTTCATATAACCAAGAAAGACCTCATTTATGAAGAAGTATTTTCTGGTTTTATGTCACTATTGTAGGAGTCAGATAAAATGAATATTGTAACATACAAAAGAGCCAATCATGTGATTAGAAAATATAAAACAAGTAGTACAAACATAAACATTTTTGTTTACTCTCAGTGTGTTACAAGGCTTAAGATTCACATAATATATTAAGAAGAGACTGTCTATTAATACCGCATTTACAGAATATATGTCATATTTTGGGGGACAACATTGATACTTGGGAAATATGCTTTAAGATTAGATACTTATTGTTGAATAAATCAAATCATAAATATGATACTGAATTTTGGTGAAAGTTCTGATTGATATCTCTTTAGAAGTATCACTTAGAGCTCTCTGACAATATGTTATTTAAATGCTAATTTATGTATACACATTTAAAGTTATATGTATACTTATTGACATAAATAAGAAGGATAGTTAATAGCATTAAGAACTCAGAAGCTGATCTCAATGGCTAAATCTAGCAACCGCTGATGGAAAAAAAATAAAGGCTCTATGAATTTTTGTCATGAGTAAACTGAAAGAACAAATATTTACAGTTGCCAATCAAACTAATTTGACTGGGAACATACACTTGCATTATAGAGCCTTAAGTATATGGAAATCCCTGCTTCCATGGTATTCTGTGAGAGAATAAGCTGTTCTCCTTAGTTAGAATAATGTGAAACAAGAGTAATGGAAAACATTATCATATAAATTGTTGGGAATGAAATTAGTAAAAAGGCATGCAAGTGTTTCAGTTATGCATTTATTCATTTTGAACAGTATATTGATATATTGGTGAGGAATGATGGTTTTATATAGTCATTAAAAACCTTAGAATTAAGAATATGCAAACAAAATGATAAAAAAGCCAAGTCTGCAACAGTTTAGAATACTGTCTCATGAAACATATCTTTTGATAATCAAAGGGAACTTTCATTTGCTGAAAATGCAATTCTAATATTAAGACATTAGGGGAAAAAGAATTCATATTATCATGAGGGAAAAACATTGGAGAGAAGACATAGCAAAAGGTAGTAAGAGGACTGCATTATAAACATTATATTTTAAGATCAAGTGTTATCTGAATTGCTTGACATACCATGTATACTATCTTGTATAATTCAGAATGTTACCTCTGTTTGCATAGCCAACACATGGGACTCTATAATTGAAAACTGTGTGTTGGGTGGATTAGCAGTTGCCTGCAAGGGATACTGGATTCCTTAGGAAGACTGCATAATCAGTCTTATGTATTTATTTACTTACAGGAAAATGTATCCACAGTCTTGTCTGTGTATACTGGTAGAAAGATGATTTTTGACTTCCAGTTTTACTCAGGCTATGTCATGTGATTTATTGGCCTATAGGATGTGGCAAATATAAAAAGGCATGCAAAACTGAAGTTCTATATGTCCATGTTGACTTTTGCTAGTTTACTTTTCATTTCTTTTCTCTCTATATGAAAGTCTGCTGAAGTTTTTGTTATTTATGGGTCTCCAGAATTAATAAACTTAAACATATCCTTATACCAGTTGACTAAAGCTTGGAATAGTATATGTAGATACTGTCAGCTTGCATCAACTAAACCAGCCACTTGCTATACACCAACTTGAGATATATTAGAATAAATAATTATTATAGATCTGCTATTATATATCAACTTTATGTCAAAGACTGATGTTCATGAACCCAAAACTTAAAGATTATTGATCTTTTTTTTAGTTTTAAATTAATAGTATCTATAACATGTTTCAATATCAGGATACATAATCAGGTCATGAACTAATGTTTCAATACTTAAGCTCAAATGTTATCAAACTTTGTCATAGTCTGACTTGAGTTAAAATTAATCTCTTCTGAATTCAGCTTAATTGAATCAAGTGTGATTTAATACATGTTGCATCATGGAGAATGCATGACTAATATCACTCACGTGTATAAATCACATTTCTGTGTCTTCTAATCATTATATTGTTCAGTGTTTTGTAAAAAAATATTTATGTATTTCTTCCTAGAACATATATCAAATATCATAATTTATATAATTTATAGCTATATTGTTCAAAATATTCTAGAACCATTGCTTTTGCCTATTCATCTCTCTCTCTCTCTCTCTCTCTCTCTCTCTCTCTGTCTGTGTGTGTGTGTGTGTGTGTGTGTGTGTGTGTGTGTGTGTGTGTGTGTGAAAACAGCTTTGCTACTGTCTAGCACATAGATACGCTGTTCTAGTACTGGAGCCTAATGAGAATTGGGACTTGAGTTGTTTCCCTGTTCATTATCATAAGTGGAAATAATGTTCATTTACAAAAATTTAATGAGGAAGTTTCTGGTTTTGAAGTTCTAATTTATTTATAAGCCCTTCAATTAATTCTATTCCAAGTCATATAGCTTTTTCTGTTTATTAATATGTACATCTTAGGTTCGCCTTTAAAATCATTTTATTTTAAAGAAAATAGATGTGTTTTTTTTCAAATAATACAGTCTGATTATGGTTTCCCCTCCCAAACTCCTCCACATTCTTCCTCACCTCCCCTCTCATCCAGTTCCACATCCTTTCTGTCTCTTATTATGAAACAAACAGGTGTCTAAGGAATTACAATAAAATAAAACAAAATAAAAAGTGCTCCAATTGATATCCACCTGAAAATGAAAAATTATTTTTCCGTAAGAGTGTCTCCCTTAAAAAAGAAAACACTCTTAAGGGGTGGCCTCATGCCCCCACAGCAGAGGGCCAACATTAAATCAATTTTGATTTCTAGAAAATCAGGATAAAATGAATCATCAAACTGTTAGTAGAACTGAATGTATTTTAAACATATTTAAATTTGATTTTAAAATATAAGGCCAATAGCTATATTTGATGTTCTTGTAGAAATAGTGGATGATATGAAGAGATCTAAAGAAACAGGACTGATGGTTGAATATGGATAATAAAGGGGAAGGATTAGAATGTCTTACAGGATGAGGGCTGTGTAGTCCAACAATGTTGCTCTCACAGTGGAAAGGCCAGAAACTCTTCAGTTGTTCAGTCTAGAGTATTCTGTTTTTTTTTTTTTAATATTTTTATTTTATACTTAATTTAATTTCACATATCAGCCACGGATTCTCTTATCTGAGTGGGTCAAACCTGGAGATGTGTTAGGAAGCTGTTAGTGTTCAGTCTACATTGGAATTTCAATGAAGTTGAATTCGATTCCAGCCACAGCAATAAGATAGACCAGCCTGTTCTAATGACAGCAGGCAGGCCAAAGAGTAAAGTTACTTCCTCCCCTTTCTTTTTAGGAGTACTGCACCCAGTAGGTGTAGCACAGATTTAAAGGGAGGTCTTCCTGCTTCAAGTAACCTGATCAAGAACCTCCCACCCAGGAATGCTCAGAAATTTGGATTTTAATCGATTCTGGGCATAGTTAATTTCACAATCAAAATTAGCCACCACAAACCTCAGTATCTCATGTACTTGATCATTTGGCCCACATTGGTGGCACCTCATTGGGAGACTGTGCAACCTTAGAGAAATGGTTTCTGGCTAGAAGAAATGTCCTTGGGGGGAGACTTTGGAAGGTTAAATTTGCATCTTTCTTGGCCAGGCCCCACTTAAGGAGCACTGAGGTTTGTTCTTGCCTCAGAGAATTGCTCTGCCTCCTTCTCCTACAGCGTGGACTGGAATTTCTCAGCAGAGTGAAGCAAAATAACCCTTTTTCTCTTTATCCTGTTTCCACACAGAAATGTAACTAGCACAAACACTGTGAGGAAATGTACAGATTAACATTAAACACAGATAGCCCAAAGTATAAATTGTATAAGCCTTCCTTTAATAATGACGGATATCATTAGCATATTCATTAATTTTTTTAAAATGAACTTTACTAAAACTTTTGTATCAATTCAGGTATAACTGAACATTCTACATTCTGGGACATAAATATTCAAAGATGACTCCATCTTTACTAGCTTCTACAAGTATCCACACTGGCAACAAAGAGTACAAGTTAGCAACAAACTGAATGTTATAAAAAGGGGGCAATATTGTGAAATTCCACAACAAATGTGAAGATATTCCTTTTGTAAGGATAAATGAAAGAATTTGCTATGATAATTATAGTGAGAAGTCAGTTGTGTGTGTAAAAAATATTGGGATGGGGATTGTTCTAAGAGAAACAGGAGGAGGAAATAATGCAGTGACTGAGAAATATTTCAAATGGCTTTCAAATAGAAGGACTACAATGTGCTGGAAACAATGTTACTATCTTCAGAGTTCACCGTGTAGAGAAGAGGAAGAAAGTATATTGCTCAAATAGATGGGTCTTGCAATTTACTATTGGAGAGACTGTTTTATTATGTGAACAAAAACGAAGGAGAGACTTGCAAAGAAGGAAAAATAAGGATTGTCTCCTTATATCTGGGGAAAAAAACAGTATTCCAAAAATAAAATGGAATATTTTTTTAACCATTAGAATGACATCTAAACTAGGTGTCTGAAAATGCAGGACACTGGAAGAGATTGAGTTGAAGAGATGCCTGGGTTACAGATGAGCAGGAATAGAGGGATATTATTACAACTAGAGTAAAACCTCAGGAATATGTCAATCACACCTGAGAATGCTTACCTTCAGCAAGCACAGGGGGCTTCCAATTCCTGTGACTCAACTTAGTTTTGGTGACATTCTCATTAAATGTCAATCTCTTGGTGACAGTGTGTTCATATGTAAAACTGGAAAAGTGTAAGAGCCCCGTGGATTTGTGACAGTTAACTCTGATAATGTGTCTGGATTGTTTAGGATAGTTCATGAAGTAGATGTGGCAGAATATTACTCAGTATTTTTGTAAATATTATCAGTGAATACAGGACAAAAGTGATCAGTTTCAGTATCATGCCCCCAAAAGTCTGAAATCTAAGGTAGTCTGGGTAGATTAGACACTTTGGTGGCATTTGAGCACATTAAATTTAATTGTAAAGATCACTTGTAGTTTTGAGTCAGCAAAAAATTAAAACATGTTTTCACATTTTTCTATTGAAAGTGTGTCTGACATGTAGCCTCTCTATGCCCAGTAATCAATTTAAAGTTTCTTTCTTTCTTTGTGTGTGTGTGTGTGTGTGTGTGTGTGTGTGTGTGTGTGTGTGTTTGTGTGTTTATTTTCACTCATTATCATAGAGAACATCATTTTGTTTTAAAATACACCCAAACTAGATATAGTTTGTTTTTAGCTTCAGATAAAATCTGGACCAAAAAGTATATTTCATGGCATGACTACATGAAGATTTTCAGAATATTGCATGCATCACTGAGATAGTTCTGTACAGTGAGGTTGTTGAATAGAGAAAACTCAAAGTTATACTGAAATATCACCCATCACAATCTCTTCACAGAACACTGCATGCCACAGACATGACCTTGAGATTGCCTTACTTATCACATATTGTTTTAAACTGTTGAATATAGTTTCAATTGTACATTTCAGTTAATTGTGGATTTCAAGACCATATTGTACTATAGCATTATAAAAGTTTTCATGGAGTTTATATGAACATCATGTGCACTATTATAAAGGAAACAGCTTAGTATTTTATATTTAATTATTAAGAATTTATAAGGTCAAAAATGATACAGTTGATTTGGAAATAATGGTATTTTAAAATAAAGAGCTGCTTGTTATTTACAGGTTAATTCTCATTTTATGTATATGAGTCTAGCTGCATGTGTCATTGTGCTGTCCACTTGCCAAGTGCCTGTGGTGACCAGAAGTATGGCAGATTCTCTAAACCTGGAGACAAAGATAGTTCTAAGGTGCCTGTGGGTGCCAGAAACTGAAACGTAGTCCTCAGTAGGAGGAGCAACTGGTCTTAACCACTGAGGCAACCCTCCTGCCCCTAAGTCTTTTTTGTTTTGTTTGTTTTTATCTTTAAAAAATGCTTTTAATTGAAATAGATTCACAACACTTCGTTTTTTCCCCTTCTTTCCTCAATCCCCTCATAGCTGCTTTTGATAGGCTACTTGAATTTTTAAGTTAAAAAAATGAATTAGTTTGTAAGGTTGCCGATAATTATGATGTATGATATCCTAATGATACGTTATTAAATCAAGATCCATTATGTGCTAATATTCTATCTTCACTTTTCTAATTCTTTGATAAAACACACATGGTCCTTTTTGTAAGGAAAGTGAAGCATCAGAAAACATCCAGGAAGCATAGTTCCTCATTACAGATCTGTAGTTGTCCTCATTGGCCTTATTTGAATTGAAGGACATGACCCTCCATTAACTCTGCATTCCCTATTTCCCCATGAGGATGCTGGACAGCATGTCTATCAGGTGTTTTAGTTAGTAATCCTTGACCTTCAACTGCTGAACACAATAGAATCTTGTTGAACTATGCATTCTCTAATGGTAAAACTCGTCATTAGTTGCATTTCCTAGTTTCATTTCCTTTCATTTTAGATTAAGCAAGTGATCAATATTGATAATGTTTCTATGAGGACATTGAGGTGAGATAGGGACTGAGTTCAAGAGCTTTTGTTGAGAGCTAATATTTGAAATCCAAGGCTCTAAACATCAGAGTTCACAATGTGAAAACTAACAAAATTTAGTAATTAAGTATAATTATAACAAATAGGAATGATGGGGTATTTTTTCTGCTTTTTTATTATTAAGAAATTTTTTATTCCTTTTACATACCAATCACAGATCCCCCTTTTCTCTCTTTCTGCCCCCCCAGCCTCACCCCCATTCCCTCCTACAACAAGGTAAGGCCTCCCATGTGGAGTCGGCAGAGCCTGGTACATTCAGTTGAGGCCGTTCCAAGGCCCTCCCCCTGCATCAAGGAGATAGTTTTAAAAATTAAATTCAATTTTAATTAATTTGACCTCAACACCAACAAAAAAATTTCCAAGATATGAAGGTACTAAGTATAACTGTTTTAGTAAACTCACTTATCATAAAAACAATATACTGTTTCACTATGATTTTAAAACTAGTGTATCTTAAAATATCCTTTTTCAATCCCTAATTGTTTTAATAGCAAATAAGGAAAACATTCAACATGACTTTGAATAAATCAGGTTCTAATTATTTGGGGGAAATTATGAACTTAGGTAACCAATATGTTAGTATCTAACTAATCTATTACTGGTAGTTAAAAACTCACTAATAAAGAATAGTTTTGAGTCCATATAATAGCAGACATTTCTAGCAAATGGCGCTGTTCTGAATGCTAACATTTTGCGGTGTAATTTTGCAATGGGGGTGGGTCATTCACCATGACTTCTGTTATCAGAGAGGAAAACAAAGAATGGAGAAGGGGAGGGAGTAAAAGGAAGACAAAAAGTAGAGAGGAGGGAGAGACAAATGAAGGGTGGAAAGGAGAGTGGAAGGAAGGAGGAAGAATGAGGGCATGTAGGAGGGTAGGAGAGAGTTTGTTTTTGTTTTTGTTTTTTGTTTTTTGGGTTTTTTTTTTGTTTTTTTTGTGTGTGTGTGTAGAAGCCAGAATGCATGGTTGTGGAATAATACTCTTCTACACTATGAGTATGTATTGCTTTCATTTAGTTAATAAAAAGCTGACAAGCTAGTAGCTGGGCAGGAAGTTAGGCAAGAAAGCCAAACTGAGAATCCTGGGAAGAGCAAGGGCAGAGTCAAGAGACACCAGCCTGCCATTGAGGAAGCAGGATGTGTAGAAAGTGAGGTAACAAGTCTTGGTCCGCGTGGCTAAACATAGACTTATGAGTTAATTTAAATGTAAGAGTTAGTTAAACAAGCCTAAGCTAATGGCCAAATATTTATAAATAACATTAGTCTCTGTGTGATTATTTGGAAGCAGCTGTGGAATGGGGAGGGACAGAGAAAGTTTATATTCACAATGCACAAAGAAGACGGTAAAGAGGACAGAAGGTCTGAGGAGAAAAGTATAAGTTTAAATAGCATGTTAGAGGAAAAGAATTAAAGAGTCTTTTAGAAAAATGAAAATGCATGTAGAATGTCATAAAGTTTCATACTATATTTAACATATGTGTTTCTATTTTGCAATACATGATATTGAGATGAGACCAGAGATATTTCTCATGAAATATTTTTTTAGCCATGTATTGACATGTACACTTTCAGCATGTGTGGTGTGAATTTAAGTCAGTACTACTATATCTATGTTCTTTTTTTTTTTTTTTTTGAGACAGGTTTCTCTGTGTAATTTTGGAGTCTGTCCTGGATCTTGCTCTGTAGACCAGGATGACCTTGAACTCAAAGAGATCCGCCTGGCTCTGCCTCCCAAGTGCTGAGATTAAAGGTGTGTGCCACCATCTCCAAGCTATATGTATGTTCTTATGAATGTTCTCTTTGCACACAGTATATTGAGACTTGTCTTCTTTGGGCACAAAACTCTGCAGTTTCTATGGCTTCTTAATTTGGAAAACAGCTACAACAAACTGAAAAGGAAATAATCAAATGAGTAATAGCCTTATAAACCAGAAGAAACTTTAATGTTCTGCATGAAGAAATTACAGATAAGAAAGTATTATAAAAACATTGTATTTTTTTTAGTAGTTTATCATCTATTTCTTCAAGCTTGCATAAAAACAAATACATGCATATTATTTGAATGTGGCTGGATAAAGAGGAATAGTTATATTATCAAGGAGATGAGATGGCTCCTGGTTCTTCTGTGTCTTTATTATCCCTCTGGGATTGGAATGCTTTTCCTTGGCATTATATTGTTTCTGCCAAGCCAGAGTTGAGGGTATTTTGGTTCAGTGCCAGCACCTCCATTAACAAATCATTAGCCCAGTTTTTTCTTTGCCCTAATTTTCCCACTATCTCATTTAGGATTTCTATTGCTGCAATAGAACACTATAACCAAAAGCAAGTTGGGGAGGAAAGGGTTAAGTCACATCATACTTTCATATTATGATCTATCATTGAAAAAAAACCAGGGCAGGAACCCAAACAAGGCTGGAACCTGGGGAAAGGAGCTAATTCAGATGGCATGGAGGGATCTTGCTTACTGTCTGCTTCCCATGGCTTACTCAGCATGCTTATATAACACAGGGCCACTAGTCCAGGGATGTCACTGCCCACAATGGTCTAGACCCTACTCCATTGATCACTAATTAGGAAAAAACAACCAGGTCTTATGAAGGCATTTTCTCAGTTGAGGCTCCTTCTTCTCTGATGACTCGAATAGGTGTCATTCAGCTGACATAAAACTAACCAGTATTCTCCCTTATACAAAATCAACTGTGAATCTGGACAAACCTTCTGAAATTTGCCCTTACTGTTATTCCTATTATTGCTTCATTTTTGCTGATCTGAATGACTATTGAAAGGAAAACTCAAATCTGGAGGCCAGAAATGAACTTTCATTACATGGAAATTATTGTGTTGTGGAACAAATTTTACTCGAAAGACCAAATCAGAGGTTGTGGTGGTTTGAATGACAATAGACCTCCTAGGCTAATTTATTTTTAATACTTGGTCCCTAGCTGGTTGAACTGTTTTGGTAGAATTAGGAATCATGGCCTTGTTGACGGTGGTACATCACTGGAGGAAAGTCTTGAGATTTCAAAGCCCCAAGCCATTCCCCACTCTCTCGACATGTCTTTTTCTGCCTTTTGATTTTGGATCAGATGTGAGCTCTCAGGTACTACTTTGCCTGCCTCTGTGATGTACCCCACCATGATGGTCATGGATTCTAGCCCTTTGAAACTGTGTGCCCTGATTTATACGTTTTCTTTTAAAAGTTGCCTTGATCATGGTGTTTTGTCTCAGCAATATGACAAAAATCAACTAACTAAAACATTACCTATAGTTACATTTTCCCTTGTGGGAGACTCACACCTCCTTTTCTCCCAGGGCACTCTTGAAGAGTGAGGGATAAGAGATTTAGATAGAGATATAGAGGGGAGAGAGGGACAGATAGAAACATAGGATAGCCTCAGGAAGGCCTGGATCCTAATCCACTGGCCCCTTCTGTCTCTTTTGAAGGAATGCCAAGGGGTGGAGCAAAAGATTTTCCCTTAGCACAGCAGACTCTTCCAAACACCTGGTAAGCAGGCATGTGGTCAATCCATCTCCCTGTGCAACCCTTCTGTGTAAAGAAAGCTCAGATCTCACTAGGAAACCTCTGTGGGCTCCCCGACTCTGTCCCTAGAAAGAGTGGGTGAGCTACTATTCTGCACCACAAGTGCATGAGTAACAGATACATGGTATGACTGAACTTTATTAGAAGGATTTAATGCCATTTGAAAGAAGTGGGTTAGAAACAGATACCTAACCTCAAAAGAAAATACAAAGTGGCACAGAGAAACTTGAAAAAAACTTCTTTATAACCTCTGATTCATTTATGTAAAGGGGATAGTTTTGATTTGAAGGGACATTTTACTTTGATACACAAATACATCAATAATAGAATTCTGTGTTTGGCAAATTATTCAAAGAAATAGTAAACAACCTGTTTGATCTCATATGAAACTGCTCCCATACTATTGTAGAATGTTCTGGAAAATGAAGGTAAGCAAGTAACTAATAAAGTTACTAGTAAGGTAATCAATAAGGCTACCCCCACCTCAAAAAAGTATAACTAATAATCCAACAAGCATTGGAAAACTAGACTAATTCAGAATAACTGCCCATATCAGTTTCCTTAAATTATTATTAGAAGTTGTTAGCTTGAGTATCACTATAATTTAGTGTAATATAAATTTTAATAATTAAAATTGATTACAATGAAAACATCTGTCCAGTTTTAGTTTTGGCTTTTTCCATAATTACATGTATAGTGCTTAAAAGAGGGTTTGGTGTATGTTAAACCACGAATAACACTTTGCTAAAAAAGGGACTAAATGCAAAAATATAACCACAAGCCCTCAAATTTAATATACAATGACTAGTGCTACATAATAAAAATCAAATTAAAAGCGTAATACTTGTTAAAACTATTGTCTTATACCAGATAAATACATTTGTACTGCTCAAATATGTCATAATTATGTGTTTGATATTTTAAGTATGTAAACTATGCTGCTATAGAATTGAAAAAATATACCACCCTTTTCAGTAAACACCTGGATAAAGTCTTTAATATTTTATTAGACATGGCTTTTCTTTATTGTTGGGGTACACTAGACTAAATAACAAAGCAAGATAATTGCTTAGATGCATGCTGAAACTACGTGTTTGTATAATAATAGAAGCATCATGGTAGGTGTAAACTCAATATTACTATTTCTTATGTGTAGAAGTTAAGCTGACTGAATAAGTGTGTTTTGGTGATACTATAAGAAACAAACATGTTGGTTGTGCTTTGTTAATATTGTCAAGCTGAGAGCATGTGGTACAGATGTTTTTATTTGTTTTGTTTTTGCAAATTGATGCTTATGAGAAGAGACCCCAGTGAGTGCCTGTGTGTGTGTGTGTGTGTGTGTGTGTGTGTGTGTGTGTTTGTGCATGCATGCATGCACGCACATGTGTGCCATGCATGTGTTTTTATCCAGAAGTGAGGAGCATCAATTCTTTTCACAGATCATTGCCAACTGGTGTTTGATGGATGGTAACAGAAGTGGAGAGAGAGACACAGTTCATCCTGATACTGCATGTGTACTGTCTGTTGCACTTCATATTCTGATGACAGATATACACCTAGACAGAGACTACTGCTCAGTAGAGGAATGGCTTCTTGTAAAATTCAGTATGAGCAGCTGTTCATGCTCCTACACACGACTATACATGCTTGGATTCCTAGAAAGCCTTGTCATCTTTGTTCCCTGTCACTAGACCTTGAGACAGCAAATAAAATAACTAGTTCTTTTCACTCTTCTGTCTTCAGCTTCTACCCTCTCATGTTCCAAGATCCACCTCACAGCTCATGTCCTTTGTGTACATCATTCTAAAATTAAAATCCTTGTACTCACACAATTTAAATGAACTCTGATTCTATGATTGAAGCTTCATTAAAGTGATGATTCACTGCTTAAATAATAATGAAACAGTAATAGCAGCATGTCTTGACAAAGCCATGGAGGTAGCATTTACATAAATGCAATACATTATCCTTTCAACCTATAGTTTACATTTTTAAAACAGGTACAATTTAAAGGCACATTCTTCATTGGTGTGATTTTCTCATGAATGACTTTTGATATTTATGCATGTGTGTCTGCAGTGGAGTTGCCCAAGAATATGCAGACATGTGTGCATGTGTGTGTGAAAACGAGAAAACATTTGTCATTGCATTTCAAGAGGTAGTCACCTTCTTGTTGTTTGTTGGGTTTTACTGTTTATTTTTTTTAAATAGTCTTTTAATTATACTGTTTAGTTTCCGGTATGACTGGGTAAATAAATGCAGAAATAAGATAAAACTCAGATTGTAATTCTCAGCTACAACTGAAGTTACAGCACACTGTTAAAAGAGCACACTATGTGTAGATACTTAGTGCAGCTATCATTTTATCTCTAAGTTCTAAAATTCTTAAGCTTTCTAAGCAAGTTTCCTATTGTTAGTGTATGTATATATGTATATGTGTGTGGATTCTCTCTCTCTCTCTCTTGTGTGTGTGTGTGTGTGTGTGTGTGTGTGTGTGTGTGTACATTTGCACAAAGGTGTCCAGAAGCAGGCTTAGATCTCCTGGAGCAGGAATTATACTCAGACAGAAACCACCTGAGATAGTTGCCAGAACTGATCTACAGTGTTCTGAAAGAGCAGCAAGCACTCTAAACCACCAAGTTATTCTTTTTAAGTAAATATAAAATGATCCCATCAAGGAAGCTATACCCATGAAGTCTTAACAATGAAGCTGCCTTAAAAAAGTCCTGAAATGTGATGCCACCAATAAATGTGGTAACAGATGAGGAGAAAATCTCACAAGGACACCACACAAGATCAAGAACTACATACAACTATGGAATGAAGAGAGTGAGAAAAATAGGCTTCCCCAGCATAAAGCCCCCAAACTGTTCCACAGTACTATGTGTTTGGTCCTGAAATCAAATACAAACCAGTATATGGTATGAACTGTTGTATTTGTATATATTTAGGAATACATACATACATAGTATACACACATATACATACCTTGAACAACAATTAAATAAATAGAGGACTTGAGTAAGAGAAAGCATGGGGTGCATAGGAAGGTTTGGAAGGAGGAAAGGGGAAAGTGAAGATACTAATTTCAAAATATAAGAAATAAAATGAAGAAGTATATATCATTGAGAGTCTTGACATACCTGCTGAGAAAAATGGAGAGCCTTCATTTGCCTCAAACAAGAAAAAAAAAAAATGACTGAAAGAAATGTAATTTTTTTTAACAGTACCAGATGTTGACCCGACAACTTTAAGTATTCTAGGCAGGTACGCTACCACTGTCTTGTAGCTCAGTCCCTTATTGAGGAATATTTTAAGTGACTAAAGCAGCTCTTGAAGTTGATCATTAAGGGACAGAAGTAATAACCTAGGTCATTGCTAATTCTCCCTAAGTCATGGAGACAAGATTTGAACTACTGAGAATAGGTGGGAATCTCCACATACTTTAGATGTACAGGTAAGAGGACTTCTGGGTAAATCGAGAGGAGGGTGTAAGAGAATTTTATTGAGACATTTGAGCTTAATTAACTGGATGGAAGGATGGACCTTTTAAATAGTGAAATCTGAGCATAGCAAATGTTTGTGAGTGAAGTCCAAGAATTCATTTTGGACAAGTGGACTTGAGATGTCTATCAGAAATCTGATTTATATGCCAAGCAAAGCACATGGGTACAGATAAATTTTGGATAAATATGAGCTTGGGTATATATATTTCTAAGTTTTTGGCATATGGCATCTAAAATTATGAACTTGGGTGAGATCACTATGGGCGTGGGTGCAGACAGAGAAAAACAGGATCTGCTCCAATAATATGAGAAGAATATAGAAAAGACTGTATGGTGATTCAGTTATGAGGTGTTAGAGTGAGCAGTTGTCCCTGAGAGTGAGGGGGCAGGTGAAGATGAACAGAGAGGAACATTTTGACACATCCACCTGTAATTAACTGGGTTTTTTTGTTATGAAGTTGCATTAAATATATAATTAAATCTGAAAGTATACTTAAAATAATAATTATTACATATCCAACGAAAATACATCAGAGAAAATGGATGAAAAGCCTAAACAGGTTATATTTGGGGAAAAAAATCTTAAAAATATCATCTAAGGAACTGGAACTGTATGGAAGCCTAAATCAAGCTCTTATTAGTCATTTCTTGGATTAAACTTCACCTCCAGATGGCTTCTTCCAAACTGTAAACATGTGACTTGAAATGGATAATGTTAAATAAGTAATCTCAAAAGTATTTTAAGATGCAGATGGCTAAAATTATCACAGATGCTCCTGTATTTTCTAAGGGATTCACTCTGGAAAAAAACCATTCATAGCTGCTAATACTATAAGTCAAAATGGATCTAATACCCATAATGTATTGAATATAACACACGACACTGTAGATTGCAGTCCACAGAGTCCCTGCCTACAATCCATGAACTGTCATTGAGACAGCAGCATTACTAGAGTACATGCAGCCTACTCCTGCTAAAGAAAGGGTTGAAGCCAGGCGGAGGTGGCACACACCTGTAATCCCAGCACTCGGGAGGCAGAGGCAGGTGGATCTCTGTGAGTTCAAGTCCAGACTGGTCTACAGAGCTAGCTAGTCCAGGACAGGCTCCAAAGCTACAGAGAAACCCTGTCTCAACCCCCCCCCCCCCCGCAAAAAAAAGATAAGAAAAGGTGAAAATACAAAGAACTGAATGTATATAGCTTCATATCATCCTAAAGTAGAGAAATTATAAATCATGACATTTTAAATCAGGGATAACCAATAATCAATACCTACATATATACAACTAAAAAATAACAACAACACCAACAAAAACCCTACACAAAACAAGGGAAATAAAAGTTACCTGATTCTGATCATGGATATAGAATTGACTGTAAAGCCCATGAAGGGGGCTCCATATTCCTCTGAAACTTTTTCCTGAAAGACATGGCACATGATAGCAGCTTGCAATACCACTCACCATACAGTTAGAATAATCAAGGACCCAGGTCCAGATGGTATTATGAGTGACAGTTTGGAACGTGTGAGATATACAGACATGACTCCTTGAAAGTCAAGAGTAAAGCAAGGTAACAGTAAAGTAGTATGTGGCAAGTTGTACAATAACCCCAAACTTCTTATGACATTATTTAATAACATAAAATGTTATTTATTTTTAAACACAAATGTTGTAATATGAGATCAGAGATAAAATTCAAAACCAACACAGAAATAAAAGTTGAGTTAAGGAGACTCTGAGAGAATTGGGCATTTTTGTAATTAGTCACCAAAACCAACTGCTCTCTCACATGCTAAACTCACACAGCACAGTTTTCTAAGTATATTTTAAATAATGAATACAAATGCATTGGTAAAGCCATAATTCAGTTTTGAATACTGCTACCTAAATCTTTGCAAGTAAAAGTAGGTGCAATTTTTGAGGAAGGTAATATTTTTAAGGCAATATTAGACCTACCATTTTACCCTAAAATCATCTTCCTGTTTGAGAGTTTTTTTGGCATGAAAGAATGGAAGAGCATATCCATTACAAAAATTGGTTAAGTAACCACTAATGAAAATATCTTGGCTCTTGGTTAGAGGTATTAATCATTGCTCTGTGACTAGAAAGCAAAATGCAATGATTTTTCATTGTAATTTTCTGTGAATCCAAAATATTGGGATGTTTTTCTCCAATTCAAATTTGTAAAAATACTCATAACTTACCAGTTTTGGGTGGTGACCTGAACTAATGGACCATCTTTAAGTTAATTCACTAACAGAACCAGAATATGGCACCATACTCTCTTCTTCTTTACAACTCTGAAGCTGGCATCAAGCATGCATGAACTTCCTATTCGTCACCTCCCCCATGGCTGTCGTCTCTATTGTAAATCACGGAGGAAGAATAAATGCAGTTGTTTCCCACTGTCATTCATATTTCATAGCTTCCAGTGTAGTGTGAAAGTATTTTATTTTTAGGAAGGATTAATGCCAAAACCGTTTATTTCCTTCTATAAGGAACACTTAGCTAGCTTTAGAGATTCCAGTGAAGAAGATTCTCTTCTTTCATGTGTATGTGTGCCTGCTTTTTGTGTGCATGGGCATGGACACAGTGGTGACTATGTGGAGAAGTGAGGACATTAAAAAATGCTTTGAAAATCATGGAAAATGTGTTTTTCAGAGTATTCCACTCAATTTTCAAGACTTCTTAATCCTGATGTGTGCCTCTGGAGAGATGGTACAGAAGTAAAGAGAAGTTAGAGACATAAAATAAATAATGTTCATGTTGGCAATAGAGACAATTTGGCTGCTGACTGACTTATTGATGAGTAATATAACATTTTAACACATTGTGGATAGACTTCTTTTATGAAACTATGCTTGTATGGAAGTCTGTATATTTGTGTTTGAGCATACATGCATATGGAAACAATAGTGAAAATTTTGCTAAGTGTTGTTTCTTTCAGGTTTTTTAATAGTGAAGAAACTAGTCATGGGTTTCCTATCCTTTATCAATAAAAAGAAGGCAAACCAATAATAATTTAAAAGGAAAAAAAGAACAGTCATGGATGAAAAGAGAAAAATGTCTATATTTCTGATAATAAATGAAGCCCAAGTGAAATCTGAATATTCACTTGCTGTTCTCACAAAAAAAAAAAAAAAAAATAGACTTAGCTGAGTCCCCTAATGTGGGCAAATTTAGCCATGCATCTGCAGTGATTGTGCATAAAGCCTCAAGAACTTCCACAGTAAGGTTCCCTATAGTAACTTGAGAGTCTAAAGAACAAGGAAGGAAGCTCTACATTTTGGATGTGGCAACATGACCCACATGAATGTTAGGGATAATGGGCAACTTAGCGAACTGTAAATCAAAGAGCTCCATGATCCGTCATTAACCTAAGTGAGCTTTAGCTTCACTGAAGGGGCCCTCTAAATGAATAGGTCACTGCTTGTTTAAAAGCTCGGAGATTTGCTAATGTTCCAAGGACTTAAGAGTCTATTAGAGCAGACTGCCTGAGCATGTACAAAATTAAAGGCAGCTTTAGATAGCTAACATGCTTTGATTTGTTGAATAATGTTCCTTGGAAGCTGTTGTAAACCAGGAAGACTAGTTGCTACATTATCCTGCATAAATGGGTAGAAGTGTCACGTTAAAAAGAAGAGAGAGGACTGTGTCAAGAGATACTCCACAAGAGGAATTAAGTTTCCACTCAAAGCTGACTTTCATAATGCAATTAACTCCATTAGAGAGAATGGAGTTCTGAATACCACTCAAATTAAGGCAGTGCAGTTTGAAGCAGTGGTAATTCAGAAAGAATTAGCAATGCCCTCTGAAGAGAGTTACAGAATTAAACGCTGGAAGACTTTAAGATTAAACCATTTAATTGCTTCTTTAGGTGTTCCGGACTGTGCATAGACTCAAGTCCAGGTGTTAATGCAGATTCTCCTCTGTGCTCTTCAGATAACACAACTGTATCTTGCAGCCAATTAGGCAAACCTGTTTCAGCCTCCATACACCATTTTAGCATTTCCAGGTTGTTTTCTTTTAATTGTAGACAACATGAGAAATTAGGGGCATTTTACAGTAAAATAGTATCAGATCTTGAATTGAAATGATGACCAGTACTTTTTTTCACATTATTCTGCCATGAATTTTCAAATGCTTTTATATCTAGCACTCAAATAGTGTTAATTCCAATAATTAACAGGAGGATATAGCTTCTGTAATAAATACAAATATACAATATGTCATAAATTATAAATGTATTTGTAGGCCAAGTTATATTCACTCAATCATCTTAATTAAACATTCCATACCTCCCTCTCCTTCCTAAATTGTTCAAACAACTTTATATGTATGTATATGTTTAGGCAAATTCATGTGATCATTATTCCCTCAATATTAATTCACCAAACTTACAGAGGGCCTTTGGACCCAAACACTTTTATGGTAAACTTCTCTCACAGAACTTGCTTTTTTATTTCATAACACACTAGAGATGTTTTGTAGCCTACAGTGGCATTGCATTTCACTAAACCTATTGTACATTGAAATTACTTTCAATTTCTCTAAAAAACATCTAACTTAACTACCCATCATACCTTAGCCACACAGTATACTTTAGGGTACTAATCATCTACTCTTGTGATGGCATGGAGAAATGGAAGTTGTAATTTCCTGTTCATGTCTAGAATTATAAGAATGTAACACTGTATTTTGGTGTTTGGAAAACACCAAAATTTATAAAAATTATTAATTCAATACATTTTAAATTAGGGATAATCTATAATACAGTGACATAATCCAGTGAAATAATTAATATTCTTCTGTCACAATTAAGAGAATTTACAGATGTATAAAGGTCATGACTTTCCTTGCAAGTCAAATACAATTTATAGGCAACGCCTAAAGATATCACTCATATTACAACAAGCCAATTTGACTTGAAATTAAGTGTGTGGCTCAACGAGAATGAGGGTTTCTTATAAGGAAGAATTTGACTAGTGCAAAAAAGGGCAAGTTTTGGCCAGTCACTGATTCTCAGCCAAGAGTAGTTCTTACATGGCAATATAGATGGTTTTACACCTGGACACTATGCTACATGTTACACAAAAAGGAGAAGAAATTGCAAGAGTATTATCTGAAAGAACTATTTGTTTGCAATTGTACAATCTCGATCTGAAACGAGAGTGACTAAGATAAAGGTGACTGTTGATAAGAGACACAAGAAGTAACTGGCTTGAAGGTATATCTATTCCAAACTTGGATACTATGAAGCCATCAAAACTAATGTATAGTTGAACAAATAGGGACCAGGAAAGTCTCAGAATGATCATAAAGTCCCAAGCTATTGGGACTCGCTCTAGCTCTGCATTATGTTTGAATAATAGATGTTTTTCAAAAGCAATGCATCAAAGGCTTGGTTTCCATACTGTAACAATATTGGGAGGAGGTAAAGTCTTAGGTTTATGGCCATTAGAGGGAAGTGAAGTTACTGGAACATGTACTTGAAGGCAATACTGTCAGAGCCTGCTCTTCCTCTCTATTTCCTGGGTGTAGCAGAGTGACACATGTTTGCTCTGTCATTTACTGCATGTCCTGATGTATCACCTCACAGAAACACCAAAGTCAAGTGACTGCAGACTGCAATCTCAACACCATCAGGCAAAATAACCTAGCCTCCCTAAGATGTTCGCTTTAAGTGTTGTGTAGTCAAAGCTATGGAAAACTAATAAATATAATGTGTAATTCACCAAGATGAACAGGATTACAAAGAAAGAGTAGTCTAATTAGGCCAGCGCAAGGACAGAATAGAAATCAGGAATTTGGTATTGAACAACTTATGCTTGAAATGACTATTAAAGATTCAAGTGGAACTATGAATTACACATTATAAGATGGCAGTCTGATATGCAATAAAAGAATTGGAAATCAAGACAGGTTTGAAAAGAAACACATAGATAGCATTTAAACTAATGTTACTGAGAAGGCTTACATCTCTATTGTGTCTTTATGTGGATGGTCCATGACATCCTCTAACTGAGTCCTAGAAAATATTAACTAGAAGTCTGAAAAAAATCTTGCAAAGAGAATGAAGACTGGGAAGAAAATAATATTTTAACAAAATAGAAAGCATATGAAAACGTTTTTGTTTAAAAATAATTCAAGCATCAGAATTGGGTGGTTTTTCATCCTCATGCTTCCATATTCTATTCCCAATGATTTAGCACTTAAATTTCTTCCATAGGCCAGTGTCTTCGAGATTCCATCCTGTGTTTTAAGGTATCAGGTCTTAATATTTACTTTAATAATGTTACACCTGCCTGCTCAGCAATGTCCCTGCTTGGACATGTATAACCCGTAGGCTGAAGCAGGCCACATACTATAGGTGATCCACATTTTACTCCTTGTTTGCATTATACAAAGTACGAATGCAAAGTGCTTATTAAATAACAGTAGAGAATATTGAATGCACTAGAGGAGAAATATCCTACTAATGCCCCTGTTGACATTTCACACTATCAGTTTCAATATATCTAATGTGTACACCAGAACACATGGCAGCTACAATACAGGGATTCATTCTATTAGGATCTACCTAATACTGAATGTCTTCTTCTCATGGACAGCTTAGCATATATGCTGGCATCTGATTCTGGAAACTGAAATTTCTCCCTATGAAGCTATTGCTGATTTCAAAAATTGATCCCAGCTTTTTCCTTCTTGCTTAACTAACATATAACTTAAAGCCTTGCCAAAAGCTTACTCTTCACTCTCTGCTTCACATCCTACTGCCAGTAATTAAGGAAGAGAGGAATCCCAGTGAAATCTTACTTTGAAATCTGCCAGCAATCACATCCCTTGCAGGAATGGCAACCCTTCATGGAAATATTGATTCACAAAGTCCCAGAAAAATGTTTCATTGTAGATATACAGACATGCTTAAGGACAGAGATGCATTCTGAGAAATGAACCTTTAGGGAATGCCACCATTATAAAAACATTGTTAAGTATACTTACAGAAAAATAGGCAGTGTATGTCAAGTAAACACTGGACTGATCCTTTTGATGAAATCATGACATGCAATGAACATAAATTACAGGAGGTTGCTGCCAGGATCCAACAACACAGCCTTTAAACACTTTTAAAGTAAAAATAACTATACCATAAAATATTAATTAAAATTAAAATCTAGTAACAATATTTATCAGTATCAAATATTATTTACAAAATAATTATTTTATGCTACTATAAATACATTAGAATTGTTTATATCAGCAATACCACAAACTAGTATAAACCTATGACAGTTACAAACTTAAGATTGATATATTTCTAGTCGTCAGTTAATTTGGAGCTCTGTTCTAATCTATGGAACCACCACTGAAGGCACAATCTCTGATTGACTCTAACACCATTAGCAGGGCCTGTGACTACATTTTTATTGTTACCTAAGTCATTCCTGTAAGCGTTCTCATAAGTAATTACAACTTATAACCAAATAAGGATTTTTATTTTCATTTTGATATTAATGGCATTTTCCATTTGTTTTCAACACTTACTAAGCTTATGTACTTTTCTAGGACATATGTCTTGTATGGATAACTGAGCTAGCCAAATATTTTAGTTATTTCCATCAAGAAAGGATTTATTATTATTATTATTATTGTTGTTGTTGTTGTTTGGAGACAGGTTTTTCTGTGTAGCTTTGGCACCTTTCCTGGTACTCACTCTGTAGCCCAGGCTGGCATCGAACTCACAGAGATCCACATGCTTCTGCCTCCTGAGTGCTGGGATTAAAGGTGTGTGCCACCACTGCCCAGCTCAAAAGGATTTATTATTAAATAAATTCTGTATCATCAGATAAAATTCAGTATTTGATTTTTAAACACTATAGTCATACCTACATCATATTTGATATCTGCATATTGTTAGTTTTGACCTTCATTCTCAGGTATTTCTTAGATTATATCTCAGCTCTTCACTTGTCCAAGTATCCATTAAAAGAAATCACAATCACCTTTGACTCTATCTACATTCTCTGACTCTATTTAGAATAGATTTTATTTTCATTTTTCATTGTGTGTGTGTGTGTGTGTGTGTGTGTGTGTGTGTGTGTGTGTATGTGTATGTGTCCAGGTGATTTTTTTACATGAGTGAAGTGTCTACAAATGCTAGAAGTTGGCAGTTGAACTACTAGAGCTGGTGTTGCAGACAGTTGTGAATTTCCCATTGTGCATGTGGGGACCTGAACCTCAGCACTCTGCAAGAGCAATGACACTCTTCATTGGTAAGAATCTCTGTAGCCCCACTATATATTAGTACTCTCCCTTTTTTAGACCTAAGGCTTCTTCACAATTAGTGGTTCTTCCATAGTGCAAGTAACTATGCCTATTTATTAACTGAGTTTTTGAAAAAAAAAATCAATTGAATTATTTTGCTTTTAGTGTGTGTGTGTGTGTGTGTGTGTGTGTGTGTGTGTGTGTGTGCATGCACCCACATGCATAAACATGGAATTTCTGGCCTCAGAAGACAACTTTTAAGAGTTCATTCTTTTCTTCCATGATATGGGCCCTGGGGTTTGAATTCAGGACACCAAATTTGATGACAGGTTTCTTTAGGCACTAAGCCATCTCAGTGGCCCAGATATATATGTAGCCTAAGGGCAGTTTCATCTTCATTGTGATAATTATGTCCAGCACTTAATAACTCATGACAAACACATTTTAGCATCTCGTGTGGTGGGTCTTATTGTTAGCTGTAGCCTAGGCTTCTACAGTTGAATTTTAATGAGGAAGGAGTGCTGCCATTAGTATAATAGTATACCATAATAACTAGAACAAGAAGCCAATAATCAAGAAGAAAAGAGTTTGCTCCCAGATTCCCAAAGATTAATTCTTATGATATTGTTTTAAGCCTTAACTCAAACTCCAGGATATTAATAGGCAGTAAAGGAAGCAAGATTTTCATCTTTATACATAGGAGACATTTTTCATATCATAACACTTAAAAAACAGAGCTATAAACCCATTAATTACATAACACATTAAAGGTTTTATTAGACATATCTAAAACTAGCACCCCACTTTGATAATGACTCTGATATCAAAACCTCTCCTCTAACACTGGCTACTTAACATTGAAATGGAAAACAATCCTGCATCTTTTAGCCATTTGGGTACATCAGTTAGACCCTGGTGTGTAAGCCCTCTCTTTCCTAATGAATATCTGTGCACAGCCTTAAGCCTCACCTCTCACTATAGTTCCAATACATACATGCATGACAAGTCTATATTTTAAGAATGATTTTGCACTGTATAGTAAAGTGTCCATATAGTCAAGGTAATATTAACTTATTTATAAAGTACTAATACAGATGTTTACAGAATGAAGGTTATAATTGGAAGTCAATGGCAAAGAAAATAACTGATGCAAAATAACGATTTAATTTATTCCTCACATTGTAAACAATAATTAGTTTATTAGTGATTACAAACCTGAATAAAATTAAATGAATAGCATGATATGCATATACCCTGGCTTTGATATGTTAGGGTGTAATTAT
This sequence comes from Onychomys torridus, assembly GCF_903995425.1. Lineage (NCBI taxonomy): Eukaryota > Metazoa > Chordata > Mammalia > Rodentia > Cricetidae > Onychomys > Onychomys torridus. The sequence continues at coordinate 59,228,446 of NC_050457.1, read as the reverse complement.
TAAATGTCATGGTAAAATAAAATGAATGGATAGTTGAATTAGTAGAACATGTTCTAAGGATATGACAAAAGGAGAAGCATTTCATGTTCAACTTATTTTTTACTCGATGTTTTCTTGAGTAAAACTTTCACTTAGTCCAATATAAAATTTTACGTGTTCCCTATTACTAGTCAAGTTATCATGTGGTACTTGAGCTCTGAGGAATCACAGTGATGCTCAACACAACCTGCTCTGCACACATTCACACTCGTTTCTCCTGAACAGCTTGCTTGTGATCTATCAGCTCTTCTGCATAGCAATTTAGGAAAAGACATTTGTTTTAAAATCAAAACTCAAATGTGCTTTTAACAGTTATCATCCTACAAATGCTTGATTATCACTTATCATCAGTAAATAAAAAGAAAGTCCCAGGTGAAAATCCATAAAATTTCAACCCTTGCATAATAGAATGATTTATTTTTCAATATAAATTTCATTTATTCATAAAAGTCATTTCATATCAGGATGGATGAACTATTTCTACTTATGATTTACTATAAATAGGGTTACCATTGGTACTATATTATCAACTAAATGCTGTCTATTGATCTGGTACTGATAATGTGTGGTATAATCACATTTTAAAGGCAATGATTTTTTTCTCAAACATAGACATAATACTGTCTTACCTTACCTGAGAGCTGTGTAGCCACATTTTCCTTTGGAAGTGTAAATATATTTGTAAAAAGATGCATGGATAGTTCATTTTATTACTCATGGTTTTAGATTCAGCATTTTTTTAAAGGAAAATGCATCCCACTTCTAAAAGAACTATTGCCCTGCACCTCTCTAACATTTCCTTAGATTTAATAACATGGCATCTAGATGGTATAGGTGTGTAAAAAGTGATACTTCAAGTTACACACAAATACTGTGTAAACAGAATATCTGCAGGTTTAATTTAATAGCTAATATGACTAAATTTTCTTCACAATGCATTTTAAGAGGCAAGAGTGACATATAGTCTAACAGACCTGGATCCATAAGATTGTTTTCAGCCTATATCACATACTACTCTATGAAATATGACCTGCCACAGTCCCGAATATAAAAAATCTCAATGTAACCAGATAAGCTTGGTGCCCTAGAATTCCAGAGTAAGTCTGCCAAATCAAGCATTAGTCAGAATTAATTTTTTTCCAATAAGCTAAGGACTATTTTGCTACAACAAGAACTTAACACAGGCAGAACAAATGACAATAACCCCTTCTAATTGAGCTCTTTGGTTTTGTGGGTATTATCTGAAATGATTGCATTGCTAAACAGATCAGTTGAAGAAGTGAGCTCAGTCAAAAAACACTTCACTAAAAACTCCCCTGACTGCTTGAAAATAGCACACTGCAGTAGAAGTTAGGAATATAGCAACTGGGGATTAGGGAAACACAGCAGAGATAATAAAAATGTCCCATTTTCTATGAGTAGGAACTTTAGTTTCAGGTTAATGGTTGAAGTTAGATTTTGAAGGAAGTATTGTTAATGGGGGGGGAGATATTCTTAGGTGGGATTTCAAGTTAATTTTGGATCTCTTTTTAATCCAAGAGTTTTCTTAGCAGGTGGAGAAACCGTCCTGTCTTGTTGCTGAGTAAGCAGGTTGTGCCAGTTAGTTAAATGGAAGCTCCCCCTTTAAGTATGGTTCTGTACTTGAGCACTCCAAAACAATGTGTCAATCAACTGCTTACAGCTAGGAAAGAATACTCAGCTGCCTTTCAATGCTGAAGGCATGTTATGCGAGAATGAAAGAGGATATTTACAGCATAAATCCATCCATTTCTACAAGCTATACTATCAAAAGGTCAAAATGATATTTTAAATTGCACCACCTAATGTAGAAATAAATTTTGCTATGATCGTGATTTTCGGGGCTCATGGACGGCTTGTATCTAAGTACTATTTTATAAATTTCACATCTGATCAACTCTGCTTTAAAGATCAAATGAACACATGCTTCTTTAGATTTTCCACTGTTATGTCATCTCTAGAGTAATATACACTGTGCCCATATATTCTGATTATACTTCATGTAAATCCCCCAAAGTATGTAAAGTGATCTTCTTGCTGAGAAGTGGGTAAGTGAGCTTTGAAATACCTGATAGGAAACTGAAAATCATGAAATGGTTACAGAATCAGCCAAAAGTATGTCAGTTGCCTCGCCAGAGAGTACAGAGAAATGTATCTGTAAAAGGCATCTCAGACCCCAAAGTACAGAGGTTATGAGCCACCATGATCCCAAAAGAAGAAGGGGGAAAAGAACAGATGGAGCTAAAAATAATATTTATAAAAATGCCAATAATCGCCTTGAAAGAATCATTAGCTTCTACGCTCTCTATCCCATATAATTTTGTATCTTTTTATTAAGATCAAATAATTAATACCTTTGGGAAAAAATTCTACATCACAATATACAACCCTTAGCTGTCGTAATAATTGTCCTGAGTGAGTTTTGTGGTAGGAAAAGCAGATGCTTATACCCTAAGAGGTCCACTACTGAAATATTTCACTCTTGTAATTTAAGTAAGAATGTTTAAATTTTTCTGTCAGTGAAGTACTGAAGGGGATTGGCTCTTTGAAACGAAAGCATTGTTTTTGCTTTAAAGCCCCACTGAAAGCATTTACAAAATAACCAGTTGAACATCCATGGCTTACCCACTTTTCATTTGAAAATTTAGCCCAGCTGAGGAGCAGCGGTGGTGAACGTGTTCCCTCTCCCTCCCGTTAAACGTAGCAGCTTCTCGCTGTGGAGACTACAGACTTGCTTAGAACTTGCAGAAGTTTGCTAAAGCAAAACCACTCTCCAGCTTCCGATTCGGACGTCAGGTCGGTGCATAACATTCTCTAGCTTTGACTAGCCGGGCATCACTTTATTAACCATGCACGCGACTCTGTGTGTGTTCCCTGAAGCGATCACACACACACACACACACACACACACACACACTGACACACGAAATCCAGTCTCAGATAGAGAAGGAGCCTTACCTGATGGCTGAGAGCAGACGCAGCTGCAGGAACAGCCACGCGAAGAGCAGCCCCGGGATGCAACAACGCAGCCTTGCTCCAAGGTGCGACTTCTCCCTCTGCCTCTCTCTCTCTTCCCTCTTCTAAATCACTGTAGCAAACCCCGAACGCGCATTTTGTCCCCTGTAATTCACAGAAGGTTCCCAAGCCAGGCAGCCAGCAGACACCACTTTGTTCCTGGAAGAGGCAGCTTCTCTTCTCAGAAACGCTTGGACCCTCTCTGTGGCTCCCTCCACATTTACCCTTCAGATCAATAATGCTCTCCGGGCGGAGGGGAGGGGGGTGCTGGTGAGGAGACTCAGCTGCAGTGGCTAGCCGCGAGCCAATGGGGGCCCAGGATTCCTTCCCTGTCATCTCCCCGCCCTCAAAACAAAACCCAGCGTGCCTCTGACACATCTTTGAGTTGTGAAAAGTAATTGAATCCTCTATTTGAAATGCATCTTGTTTGTTCTTTTCCCCTCTGGCGTTCATTGTGGAGGGCTTTGAGTGAGTGGAAGGACTGAATCTCTCTCCTTAAAGGAGCTGAGCAGAACGGGACCGTTAGGCGAAGACAAAGTGATAGCACCTGACTTAGCCCTGACCCCGAGGTTGTGACACAACTGATACATTTTAGAGGCGAAATGTTTAGATTTCTGTCCTCACTCTATCAGGGAGTTTGACTTTTTTATTTTGTGGAACAATACAATAAACTCCATATACCTCAGAGTTGTCTCATTCTTCACAAGTTAAATGATCATCAGGCTATCACTGTTGGTGCTTAGTGGTTAAGGAGTTGCTCATCATTCAGGCACTTGTTTCCATCCTGATTTAATACGGTCCATACAGTATGAGGTAGTAGAATCTGTTCCAACTGCATTATGGGTTCTTTTAATTGTGCCTGTTCTTAAAATTTGCGTGATTTTCTTCTAATAAAATGTATGTTGTTTCTGAAATTTTATAGTACATCTTGATAACAAAAAGATGTAAGAAGAAAAGCTAGTATTGAATATATAAGACTAACAACTTTGCAATAATCTAAATCAGAATGTATACCTCATTCATAAGTCTTTCTCTAATGTTCACTATTTAATAAACTATTATATATCTTAATACATTATACAATGATAAAAATTTGCTTAAACAATTGAGTTCTCCACAAGAATTGGTAATTTTTCCAGTTGAATAACAAGAATTAAGTAATTTTGAGAAAATTTAATAAAAGTCAGCAACAATGTCAACTACACAGATTCTCTGCCATTTAAAAAACAAGAATAGAATGGGATAAGAAGCACAAACTGTACAAATAATAATGTCTTTTCAATGTCAGTCTTGAATAAGAATAAAATTAATGTGTCTTTCTGAAATCTTTTGTTCCACTGAAGTAATACAAATAAGTTGATGCATTTGGTGTAGCCAAGCTTTGTATATTGTGACAAGTTAAAATAGCTTGGGGAGGCATTACAAACAAAACAATTTCACTACCTGTCCATCATGTGAAGGAGGCATGAAGAAATGTAATATTTACAGCTCCATTGACTGTGTCTCTAAAAAAAAGTTAATCCTAATGTTATTGTAACTCACACATGTAGCTAATAAATTATAAACATGACAGTATCTCACTAAGCATATATGTGTGTAGCAACTTCCTCTCAAATCCTGCTATCTCAATTGTCTTGGATTGAGAATGGGAATGACCATCTTCATCTCCCTGAAGAATACTGGAGAGTAAATTTATTCCAATTTATGAAAACTGCTCCAGCCTGGGGTGTGGACTGGAGAACACTGGCTTCTTATCTGGCAGAATATTGGATGCAGCATGAAAGGTGAGGTATATGGAGTTTACAATACGGAAATTAGACTATTATTTGTTACTACACGAGAAGCTGTTCTCTACTGATAAAATCAAATTAAAATTAATGAAAAGAAATGTAAGAAAACGCACTGTAGTAAAGGAGATAAGTAATCTAAAAGTGTTTATGGAAGAAATGATCATATTTATGGCAGACAAATAAAGCTCAGTAAAGATTAATTCTTTTTTTTTCTTTTTTGTTTTTTTTTTAGTTTTTTTGGGACAGGGTTTCTCTGTGTAGCTTTGCACCTTTCCTGGATCTCACTCTGTAGATCAGGCAGGCCTCGAACTCACAAAGACCCACCTGGCTCTGCCTCCCAAGTGCTGGGTTTAAAGGCGTGCGCCACCAAAGACCAGCTTAACATTAATTCTTTAACAACACAAATCTCCAGAAGGCTGCTTATAAAATAAATGTCATTATCCAAATCATATTATGTATAAGGATTATTATTTTTTCCAAGGATAAGGAAAGATAATAGTAAATAAGGAAACTCATCACAGGACTGTGAAAACTTAAAACAGTGTCAGATCTTCAGTTTCCATTCAGGAAGTCAATACCTTCCATTAGTTTAACTTGCCAAAACCACAATAATAATCAATCTTTCAGGTTTTGTTTATCCATTATTGTCATACATAATTTGGACCTAGGTTTCCACAATTCTTGCCTAGATATTTTCTGAAGTTTCTATTTAGGATATCGGATATCTATTCACGGCCAGTTTTCCATCACTGTTACTTTACTCCAATACCGTTCCTTGCTGATGCCTCATTCCTAATCTCAAAGAGGAAGGAGATAGCAGGGGTCACTACAACCATGAGATTCTCATTCCAGCAGCAGGAACTTCAGTTTGGGAGTGACTGACCTTACTTCTGCTCATAGTTTCTTGCCCAAAGAAAAGCACCAACAAGATGCTAAAGCAGAAGTCTATAAAACAGAGATGTGTAACATTCCTAAAGAGAAGGGACCATGGGGAAAACCTCAACCACTTTGAAAAAGCGATAGTCCATCTAATTTATTCTGGTCTGAAACATCAAAAAGATAAGACTACCTACAGGCAGTCAGCACATATAGGGAGGACTGGTCTTTCTTTTCATTTTGCCTTTTTGTTTGTAAATTCAAGTGATGTGAAATAGAGAAAACCAAATTCAAGAAAGTAATGCATAAAAATCATTGAAAGGTTCTGTTATTCATGGGTCAATATAGTAGCTATAAGAATCAATGGTATGTGTTTTAAATATTAAAACTTTCACACTTTTTGTTGTATTTTCTTCAAAGAGGATAAAATAAATACCCATGTTATAGCAGTTTGAATGAAAATGCCCCTTAGGCTCATAGGGCCTGGCATTATTGGTAGGTGTGGCCTTGTTGGAGTAGGTGTGGCATTGGAGGAAGTGTGACATTGGGATGGGCTTTGAAATCTCAGAAGCTCAAGCCAGGATTGGTGGCTCAATCTCTTTTCCTGCTGCCTATGGATGTAGGACTCTCAGAGCTTATAGCACCATATCTGCCTGCACTCCACCATGCTTCTGACTATAACAACAGTGTAGTAAACCTCAGAAAAACACATACTGTGTGTGTGTATGTGCGGCGTTTGTGTAATAACACAAGCACACACCACATTCTTAAATGTAAAAGGAGCCTATAAAAATGTAAAGTTGAACTGTGCTCATTGAATGGCTTGCCATTAGCAAAAGAGTGAATAATCACCACATGTATTTCTTTCACCTAGGCACCATGATGATCAGACTTCAAATAATCTTGTAAAAATAACAAAAGTTGTCTATGTAAATGGTCATCTTGTATACCTAGATAATATTTACCTAACTAACAAGAATCAGAAAAGCTTTGGTGTTGAATATTCAGAGGTTCTGAGCAAGGTTGGATGCCAAATTAGCCTAGGATGTGATGATAGTATGATAAAGAGAACACAACCTGCTTTCACAGCACATAGGAGAAAATACACATTGCTCTAGTCACCCAGGAACAGTAGTAACACAACTTTGAGCTGATTACTCTTCATCTACATATGCATATTTTTATGTGTTCATAGTCACATGTTTCTGGGCACAAATGAGTTAGTGGGTATACACATGTATGTGCTTTAATGTTAAAATTTAAGTAGATTTTATTTTTCATCCTTGATTGTTCTCTACCTTCTATATGGAGGCATAGTCCCCTTTCTGACCCCAGAAGTAATATTTTCAGTTACTCTGATCATCCAGCTTTCTCTGAATATTCTGTCTCTTCCACTCACATGGTAGAACAACAGTCAGACTGTCATATCTACCACACTTATGTGGGTTCTGAGGATCCAAACTCGTTAGGTCTTCCGGCTTGAGCAGCAAGTTCTTGACCTGATGATCTGTTTTCCCTGCCCTTTGCTGGCTATTCTTCATTGTCAACTTTATAATTACCTAAAGAAAAACTTTGGCAGTCTCTAAGTGTTCAATGAAAAGTTTATCAGAATAGTGAAAGCTTACTGTATCAACTATTTTTGTGTTGCTGTCATAAAACACTATGGTCAAGGCAACTTATGGAAGCATGTATTTGGGATTCTGGTTCCAGAGGGTTAGAGACTATGATGATGGAGAAACAGGGCAGCAAGCAGCAGTTACAGAGTACTGACGGCTCAAGTCTTGAACAGCAAGCACAGAGCAGAGAGAAAGGGAGTGAAACAGAAGTGCCATGGGCCTTTTAAAGTTTCAAAGTCAGGCTCTAGTTAGGCAAATCTGTCTAAATATTCCCCAACAGTGCCACCAACTGGGGACAAAGTGAGCACATGTCTGAGCCTATGGAGACATTTCCTTTTTTTTTTTTTTTTAACTTTTTAAAAAAATTATTATATTTGTGTTTTAATTTTACATATCAGCCGCGGGGTTCCCCTGTCCTCCCCCTCCCGCCCCTGCCCCCACCTTCCCTCCAGCTCCTCCCCTCCATTCCCATCTCCTCCAGGGCCAAGACTCCCCTGGAGATTCAATTCAACCTGGTGGATTCAGTACAGGCAGGTCCAGTCCCCTCCTTCCAGGTTGAGAAAAGTGTCCCTGTGTAAACCCAAGGCTCCAAACAGCCAGCTCATGCACCAAGGACAGGTCCGGGTCCCACTGCCTCACATTTTCATGCAAACCACTACACCTACTCAGAATGTGACTTTAACCATTCCATGGGGTTCTGGACTCAATAAAATGGAGAAAACCAGCACAGCACCAGCATGGATCTCTATTTTCTGACTGCAGATGTGATGGTACTGCCTGCCTCATAATCCTGCTCCATGCATGCTCTCCTAGGATGAACTGTACTCTCAAATCATAAACCAAAATAATCCTTTTCCTCCTCAAGTTCCCTTTGACATGTATTTTGCCCCAGTAGCAAGAATAGTAACTAATAAAACACCATTATGCCTACTACAACAAGTAGGTATTAATTGAATCCTTATGGTGTGTTACACTTGGTATTATTTCCATCACTTATATACCATACCTTGCGTAAAGGTTACTATAATCTTCTTCAGTTTTAAATGTCAAAATCAATGCAGACCAATAAAAAATATGCAGTAGTTCTATACATATGAAACAGTGAGATCAAAATCCACTCGATGACAGCCAAACTCCAGTGCTTAATTTTGTCACTCTGATTACCACTCATATTTCTGTATTGCAATGTCTATGCAAAGATAGCTCAGCATAGCAGTTTACAGTTCCTCATATTCATTACATTAAACACCCACTTGAAACAGTTCTGGGCTAAGGCTATATAGCTTAGTGATTGTCTTAGTCAGGGTTTCTATTGCTGTGAAGAGACATCATGACCACAGCAACCCTTACAAAGAAAATATTTATTTAATTGAAGTGGCTCACTAACAATTTCAGAGTCCCAGTCCATGAGCATCATGGCTCTGTCCAGGGAGATGTAGTGCTGGCTACATTTTTGGATTTTAGGCTTCAGGAAATCCAGTGAGACAGTGGGCAGGATCCTGAGCATAGGAAACTTCAAAACCCACCCCCAGGATGACACACTTCTTCTGACAAGGCCATACTCTATCCAAAAAAGCCACACCGCCTAATAGTGTCACTCCCTAATGAGATTTTGAAGGACAATTATATTCAAACTACCACAATGGTAGAGCACGTGCTTAGCATGCATGCTACTCAGTGTTCAATGCCCAGTATCATCAAAACAAATAATTCCCTCAGTAATCCATAACTGCCATATTAAGCTATTCAAGAAAAAAATTGTTGAATTTGTACAATTGTTAAATTCACTGGTTAAGGCAGAAGCAAATAGCTGATATGTAAAACCACAGGGAATATAGACAGTATTGTCCTGTGGCCAAAGTAGAAGTCTTTGTTTTTAAGAAGCATAAAGAAAGCATATATTTTAGCTAAATTATGCATATATTTTATTGTAAAATACCATTTATTGCCAAAATATTAAAGCCATCCCTATAAGGAACTAGAAATAAATGCACTATATAAGCAAAGTAAAATTGGAATAGAATAGAATGCTTTGCCACAAAAGTGACTTTCAGATTCAGAAAGGTTGTAAAACGAAGAGATGGGACCAGTTTCACTAAGGTTTACTAATGGGTTCATGCTGTTAATATAAAGAAAAACCCATGATATTTCTCTACATATGGTAGGGAATAATTATCAAAGACCATGTATGTGTTAATCAATAAAAATAATAATGTAAATGTTACTATAATGAATATGAAGGAACAGTAAGAAAGAGTGGAGTAGTGAAGAATGAATAAGAGATCCATGTAGGTAATAGCATATTTCATCACACAGAGCCAAAAAAATAATAAATCCATTAACAATCTAAACCTACACCTACACACCTCCAAAATGTACACATGTATATTGCAACCTCTCTAGTTAAGAGATATACAAAAAACATGGAGATGTAATATTGAATAATAACTGAATAAGCTGACAATTCATAATGAACTACAGCAGTTACTTCAGAACCACCTTCTGTTGTTATGCCTCTGAACCCACATATTGTACTTGTTACAACTTCTTCCTATGTTTTCTATCTCTATATGTGTACTTCCCCTTAGTAAATTACATGCCAGAACAAAAGAATCATCTTTCAAATATTGTATATAATATATCCATAATGTATGAAATATGCTAATTTGTTAGTTATAATCTGGATAACAGCAACTGTTCATAAATTTTCTTGAGGACTACTATTGTTTGCTGATAGTTGACAATGGAGGCTGTTGGTGCATGTGACCACTGAATTATTAAAAGGTCAGCTTTAGACAGGAAAGCATGGAAGTTTGTTTGGCTTTGCTTTGCATTTTAGGTTTTCATAACTGAGGAAATAATGGTGTGAATGACGGGTTTTTGAAAAGCCTGGAGTTATCACTACTGGTGAAGAGTTGATAGGTGTTGCTTTTTGTTAATTGTAATGACAACTGTTCCATAAGCCAGCTGAGTCATAACCTGTTTGTCTTAGTGTTGTAGGATTATTTTAAGAAGTGTTACATTTGTTTATGTTGTGAAACATTTGTTTAATGATGCAAAGTTGTATTGGATTCTTTTATGTTGCATTTGTCAACTCTGTGAAGCTATGTTGCTTTGCCTGTCTAAAACACCTAATAAAGAGCTGAATGGCCAATAGTGAGGCAGGAGAAAGAATAGGTTGGGCTATCAAGTAGAGAAAATGAATAGAAAGAGAAATCTGGGGGAAAAAGAAGGAATAAAAGAACAAGGAGAGGAAGAGACTAAGAGCCAGCCACCCAGTGACACAGCCAGCCACAGAGTAAGAGTTAAAGTAAGATACACAGAAGAAGAAAAGGAGAAGCCTGGAGGTGAAAGATAGATGGGCTAATTTAAAGTTTAGAAAAGCTGGCAAGAAAAAAGTCAAATGAAGGCCATGCATGTATAATTAAGACTAAGGCTCCAAGTGTGATTTATTTGGGAGCTGAGTGACTTGCACCCCAAAAGAGCAAAAACAACCAACATCTTGGGGTTTCCATTGCTGTGAAGGGACACCATTACCAGGACTACTCTTATAAAGGACAACATTTAATTGGGGTGACTTACATTTTCAAAGGTTCCACCCACTATCATCATTGTTCTACATGAGGGCAAGTAGGTAGATATGGTGCTGGAGAGTGAGCTGATATTCCAACATCTTGACCAATAGGCAACAGGAAGTGGTCTCTGAGATACTAGGGTGTGGCTTGAGCATATATGAAACCTCAAAGTCTGCCTCCACAGTGATACATTTCCTACACCAACAAAGCCACACCTCCCAATAGTGCCCTTCCCTATGAACTTATGGGGATCAATTATATTTAACCTATCATGTTTTTCATCTACCTCATTTCTTCAAACCACTAAGCCATATGTCTAATTCCAAACATATATCTTAATACAAAATTAACCATTTAGGTCAGATTACTAATAGTATTATTGTTAAATGTAAATTCATCTTTTTTCACTGTGTAGCTCTGAACAATTATTTGGCTGGTTAGCAACAAGAAATATCTTGAAAAATTAATATAAAAGTAAATTTACTTATTTTAAAGCAAAGTTGCTTATTTTATGATCTATAGAAATTTTATATTTCTTTGATTCATCCTCTAGACATATCAAAGTTAGATCCACTAATAAACTTAGATTTAATCTTCTAAGTGAATTTTATATTAAATTGTCTTCACATTTTAATAATTCAAATTACCCTCCTTTTGTACACACACACACACACACACACACACACGCGCGTGTGTGTGTGTGTGTGTGTGGTGTGTGTGTGTGTGTATATATATATACATATGTATATTTCACTTTTTAATTTGGTTGGCATCAACTGTTTCTAAAAATGTTCTTTAGAATGATATCTAAATAGATATACATGTATTTATTATAATTTTCATTTCTTTGTTGTTGTTGGAGTCATGTACACGTAACTGGAAAAATCAGAATGGAAGAAATAAGGCCTTTTACAAGAGCTGTGTAAGAGAAAATACTGAAAAGTGGTTGTAAGATTTTCAAACCATGTTTTTACCTGATCCTGAATCATACCCCTCCCTTTCCAGGAAGTAGTATCTTTGAGTATACCCCACCTCAGTTCCTACTTGCCCAAACTGATTTTTTCATGTTCCCAACCCCGTCTGCTGGCAGTCCACTCACCAAATCTCTTCTATTTCCCCCTCCCGGGGAGGTCCGGGCATCCCCCCTTGAGCCCTCCTTGTTACCTAGTCTCTCTTGGTCTGGGGGTTGTAGTATAGCTATTCTATATTTTACAGCTAGTATCCACTTATAAGTGAGTATATACCATGTTTGTCTTTCTGAGTCTGGGTTATGTCACTTAGGGTGATTTTTTTTTCTAGTTCTGTCCATTTGGCTGCAAATTTTATAATGTCATTGTTTTTAACAGCTGAGTAATACTCCATTGGGTAAATATACCACATGTTCTTTATCCTTTCCTTGGTTGATGGACATCTAGGTTGTTTCCAGGTTCTGGCTATTACAAATAAAGCTGCTATGAACATAGTTAAGCAAGTGTCTGTAGATGTAACCATCTTGTTAAATAAGAAACACAGAGCCAATGCAGAGATGAAAGCCCAAGAAGTCAGAGTAATAGCTAAGAGCTAAAAATCTTACGCATCACTGCTGCTCCTGTCCTTCCCTTAGCAAGAGACCTACTTCTGTGTGTTTTTCCTTTTCATAGACTTTCTGTTCTGCCTTCTCATTGGTTGTAAACCCAACCACATGACCTCCTCGCCACCCCCTGTCTGTAGAGACCTCCAGGTCTTCTATGGTTGGTATTGAGATTAAAGGTATGTGTCTCTGTGCTGGCTGTATCCTTGAACACACAGATGGGTCACGTTGGATGCCAGATATAGCAGGAATCTTAAAAGTTTTGTTAATAAAATCAAACCTGAGGCCAATTATTGGGGTGAACGCTGGAAGATCAGAGAGACAGAACAGGCCACAGCTACCTCAACTAGCCAGCTTCTCAGCTGATCCTGTTTCCTCTGACAGGAAGCTTCTGAGTTCTCATCCAGAATGAATCTCAGCTGAACTACTGGTCCAAAGCCTGAAAGCTTAACCAGCCAAATGTTTAACCAGCTAAAATGCTTCTAGTTTCTGATCTCTACACCTTATATATATATTTCTGCTTTCTACCATCACTCCCTGGGATTAAAGGCTCACTTCTTAGGATTAAAGGTGTGTGTAACCATGCCTGGCTGTTTCCAATGTGGCCTTGAACTCACAGTGATCCAGAGGGATTTCTGACTCTGGAATGCCAGTATTAAAGGTGTGAGTGCCACCATTTTCTAGCCTCTGTATCTAGTAGCTGTTGGTTCTCTGACCCCAGATAAATTTATTAGTGTGCACAATATTTTGGGGAACACAATACCACCACGAATGTCCTTGGGGTATGATTGAGCATCCCTTGGTATATGCCCAATAATTGTATAGCTGGATTTTGTGGTACATTGATTCCCAGGTTTGTTTTGTTTTGTTTTGTTTTGTTTTTGAGAAACTGCCACATTTATTTCCAAAGAGGCTGTAGAAGTGTGCATTCCCACCAGCAATGGAGAAGTGTTCCCCTTGCTCTACATCCTCTCCAGATTGTGCTGTCACTTTTGGATTTGATTGTAACCATTTTACAGGTATAAATTGGAATTTCAGAATCTTTGATTTGTGTTTCCCCGATGACTAAGGATATTGAATATGTGTTTCTTTGCCATTTGAGAGCCAGAGGGGTCAAGGAAACCACAAGAACACCCAAAAAATCAAATAATCTGTGCTAATAGGGGCTCACAGAGACTGAACTGACAACCAGGGACCCTGCATAGGAATGACCTAGGCACTCTGCACATATGTTATAGTTGTGTAGCTCAGTACTCTTGTGGGACTTCTAACAGCTTGTGCAGGGACTGTCTCTGATCTTTTACTAGTTTTGGAGACCCTACTCCTCATACTGGGTCACCTTGTTCAGACATAATACATGGGAGGTGTTAAATCTTATGGTAACTTGATACAGAGATGAAAGCCCAAGAGGTCAGAGTAATAGCTAAGAGCTAAAAACCTTACTCTTCACTGCCTTTTCTGTCCTTTCCTCTGCAAGGGATATCCCTTTTGTTGAAATCTGTGGGAAAACTGCACTTTCCTGAACAGAAACTGAGGAGGAGTGGATTTGGAGGTGGGAACAGAGAAGTGAGGGTGTGGGGGAGGAAGTGAGAGAAGAAGAGGAAACTTCAGCCAGCATATTAAATAAATAAATAAATGAATGAATGAATGAATGAATAAATAAATAAATAAATAGATAGACAGATAGATAGATAAGTAAGTAAATAAATAAATAATAAATAAATATTCAAACTATGTATTTCCCAGTTTTTCCCCTCCCTGAACATTGGTGTCTGAGATTAAATTCATTTCCTACACACATGAAGACCTGAGAAAACTGCCTAATGTCATTCTTTGCTTCTGCAATTAAGCACATCTACAAAGGGGAAAAATTAAAGAACTCTAAAATGTTCTCAGTCTCAAAGGCCCCCACACAGCTAACCTTGTGCAAGGATATATATATATATATATATATATATATATGCCAGTGGGCAGGTAAAGGTCACCTCCATTTTTAGAGATTACTATGCAGTCAGCATTATGTCAGAAGTTCTAAGCTAAACTCCCAAGGCTGCATTTGAAAATAATAAAATCTTGCAATAGGATGCTTCCTATTTCACTAGGTAAGTGTTCTTCCTCATACAATACCTCAAAAGAAAGATAGGGAACAGTGAAACTGTGCATTTCAAGGAAATCTGTTGAAGCACTTCCACTCAGTCTGACAGTTAACATTCTAGACTTTTACTTCAACATGACAATATACAGCATCACTGTTATTTGAGATGTCTGGGGGCTCTAGACAATAAATAACCTATTCAAAGTCAGCATACTCATTTATTAAGGGCATGGAAAAATAGACATTGTTTCTGCTAAGTGGCCAAGAAAATTTCATTCCATTGCAATAAATAAAATGAAAAGATAATTGTAGAAAACTCTTAAGGCATACTGGGAGTCACTAAATTACACAAGGACACCTAACTATAAAGCTACTGTGATGATGAGAACCATAATCTGGATTGTTCATGAGGATAATCAGGAGTATTTGACTTCACTATAAACTGTATATATTAAAGAAATATATGATTGTCAAAAATAAGAAAATCTAAGGGGAAAAAAGTCAGCACATGTACAGAAAGATGCAAAAAAGAGAAAGAACAGGAATTATAGAAATGCCCAATATAGTGAAGGAAAATTTGAGAAAACAACATTTAATTAAGATAACAAACATCATTACTTAATTTATAATTTTATAATTATGTTTGAATGTCCACATCAAAATTTACTTTAAAATGGTGAGAAAATGTGTGTGGTGGTGTATACCAGTAATCCCAGCAGATAATACATGAAAACAAAAGAACATTAAAGAGCATACTATCTGGGATCTATGGAGCGTTAAGACGAGCCATTGGTGGTGAATATGATCAAAATATTTTACATTGTATTTTCAAAAAACAGTAAAAATTGTCATGAAAAACCCTCTTACTCATTTTAATTGCTTTGTTAACTATGATATCAATTGTGTTTGAAATGCCAGAAAAAAAATCCTATTTCTTACTAATATCACACCAAGTATTATATTATCATTTTCTGCTTTCCTTTTATTAAAAATAGATTTTTCTCATATGATGTATCCTGATTTCAGTTTCCTCTTGCCCTACTACCTCCAGTTCCTTCCAACCTTCCCTGCCCTCCAGATCCACTCCCTTTCTGTCTTTCATAAGAAGAGTACAGACTTCTATGAGATAATGACCAAATATGATAAAAATAAAATATACTAATATGAAGCAAAACCATCATATCAAAGTTGAACAAGGCATCCCAACAAGAGGAAAAGTGTCCTAAGAGCAGGTTGAGATCTCTCCTTACACTAAGCTCGGTTCCTGAACCAGGAGAGTGGTGAACACTATGTTAAGTTCCTAAACTAAGTTTAGCTCTCAACAAGGCTGCAGATTGTTTTACTTTAGCATGCGATACATAAAGTTGTTTGTAATTTTGGTAGATATATCATGGAATCCTTATATTTGAAACCATCTTAAATATGCACAGTTCTTTGAGGTTTAAGGATAGTCTTAATTAGAGATACAGCTTGGCAAAGATTGTGTGTTTAGATCATTTTATAAGGTTATTGTGTGTCCCATTCTCATGATGATACTTATGGTTCTCCAGTGTACTTTGTCTGCCTAAAACATTTAGTGAAAATAACAGCTTTCCATCCATTATTTTGGTCCTTTGAGGGATATGGTAGCCAACCATATTTCTGCATATATCATGCTTCTGTAAACCTATCAATGCTAAAGATATTTCATGTGTTAACCATTTATATATCATTTTTCGTAAAATATCTATTTCATTTTTTCTCTTTCCAGCTTATTTATGTTATTTTAAAATTAACTTTATATTTTATTAATCATAAACTATATAATTATAAATAAAGTTCTTCCACTTTATATTAGTAATTTTAATTGTTGCTAAGACAAAATACATTTAGTAGCTTAAAAAAAGAAGGGGTTATTTTGTCTAACATTTGAAAGTTATAGTCAACTATGGTAAGGAAGCTGTATCTCAAATCCTAATTGGTCTTAATGATAAAAACCTGGAGCCAGATATCTGAGTAAATGTGATAATATCAGAGAGAAAAAGGAACAACCATAGCCACTTCTTTTTTTATTATATTTGTGTTTTAATTTCACATATCAGCCATGGGTTCCCCTGTCCTTCCCCCTCCCACCCCCGAGCCCACCTTCCATCCAGCCCCTCCCCTCCCTTCCTTCCTCATCTCCTTCTTACCTCATCATATCCTCATCCTGAAAGGGGTGAGCTCCTGTATCCTCCTACCTTGTATTCCTCTCTCCACCTAGCCATATCACTTCTAGAGCTGGAATTAAAGGTATGAGCCTCCCAAGTACTGGGACCAAAGTCATCAGATACCAAATGCTGGGATTACACATCTGTGCCACCACTGCATGGTTTCTATGGTTAACTAGTGGCTAGCTCCACACTCTGATCTCCAGGCAAGCTTCATTTGTTAGAGCACAAACAAAATATCATCACAGGAAACTATAAAGGAGTCTGAGACATTCAAGAAGTAGAGAGATGAATACTGATGCCCAGTTGACTTTCAATTTTTATGCAACCAAATATTCTACTCATGGAGTGGTGATACTCATATTCAAGGTGGGAGCACTTACCTCAATGAACTTAATAAATTTCCTCACAGGCGTGCCCTGAGGTCTGTCTCTGCTAATTCTAGAACCTGTCAATGTGATAATTAATATTAACCACCACATTTACACTTTCATTTTTCTTAAAAATTTTTGAAATATGAAATTTTTGTTTTTGATTTTGTTGATGTTTATATTTAACATGGTTTTAGTTTATTTATATTTTTGAACTCTTTCTCACAATTTTTACCTTGTCTAAGATCACAAAGATTATTCTATCATTATTATTAGAAAATTTTATTGTTTTAAGTATTATATTTGGGGAGGTAACCTACTTTTTACATTTGAATAGTGCTAGGGAAATTTTTTTGCATATGGATATCCAATTTACTAAACAAAAATTCTTGGGGGAAAAAAGAAAAAGCTTTCTTTTCCCCAATGAAATGGTTCACTCCTCGGTGGAAAATCAATTGAAGTAGAACATGACAAATTCCACACATTATGAATATTTTGGTATCATCTTTTTCCTGTAAATAAGTCATTGTTGAGGGGACAAATTAAGGAAATTAATGAGGCGGCACTGTTTTTCCTATCGTGTGCACAGCTCCTCTAACAGCACAGAAGCCTGAGCTTTGTGCAAAAGTCTGCCTACTAAAAATTTACTCTTTAGATGTTTGGTGTGAATAGTTTAGAGGTTAGAATACATACACACACACACACACACACACACACACACACACACACACACGTGTGTGTGTGTGTGTGTGTGTGTGTGTGTGCAGTATTTTTTCTAATTCTAATTTTCTCAGTATTACCTTTAGAAAGAAATTCAGTTGAGAACTTCAGTTTTTATTATTTGTTTACTTATTCCATATTTTAGGGTTTATAACATACAGTGTGCCTTTATTTTATGATTTGAGTTCCTGTAACTTACTGAATTTCCTCCCTGTTAATCATATATTGACACAGGTTTGAATAAGAGCTACAGTCGTAGACAGGTTACACTGGAGAATGCTTTTAAAAATATTTATGATAAGAGCTGCTACTTATGGCTCCTTGTGAGACACGGTACCCAACTTGAAGTATTCCTTAGGGAATGGAAGGTGATCTTTAATGTTACAGGTAAGAAAGCTGACTCTGAACTACTGTTTCAGAAGCTTAATGGTTCCCAGTGAGAGATAGTTATAGAATTTATTCCTTACATGCTGATTGGGGAAAAGTCATGCTTGTACTCATGTCATACATAGAAATTTTCTTCAGAATAAGCCTTTCACTGGCACAGAGAATAATTGAGTGCTATACATAAAACAGACTAGAGATAGAAGAAGAAATACGTTTTTCCGGCTGAAATTCTAGTATCTGAAACACAGGGGAGATAAAAATTTTTGTGGGAAATCAAATGTAAGAATAAAAATTGCTAAATGGGGAATGACACAATGAGGAACAAAGCTAAATGTAGACCTCATGAGGAGATAAGTAAGGAGGAAAGGTGAAAATAAATGTAAACACAATAGGTACAATGTTTAGTTAACTGACAGATTTAGTCAATGAGAGATTTCCATAACCATTGCTCTCTTTTGTTCCCATCCTCTGTTAGTCACTTTTAGTGGTGTACACTTACTTTGATTGCCTTCTTGAAGGTTTGAAACATTGTATCCAATCAATGGTCAGGATAATATATAAGAGCAACTCCTTGGTCACTGGACCTTACAGCCTTGTATTTTTGGTTCCATGGTAAATGTCTTAATGTGTTTGTCCATAGGTACGTAGAGAGAATATAGATATGTAGATGGATAAATAGAGGGACTATTGGTATCATATATATGATAGAGGATAGAAAGATGATTGATAGATAGATATCTTGATTGATTTGAGATAAAGGTCTTATGATAAAAATTATTGCTCTTCAAGTAGGGGCACATTAGGACTGTAGTCTACTGCAAACCCACCAGAGGAAAACATGATTTTGCTGCCTTTGATTCATAAATTTGCACTTGTCACAGAATAGAGAAATCTTGAGCTTCTTATATTGTTCCAAGATGGATTCTGATCTATTAAAATTTGAAGCATCAAGGTTTTCTAGGCCTTAAGAGATGCTTCAGAGGCTAAGAACACTTGATTTTCTTACAGATGGCCCAACGTCTGTTCCTAGCACCTACATCAGGTGGCTTACAATCACCTGTATGTCCAGATCTAGAAGATGTTAGAAGATGTGATTTCCCTCTTTTTACCTCCTGGGACACACATGTCACACACACACACATACAGAGAGAGAGAGAGAGAGCGAGAGAGAGAGAGAGAGAGAGAGAGAGAGAGAGAGAGAGAGCGCTAAATTGATAAAATAAATATTCAGGGACAAAAAAAAAAAAATGAAATGACTAGTGGCTTGAGCTACTGACAGGATAATTTGGAATGATTTGATAAATAACACATGCCAAGTAGGACAAGTTTCAAATTTCCCAGAAGTATGATTGAATACTGTAGACAATTTAAAGTAAATGCTAAGGGGAAACCTTGCCTTGGAGGAGGTGGGAATGGGGGGGAGTGGAGTTGGGGGGAGGGCTGGAGGGAAGGAGGGAGGATAGGGGAATCCATGGCTGATGTGTGAAAATAAGGTAATTATAAAATAAAATATAAAAAAGTAAACGCTCAGGCATTGTACAGTGACTTGAGTAATTTTGTTTTTTGTTTGTTTGTTTTTTTTTTTTTTTGGTTTTCAAGACAGGGTTTCTCTATGTAGCTTTGCGCCTTTCCTGGATCTTGCTCTGTAAGACCAGGCTGGCCTCGAACTCACAGAGATCTGTATGCCTCTGCCTCCCGAGTGCTGGCATTAAAGGCTTGTGCCACCACTGTAGCTAGAGTTTTCCTGCCTGGCCCAGTCAGGACAAATCTCTCTCACCGGCCAGTCCCACAGTCGCTCAGACCCAACCAAGAAAGCACACAGAAACTTATATTGCTTACAAACTGTATGGCCGTGGCAGTCTTCTTGTTATCTGCTTCTTCTATCTTAAATTAACCCATTTCTGTTAGTCTATACTTTGCCACATGGCTTGTGGCTTACCAGTGTCTTTACATGTTGCTTCTCATGGCAGCGGCTGGCAGGTGTCTGTCTCCAACCTTTCACCTCCCAGAATTCTCTCCTCTCTTGTCCCGCCTATACTTCCTGCCTGGCCATTGACCAATCAGAACTTTATTTACACAGAGTGATATCCACAGCACACCACTACCCGGCTAACTTCCTCAAACTTTTCATAGTGCTTGTGCAGTCACAATCCACAAATAACAAAATACAGTTCTTAGTTTTGGATTTTTTTTTTAATCCAAACAAAATTATTACATAACAAAAAGACCATTCATACATTACTTAGCACAGACAAAACTGGCTTTGATAGTTCAACTGCCAATCTTGACATAATTCATTAAATATAACAATGTTTATGGTTCTGTGTCACATCGTTTCTCTGTCCACATTTCAAATATTAATTAAATTAAGCACAGAAATGTTACTATAATTGTGTTGAACTTTGCCCATATATTTATCTTGGAAAGGTAAACTCATACTTTATTTTCTTCAGAATCCTAGAAGAAATATATGGATTCAAGAAACTATTTCAAAATAAAGAGAATAAAAAGAGCACAATGGCTAGACCGGCTATTTTGGGCATGTAGATAATAGCAAAACAAATCATTTCTTCATGTATGGGGAAATAGCAGTTACATTTTTCTCAAGTCTGATCACATTCAATTTATATTTACAAATCAGCAATAAATCACTTTCCTTAGATGTACCTGCTTCCTTCATTTCCTCATACCATCTATATTCTCTCAGTGATAAGTCCTTGAAAATCATTTCAAACCTCTTCAATTTTGGGAGAAGTTGTAACAATCATTACAGACACCAAAAATATCACAGAATACAATCAATTGAGAAAATGGAATAAAAGAGAAATACAAATTATAAAAGAACAGAGAATTAATGCATATCACTTTATGATAATATTTTAATAAGCATCATAACAGTAATTTAACTGCAGACTCTAGTATAGGGTGTAAGAGTAGTGTGTACAGAAAAATCAGACAGTTGGAAAAAAGAACTGTATAAGTGAACAAAGGGGTACAGTGTGCTTTTTTTTGTTTTTTTTTTTTTGTTTTTTTTGGATTTTTTCCCCTATGTTTATCTGTTCTTTGACTGGATATATTTAAGGGCATCAACTGAAAATGCATGGAGTGTTATACATAGAAAAATACGTTTTCCTCCAGCTATGTCTCCTGATGCCCTGTGTTCTCTCCCAAAAGGCAACCAGTGTCACACTTTGATACGATTTTTATAGAAATACCAGACTTTCTATAGTTCACATTTTCTCCTGTTTGTCCGCAGGATAGTCTTTTGTGATGAAAAGGGAAACAGTTTTATTCAGGACTGATGAATTAAAAATCACAGGACTTGTATATTCTTGATCTAAATGAGAGTATAGAAAATGAGCTTCTCTGACATCCTGGATATTTATAAAATACATAAAACAAGTGTGGTATGGCCCTTATCTTTTTGGCCATTATTTTTTTTACCTCAGCAGCTAGAGAAAAATCTAGAAGTTGCGAATGAGCTTTCTTATGGTCTTAATCACAAGGCTTTGTTGTTTTCTATAATGACCTTAAAGTACTTTGAATAGTTTAAGTTTTTTGGAAGAAAAAAAATAAGAATAAAATACTCCTTTTCTAATATTTTACAGGGAAGATGTTTATATTTGTTCTCATAGAGACTTTTATAATTTTACTATATCTAATTTGCAAGTAAATCATTTCACTATATCAGTGGGGTTATGTCTCATTCTTGAAGAGACTAGAGGCAAGGTGATGACAGGAGATTCAGGAGTGGACCCACCCCAAAATACATATTGAAATGGTGTCAAACAAAAAGAAAGAAAGAGGGGAATGAAGAAAAAGAGGTTAGGGACAATTATTCCAATTCTTCATGCACTGAGAGACGATGCTGCGTCTTTGCCTATGGCCAAGTGATTTCTGATGCTGCCAGTTGACAGAGTCTACTTGGATGTGTAAACCAACTTCTGGTTTGGCCATGTGACTCTATGTTCAGAGGTGCTAGTTCATATTTAATGACTCAATTACAGCAGGCATGCATCTATGTGGGAAAGAGACTATGAATGTTAAAGCTATTTGGAAAATTGAATCACAGAGTATATATCCCAAAGCCTACAGCTTTGTCAGTGTGCATTGCCTCCAACAGGCATTTAGCAAATGATAAATCCGAAAATAGTGCTTATGGTGTAAGAAAGCCACTGATTCTTCTGTCCTTCAGAGTCAAGGGGATCAGCAGAAGAGCAAAGGAAAGGAAATTGTTTGGAAGTAAATAAATTTCATTTGTAGATTTTAATTATAGAAGTCTAATAATGAGGTATCTATATATTCTTAAATTATGTTTATATTCCATGTCACTAATTCTAATGAAAGTATGCACAAACCTGCTAAAAAACATAACACCCACACAAATGTCAGCAAAATGAATTGACTATGGTTGGACAAGGTCTGAGAAACATAGAGCAAAGATGAGGAAAGCAAATTTCATGTGAAGTTTATGGTTATTGAATGATTTTTTTGTTAAAATTGGATTACTTATGTTAAAATAAATATGTGCAGATTACTGATGTGTGCCAGACTGAATCACAGACATTTACCTCAGATTTTAGTAACACCATGATGGATAGATACAGATGATATATGATAGAGATAGATAGATAGATGATAGATAGATAGATAGATAGATAGATAGATAGATAGATAGATGATAAAGATAGATTCAAATCAATAATTTGATTCTATAATATGATTCTTTTAGACAACATTTTTCTTGCTTAGTCTGTTTTGGCAATTATAATATTATAAGTGTATAGGCGGAACACAGTTCATTCATGAAAATCGAGATGATGTTTTCTATACCCTGTTATTCATGAAAACCTATTCCATCTTTAAATGAGGTGCCACTGTCCCAGATGGAAATTCACTCATATTTCCATTTCTCCCTTGAACTTCTGTACACCATTTGCATTCCTTTCTAGAAATCAGTTTCAGATGACTATAAATGTGGCCCTTTAGTAAGAGGTTCTTTTTCTTCTGTTTGGAGTCCTTTTTCCTATAAATTGAAAGTGCAATTTATTTCAATTTTATTTTAAAATCCCAGCTAGAAAAGACAACAAACCATAGTATTCCAATTTTATTTTCAGAAGAATATGATCCATAGACCACTATCTGAAAAATCCTTCATAAAAATTATTTAAACTTATTTGGTCCCAAGACAGTCTCTAGGGAAAGATAACATGTGGAAGCACATGTGTGCTTTAGTTTTTTTTCTAAGTCAGTCTGTGAATCTAATATTGATTTTGAACAGTTGCTGGTGGTGAAATGAAAAATTTCATGCAAAGGTATATAATTCTTGGTTCTAGGATTACAATATGGCAAGAGATAATCATAGCTTCTATATATGATGGTGAGTAACATGAAATACACTGAATGAAAAAGACTATTACTGTCATTTTTGTCCTGAGAAAGGAAAGATTCATGTGAAAAGGAATATAAGGGCAAGACCCAATAACAAACATAATTATTAATTTTAAAGAGATAAAATAAGAGGAGCCAGTAGTTGAAAATTTTACTTCAGTTATTGACTATGGAATGAATTTATCATCCATAAAGGAATAAGAGCATACCAATTTTTGCCCATGATTTGAATTTTTTGCAAGCTAACTTAATGCTTGCAATTACTCCAAATATGTATTGTTTGTTTTGTTTTGAATTTCTATAACTTTTATTTAATCATCTCTGACAGTTTCATGCACATATGTAATGCATTCTGATTACTGTAATTCCTTACCATCTCTAATCTCCTCACTCTCTTAGCAACTTTTTGTCACTGCCTTTCAAACACTGGTAAGCTTGTAGTATTGGTGTTTACTTCCATTGATGTTTGGTACAGCATTCACAAGAAATTGTTCCATATATCAGAACTTTGGAATGAGATTCAGTATTATCTTAAAAATATACAGTTCCTTTGTTCACAGTAGGAAGCCCAGAATATAAATAATAGAGCATATGGCAGTGTGTGTGTGTGTGTGTGTGTGTGTGTGTGTGTGTGTGTGTGTGTGATGGGTGCAGGCAGAGTAGCCAATGCACTCACATGTTGAGTTCAGATGTTGAGGTCAATTTTCTTACTTGGTTTGTTTTCTCACTGATTGTCTGAGAAGGAGCTCAACATTGTACCTTGTGCTTACCATTTCAGCTGTACTTGCTGGCACGAAAGCCCCTGGTATCTGTCTCTATGCCATGTGCCCAGTATGGGTTAAAGTGGCACGTTGGTTGCCATGCCTGTTTTAATGTATCTGAGCTCCACTTTTCATTATTGAGCAGCAAGCATGTGACCTACTGAGACAACTCCACAGAATGAAGAAAAATAACTGGTATATTGCAAATGCCATCGTGAGTCTTTTATTTATGTATTATAGTCATTTAAGACTTTACATACAGGGTTAGGTCATTTTATATACTAGTTACATGATACTAATATAGACAGAAGATGATAGCTAACTGAAATATTTTCTTGGCATAGCTTGAAATATCCTTTATTCAGACACTTTATTCAGGTGGTAGTCATGTCTTTCCTTTATATCTTAACTTTTGAAAAATTTTACATATTGACTATTCTTTTCCCTCAATTTGGCATAAAAGGCTTTTCATAATTTTTAAAGTAGTTAATCCTTACTCCACCCTGCACATTTGCATTACTGAATCTAAAACTTACCTCTACTTCAAATCCTAGCAGCTTTTCATTGCTAGCACTTTATTCTTTGTGTGATTATTATAATAATTTTAAAGTATAAACTGGAAACAAAAGCCACAGCTTTGAAGTATCACAACCAACACCATTGATTCTAACACATAGTGTACTCACTCCATACCCAGAAAATGTTAATTCAATAATAATTTTATCACTGCTTGTTTTCTATATAATCTTTCAAATACTATAATTTCTGAACTCTCGATGTTTTTAAAATTTCCAATATGTGTTCACATTGTTCATTGACGCATATGTCCATATGCAAATTTCAGAGGTCTGACTTGGAAAATCATACATACTGTTGTGGCATATGCTTCTGAATGACATGAAAGTGAAGTGTTTTCTTAACGTATTTCAAGCCTTAAATAAGTGCAGTTGATGTGACTAATTATGATGATAAGCCACCCGTTATTTTATTAACATCTATTTTTTGCTCTCTGTAGCCTCTCCTAATTTCATTCAAAAGCATCTCAATCAAGTATGCAAATGAGATCATTTGGGCAAGTATATGAATATGTTTGATTATATATGAAAAGCGGAAGAACTTAATACAATCTCCACTAAAATGGTTTTATTTTGCATTTTCATGGAAATATTAAATGAAGGTGGTTAATCTATTGATCTTAGATTATTTTCAAACAAGTAAAGTAGATTTTGCATGGTACAACTTAAATCTTTCAGTAACTCATGTATGCAAATATTTATTCAAATTTTACATCTGTAATCTTTCCAATGTAATATAAATATTTTTATCTATATTTCAAACTGCCTAATATATGTAAATATAATATTTACAGATTATCTATTAATTAGTTTGACATTTTTAAATGGATGGTGTAAATATATTATCCTTTTACTCCATATTAATATCATATTTTTCTGTTTTGTTTTAAAGTATGAACCTGAGTTTAATGAAAGAATAAGAGAGACATAAACTTTCATAGTCATAAAAAAGTTCTAAAAGTATCTATAGAAATGGAAAGTTGACAGAGGGAGAGCAGAAGCCTTTACTATTCTGTAGGTTTAATATATCTCTTTTTAAATACATAGATTGCTTGCCTCTGTGTGTGTATGTGTGTGTGTGTATGTGTTTTGCCTATATATGTGAGTATATTAAATATTTAATATTTTTTATTTTTACATGGCAACATCAATTTCCTCCCCCTCCTCTATTCTTAGTCCTGTGGGAGCCCATTTTCAGGTTTCCCCACCCAGGTGGTTTGCATGAAGAGGGTGGTTGGACCAAAGACCCGAGTGCATGTGTCTCAGATGGTCTGCACTTGGTTATGCTGGGGGAGGTCTTTTGCTCCACCCCTTGGCGTTTCTATAAATACTCTAGGGCAGAGACAGTCATGGCCTGACAGATTAGGATCCAGGCCCTCTGGAGGATACCCTGTATTTTCTATATTTATCTCCCCCCCTCTAGCGTTCTAGCTAATATTTCCTGCTGATCCTACTCAAGAGCACTTTTGGGGAAATGTGGGAGTGGTGGGTACCCCCCTCCACAGTTCATCCCCTCACCTTCTTTCTGTCCATCCCCCAAACTACTCCTTCATTTCTACTCAGATACGGGCAGGCCTCCCATGGGTATCAACAGAACATGCTATATCAAATTCCTTTAAGACTAAGTACTTCCCTCTGTATTAAGATTGGGGAAAGTGACCTAGTATGAGGAATAGGGTCCCAAAAGCCAATAGAGAGTCTCTGTTCCCACTATTAAAACCAGGCTACACATGTAAGTCCCACAAGAAGACCAGGCTACACAAATATCACATGTATGCCGAGGGCCTTGGTCAGTCTCATGCAAGCTGCCTGGTTACTGCTCAGTAGCATAAAACCACCACTCACTGCCTAGCAAGACTCTCAGGACCACAGGAGATGGAAGAAGGGATTAGCTGGAACATTCTTTGTTACATAACAGGAGGTTCCCATTCTTTCTTTAAGGGACAACCAATCCTGTCAAGGAAAGCTGAAAAGAAAGCTGGGACTTGACAAGAATTTCAACCTAGGCATGGTGCTATGCACCTGTGATTCCAGCACTTGAGAAGCTGAGGCAGGAGGAATGCCATAAGTTTCAGAATAACCAGGACTATGTAGCAATGTCTGTCTCAAGAAAGAATAAGAAGCAAAAATACAAGTATAGTGGCTGAAGCCTGTACCCAGCACTTGGGAGTTGGAAGCAGGAGGATCAGGAGTTCAAGGTCAGTCTCAGCAAGAAAATCCAAATTGCCACTGGAACCTGTAGGGATCCCGCTATAGAGAGCTTTGCATATCATTTTGGATATGGTGCATGAGGGGCAGAAAACAGCTTCTCATTCTCCTCTTTACAGAGGCAACAGGACACTATAAGGATGAAGGGCCACCAGGAACAGAGGGCATCAGCTAGACTCCTGGGGAAGATTTAAAGGACCCATTCTGGCTTAGCTGCAGGACACGAGGAGAAAGGGTTTGCCCTTTAGTAAAATGACTAGAGGTAGTACTCATGCCAGGGGAAGGAGGTAACAGCTTTAAACCAAAGAAGCAGTTTGCATCCCCCACAACTACTCCATTATAGTACTGCCCTTGTGCAATAATGCCTTAGCATAGTACTGCCCCGGCACAGTACCTACAGCAGAACCTGGTAGTGTAGGGGTCCACACCACTGCCAAGAACCACGGCTTCACACTTCTGGTGCTTGGGTCTGATGCTGTACTGAGACGTCACCATTGAAAGCAAAGATTCCAGCAGATTCAACCTCTTTCAGACTTGGCAAGAACCACTGTGGTAATATATTGTGTCCCCCAATATTGTGCACCCTAATAAAATTTATCTGATGACAAGAGGGAAAAGCCAGCCACTATGTTAAACATAGATGTCAGGCAATGGTAGCACACACCTTTAATCCTATCATTTGGGAGGCAGAGATTTATCCGGATCTCTGTGAGTTCAAGGCCACACTGGGAACAGAACCAGGCATGGTGACACACGCCTTTAGTTCCAGCACTAGCTATAGAGGTCTGGAGGTCTGTACAGACAGACAGGAAGTGATATAGCTGGGCAGAGAGAGTAAATGAGATGGCAGAACAGAAAGGCATATAGGCATGTGTATAGAGGAAGTAGGTCTCTTTGGAGACTGAGGTGTTGGTGAGTTGAAGTTGTCTGTAGCTTTTCCTTTTCCTTTGATCTCTCAGGTTTTTACCCCAATATCTGGCTCTGGGTTTTTTATTAATAAGACCGTTTAGCAATTCGTGTTATAAACCACATCCATAGCTGCCTTTCATTTTTTTGGTATATCCATGCTTCCTTTCTTTTTTCCTTTCTTCCTTGACTCTTCTTGGTGAGGTAACAGATTAAGAAGTGACTTGGATTGTAGCCTTGTGTCACCAGGCATGGGTACAGGCTTATGGCCCTCTCAAAATATTCAGTTATCCACTCAATGGCAGCCTACTCCTTTTTTTCCCCCCCATTGGAAAATATCGTGTTACCCATTAGATTTTCCATGTAGCTCCCAAGGTTAATCCCCTTCACAGTAAATATGGCTTCCATGGTAAGCAGTCTTTTCAGTGTTCTCTGGATGAGTTGTGTATACCAACCTCTCATGACCTGACACCAGATTCATGAGTGTGACATTTGTGGAAAACAGCTGCACTTTCCTTGCAGTTGGATCCATGGCAGACTGCTCCTTGATGTATGTCAAGGTCCTATTGGCTACCAGAATCTGAACAAGTGCTCTGAACTCCAGATCATCATTGCCCCAGCCACAGGCCTGAGTCACATGCTTGACACTCTGCTTTATTTTTATTCCCATAAAATACTGTTGAAATTTAATGGAAAAAAAGTTTGTATATTTCACAAATACTCTTGCTCTATAGAAGCTCAAGAATTGATGATTTATAATGTTTGATAAACATTATTTTAGATAATAGTTCAGAAGATCATATTGCTTTTTGCCTTTAATCAAAATAATGAAATACATTGTGTATTTTCCAATATGGATTATCTTCATATCAGCAATTGTGGGGATCCAATGAATCCCTGAATATGTTATGAAAAGCAGATAAATATATATTGTTAACCTGAGTATTACCATGTTAAAGGAACAATCCTCCAGACATATGGCAACTGCAAAACCTTCTATGTTCTGGTAAGGCTTTTAGAATGGCAAAGCCTTCTGTTTGTCCAAATATAAATGTTTGTGAATGAGTGACCAATGTGTGCAGCTTCCTCCTTCCAGATAATTACAACCTGAGATTGCTCCTCTGTGGAAACTAGCTAACTCCTGAGCCTTGTGTTGAACATAATAACCAAGATCAGGTTTTGGGATGTTGTGTACCTGATGATACTAGAGCAAAGAGAACACATACCCCTGATCTTATCTTTTCTGTGCATGTGTCTGTATCTACCTTTTCTTCATTACTTTACAGCCCTTGTCAGGTTTTAGGTGCTGAGCTGTGCAGGACACAGAAAGCAAAAGGAAGATGTTAAACATCTAATTTTAATGATCTGGGTGTTTATTATTTGAAATACAAAATTTCTGATTTAAGTTTTTCAGCTGTAAATGCCCCTTGCTGTTCACTAAGGTTATTGTTCAGGACTCTTCACACCTGATTATTTCCTTCAGCAATAACTGCTTCTTTCCATTGTGACTCCAAGTGTTCTTTCTAACCTCACTAATTAGCATCTGATTTAGAAATCTTGGGCTTGCTCTGATACCTAGAAAATCTAACCTGCATTGTTTTTGAGTAGTAGATGATGAGACAAGAGCAAATGAAAATCCTTATAAAAGCCTGAGACTCATCACTAATGGTAAAGGAACACAAAGGTGGAGAAATGAATGATAAATTGGTTGGCATATTCTTGTTGGGACACAGTACATTGAGAGATGTGCAAATAACTTGAAAGCTATGGGTTCAATATTCACGATGATATGTAATTGCATTGATAAGTCACACAACTAAAAGGAAAAAACTGACAGTAAAAGCTTGGAGTGAATTACGAGTAATCTTTTGTCATGTATGAAAGTGAAGAAGCCTTTTTTAGAACAAGTGCATTTCATCTCCTGTGCTGGATAGTTTTATGTCAACTTGACACAAGCTAGAGTCATCTAAAAGGATGGAACCACAATTGAGTAAAGGTCTCCATAAGATCTGACTGTGGGGCATTTTCTTAATTAATGATTGATGGGAATGAGCTCAGTCCATTGTGAATAGTGCCATCCCTAGGCAGTTGTTACTGAGTTCTATTAAAAAAAAAAAGAAAAAAGCAGGTTGATTCGGTCATGAGGAGCAAGCCAGTAAATAGCATGCTCCTTTGGTCTTGGCATTAGCTCTTACCTCTAAGTTCCTGCCATGTTTGATTTCCTGTTCTTACTTTCTTCAGTGCTGAACTATGATGAGGAAGGATAAGAAAAAATAAAACACCTTCCCTTCCCAGTTTGCAGTTGGTCATGGTGTTCTATCACAGAAATAGTAACCCTGACCAAGACATCTCCAGTAATATTGGCAGTAAAATTCACTACTATGATGAAAATTAATTTTAAACATAACAGCATATGAAATCAAGTTGACTTTGGTGAAGTACACAACCTCTTATTTAAGAATTGAATTGTAGCCGGACAGTGGTGGTACACACCTTTAATCCCAGCACTTGGGAGGCAGAGGCAGGCGGGTCTCTGTAAGTTCGAGGCCAGCCTGGTCTCCAAAGAGAGTTCCAGGAAAGGCACAAAGAAAAAACAATTGAATTCTTATGCTGGGGGATGTCTTACTGTATGCTGTGAATGTGTGATGCTCTGGTTGGTAAATAAAGCTGTGTTGGTCTATGGCAGGATGGGATGGAGCTAGGCAGGAAAATCCAAGAGACAGTGGGAAGAGGAAAGGAGAGAAAGGAGATGCTGTGAGCTGCCAGCAGGAGAAACAAGAGGTAACAATACCAGGAAGCCACGGCTGTGTGGCAACTTATAGATTAACGGAAATGGATTAATTTAAGATATAAGAGCTAGTTAACAAGAAGCCTGAGCCATTAGGCTATATAGTTTAAAAAATAATGTAAGCCTCTGTATGTTTATTTGGGTTGGTCTGAGTGGCTGCAAGACTAGGTGAAACACAGGAAAACTTCCGGCTACAAATGGTGCCCAGACATGGTGGCAAGAGTTTCCACCTAAACTGAGAGAGCTTAAGAAGAGATTGTAAATGTAGCTAAGAGCACCTTCCTAGTTCATGTTGCTCATGGTGGGCTGAGCTATAATGACATGTCAATATATATATATTGATTTAAAATCCTTTAAACAAAGGTAGAAAAAAAAAATATATATATATACTGTTTAACAGAATAACTTTAAACTTGTATCAATATTCTATATTCCCCTTAGTTATAACAAACAGCCATAATGCACCAAGTACCCAAAGTCACCCACATCCCCAAATTCTTGGGAATGTGGGCACAGTTTTCTCTAAACAGTTTCCTACTGGCTGTGGGTGAAGGCATCTTTAGGGGTCCCTGAGAAAATTTTGAGATAACAACCAAGTCCTGAGAAGACAGCAGTAATCTTTGTTGATGGATATCACCTGTCAATATTCAGGAGGTCACGTGTGATAAGATCTGAACCATATTACTCCTGAAGTTATCCACAACCTATCATCTCCTATGGGAACAAAACTCCAAAGCATTTTTTGACTTCCATTTGAAAAATAATTTTTTGACTTTATTAAAGTTAAGGCATTCATGAAGGATATAGGATGATTTATTTCACCAGTCCCTCTTTCAATCCCATGTCTATTAGCAGGTATTGCTAGCTTATTCACAATCAAAAAATTAAAACTCAGCACAATACTAAAAAGGATCCAGACTTCTGGGTGTTGCCCATCTTACATGGCTTTTTACTTTTATATTATTTATACTCTTTCTTTATATTTATATTTATTTATATATTTATATTTAAACTATTCATTTCTTTATATGACTATCTAAACTCAGGTTCTTTCTTTCTTGAGCCTATTTACATTGTCAAACACAGTGGAACCTCTTTAGAGGTTTTTGTTTGTTTTGTTTTTTTTTTTTCAACTGAACCTTTTTTTATTGAGTATCTTTTAGCCTTTTTTGATTTTTAAACTGTTGAACCACACTTGGATCCTCCATTTGGTTCTCATGGCTGGCTACACCCACATCTTGGGTTGTGAAAGACCGGCCTAGAGCTCATAACACTTTACTTAGTTTTTTGTCCTTACTTAACATACTAGCTGCTCAAGGGTTCACTGTCTGGCATAATTTGTCCAGTAGAAAGTTATTGGTAGAATTATTGAGGCAACTCCACATAGTCAAAAGGGAGGCTTATTTTGTGGGGTAACTTACAATTGAAGGGATAGGTTACAGGGTCTGGGAAAGGTAAAGTGCAGTCCAGCTGTGTTCTCTGGAGAACTTTCTCAGTCTACCTCCAGCATTCAGGATCCAGGAACCAGAAGAGCCAGCCCATCAGGACTCTCTAGGCTCTGCCTTGTAGGCATGACAGTTACTGAAATTAGAATGGAGGAAATACTTCCAGGTCAAGCTACCCACTAAAGAAACTCTTAAAGCAGCCATATATTTTTAAAGCTTTCTCAGGAACTATGGAAATTTGAGCACCATATTGGTATGCCAAAATGTTGTTGGTTGTTTTTTCTCTGTAGAGAGGCCTGTCATTCAGCTCACAAATAAAACACTTTCAGAGGCTTATTCTTAATTATAAATGCTGGCCTTACCTTGGCTTGTATCTTGCCATCCTCCCTTAACTTAAATTATCCCATGTACCTTTTGACTCTGGGCTTTTTCTTTTCCTTACTTACTTATTCCATGGTTTGCTATGTAGCTGGGTGGCTGGCGCCAGGACTCCTACTCATTCTCTGGCTATTTCTATTCTCCTCCAAGATTTCTCCTTCTATATCTTCTCTCTGCCTGCCAGCCCTACCTATCTTTTCTCCTGCCTTGTCATTGGCTTTTCAGTTCTTTACAAAACCATCAGTTGTTTTAGACACCCAAACTATCACAGGTTCACAGAGTTAAACAAATGCAACATAAACAAAAGTAACATACCTTAAAATAACATTTCTCAAAAGAAAATAAGTAATTCTTGGATCCTTTCCATATTTCCTATTGTCTTATGACAATGAACAAACTTGCTCACCAACTCTACCCTGTAGTTGGAGAGCTTCTCTCCAGGTTCCACTAAGCCCCTGCGGTCCCACAACCCATGTATAAAATAATCATACAGACACTTATATTGCTTACAAACTGTGTGGCCGTGGCTCCCCGTTGGGGAATCGAACCCCGGTCTCCCGCGTGACAGGCAAGGATACTCTGGTATGGGACAGAAAAATAACAAATATTTTTATTTAAAGCAGGTTGATTATAAATGCGTTCTCTTTCTAAAGAAGAAAAGGGGAGATGATATAGATATAATAAGATGAAGGGTAGATTAAGGAACTTCTAAAGAGCAACAACATGTTTAAAATGTTTTACATTGGTATAGATTTTAGTCTATTGATACAAACTTAAAGTTAATTTTGTTATACTGTGTATATATTTCTACTCATGTTTAAGGTATTATGTTTGTATAGCTCATTTTAAATTGAAATGGGTAATTAAAATAGATTAATAGTCATCTATGATAATCATACTCGTAGGCATGTTAGTTAAGTCTTCTAGATATACATAGAGATGTTTCAGATAGATAGGTAATCTTCAAATACTTCAAAGACCTACAGAATATGGCTTTTAAAATACTTTTGAAATTTAGACTTTCTGGACAGTGAAACATGTCTGCTCCTGGCAGCACTGATTTATTTCAGAGAGGAGGATGGGAATTAAAAACACTTCATATGGAATTTATCTTCACCTTGACAAAAATAGCCATTTGGGCAAGAAACTGTTCTTGCCTGGACTGCTTGATCAACTGGACATACAGGACCCATAGAAAGATGACCACTAAACTTTGCTTGACAAAATGGTCCTTCAGGTTCCTGCTTCACAGAGGAAACTGCCAGACATTCTACAAGACACTGAAAAAAATGACCAAGAGACTCTAGCCCTCTGGGCTGAGGATAAATGCCCCAACTTTACAAAGGAACATTAGGTGACTGTCCAGTCTGCCAGCTGTCTCTGTCTACCCTGCAAGACTCCCAAAATTGCTTGCATCCTTCTCCCGGTTCTCATGTAATATTATATCCGTCTGAAGTCTTTGATGTGGTTGAAGACTAGATAATTATAATTTCCTCAGTTATGATAAAAGATAAGTTAGATATAAAACCTTAGACTCACAAATATAAGATAGATAGGATATCTTCTTTAATATTGTAACTGTAATTCTTGCTTGATAATTGTTTTGTTATATGTAAGTGTACTATGTAAAAGTTAAAACCTTCCTTAAAAAAAAAAAAGAAAAGGGGAATTGCTATGGATATCGCTCTGTGTAAATAAAGTTCTGATTGGCCAGTGGCCAGGCAGGAAGTATAGGTGGGACAAGAGAAGAGAATTCTGGGAAGTAGAAGGCTGGGGAGACACTGCCAGCCGCCGCCATGAGAAGCAACATGTAAAGACACTGGTAAGCCACAAGCCATGTGGCAAAGTATAGATAAACAAAAATGGGTTAATTTAAGATAGAAAAAGTAGATAACAAGCAGCCTGCCACGGCCATACAGTTTGTAAACAATGTAAGTTTCTATGTACTTTCTTGGTTGGGTCTGAGCGACTGTGGGACTGGTGGTTAATAGAGATTTGTCCTGACTGTGCCAGACAGAAAAACTCCAACTGCACTACCCTGAAATGACATGATAAT
This sequence comes from Onychomys torridus, assembly GCF_903995425.1. Classification (NCBI taxonomy): domain Eukaryota; kingdom Metazoa; phylum Chordata; class Mammalia; order Rodentia; family Cricetidae; genus Onychomys; species Onychomys torridus. The sequence goes on along the minus strand of NC_050457.1, from coordinate 59,193,677 downwards.
TAGAGTTTGAGTTTCCCAAGCCTTTAATTCCTCAAGATTCCATTCAGTAAACTTCTACAAATGAGGAGGTATTGGATGTTATATGAGAGTGTAGTCTGCCATTTAGCTGAATTAAAAGAACATTAAGAATATTATAAATACTTACAATCATGCCTATAGACAAATGCTGTCTTATTCAGAGAAAATTTAGAATAAGAAGCAGATATTGATAAGATGCACAGCTGTTCAACATACCTAGTAGTGAGAAAGTATATAACCATAAAGAGTGTATGCATATCAGCCCCTCTAAGACTCACTGAACAACTTTGAAAAAGAAGACATAAGTTAGGAGAGGGATAATTTGGGAAAGTATAGAAGATATAAGCAGTGAATATGATCATAATGAGATCATATATGTATGAGAATTTCAAAGAAAAAATTAAAAATGAATTTGACACACACATATATATATATATATATTATATTATATTATATTATATATATATATATAATAAACCAAATTTTGAAATAAACTCCTATCTGTTCAATATTCTAAAGATTATTAGTATCTTTTATATAGTTCTGCCCATCTTTTTCACTGTTTTTCCTATAGATGCTATCTCTACATAGAGCATTAGAATATCTAATTTCTTTCATTTTTATATATTCACACTAAGTCTGAACAATATGACATATAAAATTGTATTCTGTTCCTCCTCCTAAGTCATACATTGAAGATCTAAACCATAATTTGATTATTTTAACATCATGAAGTGAGATAATTAAGACAAACAAAGTTCTATGGTGAATTATTTCTCCTAACGAATAAATGTAGACATGTAGACAATAGAATTTGACACTAGAAGCATAGCAGAAACTCTGAGATCTTACTCATTCTCCTTGCATCCATACTTGTTGAAAGACCATCTGAATACCAAGACACTCTCTGAAAGATGGGGAGAAACTTCACCAAAATTTGACCTTTCTAGTCTACCCATTCTATAATTTTAAGACTTCAGAACTGTGAAAAAAATCCCATTTTGAAGCCAATGAATCTTTGGTGGTGTTCTACAGAAAACCAAGATAACAAAGGCCAGATTATGCTGCTCCAAAACCAAGTACAAAGAAAAATGTCTCAAAATGTGTGTTAGGCTTGAAGACTGACTGAGAAAGGGGACAAAGCTACTCTGATGAAGTTTCAGACAAAAATGACATGGTTGTTGTCAAAGAAAAAAAAACTTCTACCAAGAATTTGAAGAAACCCATGATTGAACTGAATTGTCATTTTGTGTTTTGAGAAAGAATTTATGAACCATGAAACCAATTATCTAACTAAGGAGGGTTTTAAACAAAATTTTAGAGGTGAGATAACTGTCTTTCTTACTGTGTGAAACCAGTTGTGCATGCTTATAGAGAAACTGAAAGCTCAGTTGTCAAGGAAAGGAGAATCTGAACTTGGAGACTGAAAAACTCTTAGACTACTCATATTGAAAAGAAAAAGAAAAGATTTTCTTTTTTATTCTTTTTTCATTTTTAGGAGAATGCACAAAGTGCATTTGAAAAGGAAATTAGGGGATTGTGAACTGTGAAATTAATAACATACAACAACAGAATCCAAGAATAGAGATGGACTTAAATCAGTAGAATTAATACCAGTGTGGATTAAGGGCAGGCCGATAGCGACATTCAGCAGCCAAAATGCTTCACAGGACAAGGATAGGACTAAAGAATCCAGAGAGGCAATAGACGTTTCCAACTTGGCCAAGTACACCACAATTATTTCTTGCTGCCAAGTGGCATCCTAGAAGTCTTTGGGATTGGACCACTATGCAGAACATGTTGGTTTTGTACCCATTATTTGAACTTTTGCAGAGTAATCAATCAAACAGATATGTAGAAAGGTCATAATTCCTATCTTACATATAACTTCCTTGTTCTCGGTTTCTGAGTTGCATGAGACTTACTGTCATTCTTTTCCTTTCACCTTTTGCCCTTTGGAACTGGAATGTTTCCTAGGTCTTACTCACAAGGCTTTCTTGCAATGCATTACTATTTTTCCACTTGTCCAGAAATGTAATGGACATAACATCAAGAAGAATCTGTAACTTGAGTCTCCTCCATGTCTGATTAGGTGAGACTTCATGCATTCAAGTTCAACATTAGTACTTGAACAAATTAATATCTTGGGGCTTTGGGGATAAGAATATATATATATATATATATACATAAACAAAAAAACTTATTGCCTAGATTCATATGTCAAAACTTGTAAGAAAGCAATTAGGGTTAAAAGAGGTCCTATGATGGAGAGACTGAATTTGTTCCCTTTTTCTTTGTGTATGCATGCTCTGTACAACCAAAGAACATGGCTTTATACAACCTGGGAAAATGTCTCACTAAAGCACCTGCCTGTTCTGACAACATTATTTCAGAATGTCAGGCTTCATAGCTGTGAGCTAGCTAATTCCTGTTGCTGTGATATTATGCTATGACTCTGTGTTCACCTATTCATATTTTGGAATTGAAAAGTAAGATACAATCACAATAAAATGTAGAAGAAGTAGTAGTATTGAATAATAACTATAAGTCATAGAACAAACTGACTGATAGAAATGAGAATTATAAAGGATCATAAATAAAACTTCTATAATTCTTGTGGACTCTCAGAAGTACACTTCCAAATGTATTTTGCCATTTGGCAAAGGTATTTTTCTATTTTCTGTCTTTGGAATAAGTATTATCTCATAAATAAAATCAGAAACTTAATAAAGTTTTTTTTTAATTTTAAACATCTTAACCATTATGTAGTGCATCGAACTGTTCATTTATTTGGATGTTGTGGCACTGATTTCTGTTTTTAACACTACATTTCTTACTATAACTGTTTTTACTTAAATCAAAATTCAATATAATATTAGAAATTCATGTATTTCAGTACTGGAGATTGAAGGCAGGGGCTGGTTTCTGCCAAGAATTATTTTAATACTGAGCTAATCCATACCTTTCTGTCTTTGATTGTAAATAGTATTTGAATGTATGCTTCCTCTTTGGTGGCCAGTTTGGCTCATCTCACCTTTAGGTTTTGACAGGATAACACTCATTGTATTGCCATCCCAAATAAATTCTACTTTGATTTACATTTTAAGACAAGAATTGTGTAGCTAAATTTCCCTTACACATGTATTTTGAAAATTAATGTTTTTGTTGTTCCCTTATTTTGATATATTTTGATCTTGCAATGCAAGATATATGGGAGAGCTTGGCTTAGATTCTGATAAGATTTATCTTTGGTTATGTTCATGATGAAATGTTATGAATAATCTCTTTCTGTGTATGTATGTTAATGTTCTGAATCTTGTTTGATGCTGTAACACTCATATGACTGTTCAATTTAATTAAAATTTGTTTTATGTTCTGTATTGGTAATTTTTTATGTGTGATTGTTAAATATTAACACAAAATATCATAATTTAATCTTAGGACTCTTAGGTATCTTTTCCTTCTTTGGTCCCCTGGCCAGACTGATAGCTATGAACTCTATGATGGAATCTGCTTTAGAGGATAGTGAAGGTGAATTGCTGCATATTGAATTGTGAAAGTTTGACAGTTTTGTCCCTAAAGTTATTCTTTGCTATATGTTATTATGTTTTGAAATAGAAATTATTAAATAACTTATAATAATTGAGAAATTATCAGAAGCTTGCTCCAACAGTAGAAAGCATGTACCAAAGCAGACTCCAATCATAAGATACATATGAAGAAAGAAACCTCAACTAAGACCAAATTAATACAATTTTTTAGGTGAAATGGGGGAGCCTAGCTCAAGCAATCTATGTGAAAATACCAATATATCAGGAAGTAGTTGAAGGCCAAAAGCTAAACCTAAGAATCAGCCAATGAGTAGAACAATGAGTTGACTAAAATCAAGGAACATTTTTTTTTTCATATATATCTGTTGTGTGATATTTTGTTTGTGTTCTGACAAAGCTTGCCTGGAGACCAGAGGGTAGAGCTAGGCACTAGTTAACCATAGAGGCCAGGCAGTGGCAGTACACACCTTTGTTTCTAGCACTTGGGAAGCTCATACTTTTAATCCCAGCATTTGGGAAGCTTATATCCTTGATCCCAGCTCTTGGAAGGCTCATTCCTTTAATCCCAGCACTTGGGAGGCTCACATCTTTGCTCCTAGTACTTGGGAGGCTCACACTTTTAATACTAGAACAATTGGAGGTGAAGACAGGAATATGAGGTGGATAGAGAAAGGATCTTGCCCCCCTTCTCAATCTGAGGATTCCAGAGAAGTAAAAAGTCACAAGTGACTGCTGTTTTGCTTCTCTGATCTTTCAGGTTATTACCCTGGTATTTGACTCCTGGGTTTTATTAATAAGACTAATTAGGTTCATGCTTCATCTATCTATACTTTACAGTCTATAAATCAGAGAAAATATGCTATTTGACTTTCTAATTCTAGCATACTGAGTTTAATATGTTTATCTGTAATTTCATATGTTTTCCAAAAATACACATTTCACTCACTAATATGGCTGAATACAATGCCATTCTGTGAAAAGAACACATTTTCTTTATCCATTAATATGTTAATGAACACCTACACTGACTTCTCAGCTTTGTTAATACAAATAATGCTTCAATACACATAAAGGTGCAAATGTCTGGATAGTATATGCTGAAATTTTATTTGAATGTGGGTCACCCAGAGATTATGTTTAGATGTTGTGGTAGTTTGAAATAAAATGGTCCCCAAAGGGAGTGACATTATTTGGAAGTGTGCCTTTGTTGAAGTAGGTATGTCCCTGTTGGAGGAAGTGTGTCCCCGTGGGAGTGGACTTTGAGGTCTTTTTTGCTCATGATTCCCTCAGTGTGAGACTCAGAGCATTTCCTGTAGTCTGTAAGATGTAGGAATCCCAGCTACCTCTCCAGCATCATTTTTGTCTTCTTTATAAGAGTTACCATGGTCATGATGTCTCTCCACAGCAAAAGAAACCATAATTAAGACAGAAGTTGGTACCAGGGACTGGAGTATTGTTGTGATGGTCCTCACCATGTTATTATTTGGAATAATTTGAACTTATGTACTTTGTGTTATGAAAACAATGGAATGATTTAAGCACCGCTTAATGGGCCATACTAGTAGGATCATGGAAGACAGTGGTACTGATTGTGATCATTGAACTGTGGGGGATCTATCTCAACAGGTTTCAGAGGACAATAATTTTAATATATTGCCCAGTGATCTTTCTTGTGATAATTTAGGGAAGAACGTGGCTGGGTTTGCCTTTATCTGGAATCTTCTTGAGGCCAAAGTGAAGAGATGTGGGTTAATTCCATTGGTAGAGGAAATCTCAAAACAGCCTCGTATAGACTTTGTCCTGTGGTTAGGAGTGGTAACTCTAATGAAGATATTTAATGGAAAGGGGCAAGAAAATGTAAAATTTGAGGAGAAAATGAATGGTGTTAAGTGTTGTGTTCAAGAACATAAACAGATTAAAAATGGAATAGAGAGTAGTGACCTCAGGGCAAGATCTCACCTGGATAAATTTACAGTTTATGAAAAGGAATTAAATAACAGTTTAGAGCCTGGTGCGGTGGTGCACGTCTTTAATCCCAGAACTGGGAAAGCAGAGACTGGCAGATCTCTGAGTTCGATGCCAACGTGGTCAAAAGAGCAAATTCCAGAACAGCCAAACTTAGGCAGTGAGGGACAGGAAGCTGGTGAAGATGTCATTGAACAGGGGCCACATATTCTAGCCTCAGTAAGCAGTAGAACTTGGCAGGTTCAGCCACATGTTTCTGGGTTTAGAGTTAAGGATAGAAGAAATAAGAGATGGAATTTGTCTCTATGCCTAAGGAAAGCTACTGAGTCCAGATGTGTGTCAGGCATGTCCCTGAATGGAAGCCTAAAAAAGACATTTCCTGAAGCTGTGAAGTGAAAGTCTGGATTGCCTTGGAGACCCCAAGAGATAGAGATGCCAGAGGTTTTTGATGCCTGTGGAGAAGAGCTGCTAACGGGGAGTAGAAACAACCTAAAAAATAAGTGTCTTGCTGTCAACAAAGCTGGAAGGATTGGATATTTCTGAAAAGCATTTTGACATCAAACATGGAAATCCAAAGTTTGGAATTTGCCAAGCTGGTTTTCAGTCTTGCTTTGGTCCAATATTTTCTCACTATGCTCCATTTCCTATGTTTTGGAATGATAATGCATATGCTGTGTCATTATGTGTTGGAAGTATGGAATCTGTTTTTTGATTTTGATTTTCTGGGGGATTGCAGTTAAGAGATTGCATGAATCTCAGAAGAGACTTTGAACTTTGGAGTTTTACATACTTTTGAGATTCTGATAGACTAGGGGGACATAGAAGATGGACTAAATGCATTTTTGCATTATGCTATAGCTTCAAGATTTCAGAGGCCAGGGAGTGGACTGTGGTTGTTTGAGGAAAATGGTCCCCAAGGGAACTGGCATTATAAGTAGGTATGGCCTTATTGGAGGAAGTATGTCAGTGCTGTGGTGGGTTTTGATGTCTCTTTTGCTCAAGCTTCACTCAGTGTGAGATATGGACTATTTGATGTTTCCTACAAGATGTATGAATCTTAGCTACCTCTCTAGCAGCATATCTGCCCACATGCTGCCATGCTCCCTGCCATGATGGCAATGAACTAAACTTCTGAACTGTAAACTGTCACCTCAATTAAATATTTCACTTTATTATAGTTGTCATGGTCTTGGTGTCTCTTCCCAGAAATAGGAACTATAAATAAGACAGATGTAGATTTTTGAATCAGGGGTTGGGGACAGGAACTGACATTACAAAAGTCTTAGAGAAGTAATATCCTGCTCAGCCATCATGATTCTCAATGGCAGGCCATAAAACTAGCATGCTCCCTTTATTTAGAAGAACAACAAAGAGATAGGAACATCAAGAAAGTGTAGTTTCCATCAGGTGTCAACAAGATGAGTCATTTGGAGAAGGACCTTACCACCAAGGCTGATTTTGATAACAGGAACCACAAAATAGAAGGAAAGAAATATCACCAAACATAGATTATTTTCTGATGTCTATAACTCTACCAATGTTCTTTTGTATACTCATACACACACACACACACACACACACACACACACACACACACATACACACACACAAAAATGACAATGGTAACAATGGTAGCAGTATCTTCTCTTGGGGACATTGCAAGACTAGAAGACTAATTTGTGGACTTTGGATTCTGATTTTTTTGGATATTGCCAAAGAAAGCATGATGCAATACAAACTCTAGGACCCAAATTTCTTGTAAAAAAAAAAAAAAAAAAGAAAGAAAAAGAAATGTGTTGTTTCTTGAGGCAAAACTGGAGCAGGAGGCAACATTCCATTCCTCCCACAGACCATGTGTTCTTTGAGTGAGAGGGAATCTTGAGCTGCATACTCCTTATTGCTACTGCTAAAATCTCATGGACCAAAGTATCCTAAAATAAATGCATGGAATCTACCCTAGTCTACAGAAGGAATGACAAAACACTCCTGACTTAAGTGTATCATATTAGTGACTAGTTACAAAAGTCAGGACTGTCAGAATTGCTGACATTAACAACCGTTTTATTAATTTTGCTTTGTTTTTGAATATTATCTGTGAAATCAGAAATACTGCCTTCCAATTTGTTACATTGTTTGCCCCATTTTAGGAAAAACATGTTTTGTGCTCTATGGATAGTCAGAAAATATATTAAATCTGTTTTGTTATTTGAGAAAAAGATAACTTTGTAATAGTTTAAAATTCATTCAATAAGACAAATATTTCTTGTTCTTTATTTCATTTACTTGAGGTGGGGGCTACTCTAGTCTAAAGGGCATCTGTAACTTACTGGGAAAACCAATCTGGCCTCAAATTTCTTATGATCTCTCTTTTGACTGTTAGAATTATAAGTGTATTCATCATGCCTAGCTCCAAAGTGACTAGAACTTTTTTTTTTTCCTCTTTTTAAAATTTTTTTTATTATGTGTTTTAATTTTATACATCAGCCATGGGTTCCCCTGTCTAGGACTTTTACATGACACAAAGTTATATGTTTACAGTCCACTTTCTAAAGTACAGTGCTATGCCCCTGACTGATACTCTTGGACCACCCAAGAGGACTTATTAAATACTAATAATGTAACTTTCTCTTCATGACGAAAAATTTTAAAGAAAATTATATAAACTAAATTTAGAGAATCTAAATGCATATTTTTTTTAAGAAAATACACAATTTCATTCAAGATTTTGCTCTATTTATCCAAACTGAAATGTTTTCCAAGTTACTAAAAATGAAACTAATCAGGATTCTCTAGAGGGGCAGAACTGATGGAATGAATGAATGAATGAATGAATGAGTGTGTGTGTGTGTGTGTGTGTGTGTGTGTGTGTGTGTGTGTGTGATTTATTAGAGTGGCTTGAGACTATGATCCAGCTACTCCAACAATGGCTGTCTACTAACAGAAAGTCCATGAATCCAGCAGTAGTACAGTCCAGAATGCTGGATGTCTTAGCTGGTCCTTGGTACACTAAAGAACCCAAAAAAGTAGAATCTAGTGCTAATGAAGGAATAGACTTGCTAGTGAGGGCAAGCAAATAATGAAAGAAAGCTTACTTCTTCCATATCCCTTATACAGACTGCCATTAGAAGGTGTGGGCCAGATTAACAGTGATCTTCTCACTTCAAATGGTATAAGAGAAAAAAAAAAAACTCTCATAAGTGTACACAGATGCTTGGGTTTTAGTACATTTCAGAGATAATCAAGTTGACAACCAAGAGTAGCTTTCATTATTCTATATCTTTTAAATATTACATACAATCAAATTTCTTATTTCAAGCTTAATTTCCAAATGAAAACAATAAACATGTCAAAATTATGACTAACACGATATAACTATCCCATGTACAACTTCAAATGCATTAAAAATTTTAGAATAGGTGGCAAAGTCCATGCAGGGATACTTTTTTAAATATTTCAACACTTAAATATAGCAACCACTGATTGATGTTACATGGCACAATAAAGGAATACAGGAAAGAATACATAAGTATCGGTACAAACACATTCTTAATAGAACACGGCAGAAACACTCATGTCAATCATAATCCTCATTTCCACAATGGTCATATGGCCTCAGTTGGTATTTATAACTACCTTCCTCTACTACCCATTTGTTTTTCCTCCACCCTCAGCAATCATCTCAACAGGCCTTGTTTCTTTTCCCAGAGGAGTGACCCAAATCTTCATTCCTGAAGAGTCTGTGCTCTTTGTCATCCTGCCTGGAATAAGTTATTGTATTTAAACACTGACTTCAATCACAGGGCATAGTAGCTAGCACCAAGAGATTCCCTAAAGAATTTCCTGCACTCCAGACATAATCTTTCTTACCTCCATTATGGAGAAGCAATCCCATTTACCCCTGGTAATTTGGATCAATCACAGCCCCCCCCTTAACATTGTTATTCCTTTGTTATTGACCTAAGGGTATCAGAAACTCAACGTGGTCATGGAGAAGTCTGAACTTCCAGTTCAGTGTAACGTTTGTTGTGTCTCCTGACATGAGCATTCTCAACTTGAGAAACAAATATTTTAGGCCAGCAGAATTTAAGGTCATGGGAAAAGGAAGCAGAAAAAACAAAGTCATTCTTGTTGCATGTCAGAACCTAGCTATAGAACCCAATCTGGTCAGTGTACCCTGAATCTGGATATGACCTTGACTGTATGAATCCCTAGATATAATCTATAGTGTGTGCCGAGCAATTCTGTTAAAATTGTTCTGTCATGAAAAAGTTTTGGGGAAGGGGTGTTCTATTCATATTTACTGTAGACTTACTGACATTTATTTACAGGTTTTCCTAACCATGTTTTTCTGAATTCAAACAACTTTCCTTGGGTCATTGCTTTCTTTGTTTAATAATATGTAATTGCTTTCACGCTTAATAGTACACTGGAGTAAGATTGTCTACAGCATTAACCTGTATTCTGCCACATTCTTTCATGTCCTCAAACGCCAAGTCCATCAGACAAGATTTGCACAGGCTGATGAAAGTCGACATTGAACATTCAATTATTTACATAGTTCAAGTTTGGATTTTCTTTAAGTAGTTCATGGCTGTGACCTGGTTCATCTCACTTGAAATAAGGAAGTATTTAACTTAATGTTGACTTTATAGGAGTCCACACTTTGAGAGACTTTGGATTTTAAGAGACTTTGGATTTTTTAAAGAGTCTGAATTTTTAAACATATTCAGATTTGTAAGACTGTGAGGTGGTTTGTAAAATGTTTAATATTATGATGCTTGTACTAATGTGTAAATTGGGGGATGGAAAAGAAAATAAATGCTATGGCTTAGTAGTGATATGTTTGTGTGTCAAGTTGAAAAGGGGTCAGTTGTGGTGGCTAGTTTTATATCAGCTTGACACAAATTAGAGTCATCAGAGAGAATGGAACCTGAATTGAGAAATGTCTAAAATGTCTCCATTAGATGCGGCTGCAGACAAGTCTCTCTCTCTCTCTCTCTCTCTCTCTCTCTCTCTCTCTCTCTCTCTACACACACACACACACACACACACACACACACACACACACTTTGCTTAACTAGTGATTGATATGGGAGATCTCAGCCGTTGTGGGTGCTTCCATCCTTGCACTGATAGTCCTTCGTGCTATAAGAAAGCAGGCTGAGAAAGCCATAAGAAGCAAACCAGTAAGCAGAACCCCTCCATGGCCTCTGCATCAACTCCTGCCTCCAGGTTCCTGACCTTCTTGAATTCTTGTCCTGACTACCTTGAATGATGAGTGGTGTAAGGCAAATAAACCCTTCCCTCCCTAATTGGTTTTTGGTTATGGTGTTTCATCCACAGCCAGAGTAAACCAAACTAGGTAAAATTTTAAGATAAAATAGACTTTCCCCAGAGAAAATCTTATATCTACTAAAGTACTTGATAGGTAGCATCATGACACATGATGCTAAGCATTTTGGAAAACTGAGGCAGTGTTTAAGAGATAAGCATCTCGAAGCCAGAAAGTTTGTTCTTTGGTTCTTGCTTGTAAGCTTTGAATATCCAATTCTTCTTCTATCCCTCTGCTCCAACATTACATACTCTTATCCCACTAGAATTGTAAGGCCCCCAAATCCTTCTCGGTTGTAATTGTTCTGGTCATGATGGTGTATAAAAGGAATAGAAAAGTAAATAATGCATAGAGCATAAAATGAGGAAATCTACAACATATATCTAAAAAGGTTAAAATTAACTGAAAATATGTGTTAAATAATATTACATTATTGTGCTTGTCAAAAATTAGTTTTTCATTTGTTCCTTATAATCTGATCATTTAGCCAATGACTCTATTATTCTAGATATTTAGGTTTCAGCAAGTGTCAACAAGAATTCCCAATTGTCAATTTAATGAAGACAATTCTTGCCATAATTACTACATTAATATTTGTGCATTTTATTCTATATACTATTCTATAATATTTCTGATGATATTAAATGAACAGATATATCTAATATTATCAGTGGACATTTCTGACTGAGGATTTTTTTTGTTATTCTAATCAGTTACAAAATCCAAGTTATGTATTTTTGTGAAAATATAACTCAAATTGAATTTTAACATGAGTAAAATTCATGTATCATGTAAATAATTGGTTTTAAATCATTATTAGTGAAATTAGTCAGTAGGTGGAGATTTCCATACACAATTACACAAAGTAAAAGACATGCTCAAAATGAACACTAGGGGGCAACCTTACTTGGAACAATCCAGTGAGGGGACATGAAGAAGATACTGATTTATTACAGTATTAAAAATAATCATTACCAACAATTCAAAATTTTCATATGGAATGCAATAACCTGTATCTAGTTTATGAATGATATAATTATTTGTACAATAAAATTTCCCTTTATTTATGATTTTAATTGGAGCCCAGTTGATTGACAAAAATTATTCTGTCCAGAACACTTCTCACTTCCATATCTCATACATTCAGTTCTATGTTCCTATTAGAGTGTGATGACTGTGATGGTAATTTCCATTTTGTAATGTAGGCTCACAATAGATTTTTTTAAGACCATTGCTTCCTTGGATCAGCAAAAGTTTGCAGCTTAGAATAACACAGTTCTTTATGTGAAGTAGCTAGGCATGGCAAATTGGATAGGCAGTATTTGTTTACTAAACAATGTAAATTAAAAATGAAACTTCTCATGCTGTGATAACTTGATTTAAATTGTACTCAAAGAATTTCAAGATTACACACAGAGAAAAACATGTAAGATGGAAATTAGTGAAGTTATTTAGAAAGTAAATGGAAAATAAAGTAAAAAAAAATAAGCAAAATGGAAACCATGGGAGGAAATAAAGCTAATTAGGAGAAAGCCTTTTATTAGTGTGAAAGTTGGATAAAAATGTAGGTGAGCTCTCTCTCTCTCTCTCTCTCTCTCTCTCTCTCACACACACACACACACACACACACACACACACACACATGTCACCCATTGTTATTTTCTAACTATAGTCTGGACAGGAATTCATTTCATCTGCCAGTCGAGATACTATGTTTTCTATTTTTTTATGTGTGAAATCTATCAGCTATTATAGTTAGAGATTTTTAGAGTCCCATATACCTGTGAAACACTGTAACTTCTTCCCTCCTCAAAAAGTGTCTAAGTCGCTGACATCCTGTCCACAGTACTTAATACATTTCAGTGTTACTCTTTCCTGAAGGATTTTGTGATTCCATATGCTCAAAAATTGTCTTCCTGCTTTGTTTTTCTTACATGTTCTTAATCTGGTCTGCTGGTATGTACTAACATAAGGGCATATTTAGTTTGTTAGCATCTTCCTACTCGATCAGACGCTACAAAGTGAAATGTTCAGTGCTTCAATAAAAGCTATGTTGGTGGAAAACACAGCTGCTGTAACAAAGAAAATAAGAAGTTTATTTTGAAGTCAACTACGTATGACCAAAGCTCAGAAAATTCTGATTTAAGTTACTCTGAGCAGTGTGCTTTCCAACAGGAGAAGGTATATGAACGTTTATAGTCACAAAACAAAGAAAGTCATACATAGTACATTTACCATATTAATGAATAGGAGCATTAAGCAGGTGGGCAACAGAGAAATCTTTAGGTTGTTGATATTCTCTTTTAGCATTATTTGCTTTAGGATTAGAGGAAGATATAATTTTGCTACACTTTGCCATACACTCTAATATCAATCAGTAGTCAAAATGTTCAGTGAGCTATAGAGTTGGAAACTAAATTGTTATCAAATGGAATAAAATCTACGAAGATAATTTTGGCTCATTGCCTAAAGCATTCTACAGTTTTTGCAGACATGGAATTCTACTCTGTTGGGGTCAAGTAGCATACAGTGCACCTTATGTAGACTCAGGTTCTGTAGGAAACATCAGTTTCTCAGTAAAATTCTTTTTGAGATTCCTAGAGTATCTCATGCACATGCATGCTTTAACACACATGGATGTCCTAATTCATGTGCTTGGAACATAGGGCATTTCTGACTGTCATGCTGATATGTTCTATATGTTGGAAGAAAGAAAAAATCTAAGCTAAAGTCAGTCTTGTTTTTAGCAAAAAAAAATCCACCCTCTCTGCTACAAAGAGAATGTGTGTCTACCATCCTTTCTATCCTCTTTAATCCTCCATTATTAATTAATCACAAAGCCTTTAAAGTGTGTCATATTCTCTCTAAAACCATCTGTGCTTCTTCATCTTTCCTTCTGTTCTCTGGTGTCCATATCCTAATGTACACAGATAGCCACTTAACTTCTTAATCTGTTCCTATTTCCTCCCCCCCACACATATGCTGATTGTATGAAATATAGAAATTGTTTTCTTTTGGTACTTAAAAATACAACTAAAATCTCATTTTAGCCCCATAACCATCCATAATTTTCTACCTACACAAACACCAAATCCATTTTGTTCTGCATCTCTAGCCACCATGGTTCAATATTATGGTTTGTTCACATAAGGAACTGCAGAGATGCCTCTTTAGTTAAGGATGCTTACTGATCTTTCAGAAGATAAGAGGTTCAGTTCTCAGCACCTACATACTGCAGTTTCTAACTGTCTATAACTTAAGGCCAAGCAATCTGATGCTCTTATCTGGCCTCCAAAGGCACCAACAGTGATTGCCATGTGCCTACATACTCCAATATGAGAACACACACACACACACACACACACACACACACACACACACACACACACACCTGAAAATTAAAAACAAACCCCAAAATACATGAACGTAAACACTGTGCTTCATTTGCACAAGGCTCCCCTCAGTTGTAAATTATTTTCTCAGAATGCGGTGTTCCTGACTTGTTCTTATCTGTGGAGTCAGTTTAAGTTGCAGTAACTCAAGCAAGCATTCAATTTAAATTATTCTCTATCCAAACTTCCTCCAAAAATCAGTTACTCCAAAATTCCATTCATGTATTTCTAATCATTGATGGGGATTTTTTCCATTTATCTTTATTAAGAAATTTTCTACTCACTCCACGGACCACCCACAGATCCTCCCTCCTCCCTCCTCCCTCCTCCCACCTCCCAGCCCTCCCTCCTAAGCCACCCCACATCCCCACATCCCCACACCCCCCAAATCGAGGTCTCCCATGGGGAGTCAGCAGAGCCTGGCACACTGAGCCTAGGCAGGTCCAAGCCCCTTCCCACTGCACCAAGGCTGTGCAAGGCGTCACACCACAGGTACCAGATGACGTCGGGAAGGAAAAATGATGGGGATTTAAAGAGAGTTCTTTGTTGCTTCTTTTAAACTCTAAGGGAGAGGATGTTCCAACATACTCATCACCTCTGTGATAAAACATGACACATGTTGGGTATATAGGTGCTGGAATATACTGTCTAGAACATAGAGTCAGGATTCAGTACCAAGTTGCAGAAAAGATGGACCTTAGAATGTGGAAGCTCTTATTCGAATTTCAGCTCTTTAGCTTTCCTGAATATCTTTTATTTTGAATATCTGTAAGAAAGATTCCTTTTAAAGGAAATTTCAGGAAAGTTTCCATTGTAGATGACCTAATCATTGTTGTATTTTTTTTTAATGTAATATTGTCAAATTTAAAGTAACACCGACTTGTCAGGAGAATAAAACAAAGTTGTGTAAGAGTTAATACAATAGTTAAAGGCACAAAAATATATGGTAAGGATTCATTTAGGAAATAGGCACAAGAAGATGAATTAAGGACTAATAAACTAATCATTCATTGCTTTAAAAAGTTGGGTGGGCTGGGGGGAAGGTGGGGGTGGGGACAGGAGGGGGAAGGACAGGGGAAGCCATGGCTGATATGTAAAATTGAATTAAATTAAATTATGAAAAAAAGTTGATAACCCATTCAATGGGGTGATAAAAAGAGTGAAATTTGTAAACTGATGATGATATTTAATTAACAGTCCTCATCTGAGTAGCATCGTTTCTCAGAGTCATGTGAATGGTTCTGAATGTATGGAGAACTCTTAAACTGGAAGTAAAAGAAAAAAGAAAACATTAATCTTTGCAACATGCAAGAAAATCTGCTTTCCTCTCTCATGGTAAAGCAGTACTTGGGGCAGAAAGAGCTATCAAGCACTATCACCTTACATCTTCTTACATAAAACGGGCTGGAACAAATTTGGCCATTTTCAGAAATGAACACTGCCATGAAAAGATAAAAAGACTGATTACTATTGAAAACCCAAACAGATATTTTAGTTTAAATTGATTTGGTGTAATTTGGATGGAACCACATCTTGTTTATTTCTAATTTGCATACATTCAGCTGGAAACAAAGACAATGCATTTGTAGCTATGTCCAAGGCAAAAGTGCAAATGACTTATGTCCATGTTGATCATTCCAGTTTAGTGTGCAGCAGATAAGTAAGAATTCTGATAGCATGTGTGATGCCTAGAAATTCTTCAACTAATGCGGAATAAATGAACTTTTAGTGTTGTTTCCCCATGAAGAATTTAGAGGCAAATTTAATAATGACTTCATATTTAACAGCAAGTGCCAGAAAAAAAAAAATCTAAGGATATTTCAAGTATAGAAATTACTTAAAATTTTAAAGATGACTGTCACAGGAGCATCTGAGGATATAGCTGGATTACAACAAAATTGATGTTTAGCAAATATCTTCATTACACAAGAAAACAACTTCTTTAGTGAGGATTTATCTCCTTCCTGAATGTGTATTTTGAGTTATTTGAGCTCCATTTATTTGTTCATTCTATCAAAATTTAATAAGTTTTTTTTGTGGGTTAACTTTATTTATTACATTTTCCTTGGCTTATAAAGATATATGAATCAGCAAATTCCAGCAACCTGCACCTTGCCTGTGCCTCAGTAGTGGACCCATCAAGACAAGTTCCCCAGTCATGGAGGAGCCTTCCAAAAACATATTTCCAAGCCTGCCTTTATTGGGCTGGTTCCAGAATCTAGACATACGAGAGAAGTCCAGGCTGATGAGGTCAAGGTCAAACATTAAACTGGTGTAATTTCTATAATTCCCATGAGATGACTAGCTGCAGCATCCTGAGATCACTAACAAATATCCCTACCTTGGCAATAATATTTGGCTCAGACAAAGGAATGAGAAACTGTAGGAACATTAGCAGCTCTGTGTGTTTATGAGACTACAAGGAAGCCATATCTGAAATGGTGAAGAACTTTTAAGTCCGTTGGCTCCCATAGTTCCCTTAAAAATAATTGTATCAGGATTGCAGGATGAAACCCAGGGTCACTATCTGCACAATTGCCTGCATTTCATAGCTGTCAAATCTTCATATCAGAAAAAGATCCCAAAGGGTCTTTGTCAGTCACTCTATTTCTAAACTCCAAGGGAAATATCCACTGGCATCTGAAGACAGACCCATAAGGTGAAGAAGCCAGGAAGAGTCTGCCTGAGGTCCCGGAGGTAGACAGGCTTGCCAGACTGGCAGAGAGCTCAGGGAACACAGACATGAAAACTAAATTAAAAGCTAGTGGGTTACCTCTGGAAAGAGGTTCTTCATGAATGAAATTTAAATAGCAGTTGTATCCTGATGGAGATGTTCTACCTAAATCATTGTTTTCAAAAGCCTCACTTTGAAAGGGAAAATGTGAACAGTGGTATTTTAAAGAATACATATTATTTTCAATTTTGACAGAAACGTTCTGTAATAGATTTCAGATGGAATTTCCTACAATTTTCAAGTTACCTACAGCAAAACTTGGGATACATCCAAAAGCAGTACACAGAAATATATATATAATAAGTCAGATAGGAATGGTATCTGTATCTAGCAGCTAATTAAATGAAGGTGCTAGCTAGGCTATAATGTCTTAATTCAGGCATGGGCATCAAGAAGCTAATCTTTTGTGCAGCCCTACTATGTGACTGCTACTTGCTAAGAACTTAATGACTTAGCCAAGGTAGTAGACAAGATTTAAGATTTGAATTGATGTCACCTTAGGCCAGAAAACCTTCAGGATGTAGTAGCTAATCCCTTCTACGGGGGCTATATCTATGTGTAACATTAATGAAACAATGATACATGTCTTGGGATTGGTTTTTGTTGGTTTCTTTCTTTGTGTTTTATTTTTGTGGATCTTGTTGTTGTCTTGGGTGCCATATGAAAATAAGCTGAGCTGTCCATGAGTAGGAAGGCAGTAAGCAGTCTCCTCCGGGGCTTCTGCTTTAATCCCTGCTTTCAGGTTCCTGCTCTGAGTTCTTGCCCTGACTTCCCTCAGCGATGTAATATAATATATGAAAAATAACTTCTTTCCTCTCTTAGTGGCTTTTCATCATGTTGTTTTCTTACACCTATATAAACTCTAATGAAGATGCACATGAGTCTGGAAATGTATGTAAGTGGTAGAATACTGGCCTATCTTCACTACACCCAGCGTTTGATTCTCAGCAATGATGAAGAAAACAGGGAAAGAAAATAAAAAGAAAGAAAGAGGGGAGTGGGTGAAAGAAGGAAGGAAGAAAGGAAGGAAAAACTTTGTCTTGGTATTTAATCATGACATTCTATTTCATAATTAATAGCAATTTGTATTGATTAAAATAAAAGAGTTTCTATCAAGTTCAGTGTAACTGGCTTTATGAGGAAGGGCATCAAGACCATGATAGGGAAACCTACAGAGACAACCAAACCAAACCAGTGGGAACTCATGACATTTAGACCAACACCTATGGAGCCTCCATGGGACTGGACTAGGCCCTCTGCATAAGGAGATAGTTGTATAGCTTGATCTGCTTAAGGGGCCCCCAGCAGTAGGATCAACACCCATCCCTGGTGCATGAGCTGGCTTTTTAGAGCCTGCTACCTATGGAGGGACTCCTCTCACAGCCTTGAGGCAGTAGAGAGGGGCTTGGACCTGCCTCCACTGAATGTACCAGATTGCTGAATCCCCATGGAAGGCCTTACCTTCTTATAGAAGGGAATGGGGGTGGGTGGTTGAAGGCTGAAGGGGCGGGAAGAGAGAAGAGGGGGATCTATGATCTGTATATAAAGTGAATAATAAAATTTCTTAATAAAAATAATAAAAGATTAAAAAATTATGAATTGTATTTCTCTATTTTTCAACAGATTGCTCAGTTAGTTCTATCATTTTGTTTGTTTGGCTGGCTGTTCTGCATGCTTTGTTTTCTGATTTGTTTTGTTCTGTTTTGGTTCTTAACTTGCCTGCTAAGTTTCTTCCTGGCATTTTTTTCTTGAACCACCTTTATCCTAACATAAACTAGAGCAGTTTTATTTAGTAAAGAAGAAAATGAAATAAGGCTTCATGTTTGTGTGTTTGTACTTGAACAAACTTAACTGGGAAAAATGTGACAACATATTACCCAGTGAGTCCTGCATTATTGTGTTCTTTAATCTGACCTTCCCTTTCAAGATTGAAAATTTAAAACATGCGTGCTAAACAAAGCAGTGATGGCATCTTATACCCTTAAAGACACCTATTAGTCATGTCCAGGACAAATTGGGATTTATGACTCAAACATAATTCTTCCAAATATGCTGGCTATTCATAAAAAGACAGAGATATATAGCTCAAAAATAACAGGCAGAAATAATGAGGTACTTCACTCTGCTGCACGGATGTTCCTCTGGAATATATAGCAAAGTCCCCACATAGTATGAATAGGTTTTTGACAATACTGCAGATGTATGCTTCTAACTTCTAAATCAAGCAAATTCCTGAGTCAAAACAAATGAGCAGCTCCAGAGGAGATCAAAAAAATAGAAATATGTGTATGAAGCATGAACTGAAGATTAATGTGAAGGTCCATATACTTTCAAAAACCTTAGCACTGGTGTCTACTGTGCCTCAAGGAGAAAGTTAAGAATGTCACCTATCATTCAAAATGCGTATTCTACTCATCAGAAACATTCCATAAATTATGATGAATTGTGGAGAAGCAACATGCAAATTTTATAGGAGTAGTTGCCAATACAATGGCCAAATATAACATAAAATATGTACGAAATCACAAAACAATTATATGAATACTGTCAAGAGCAAGACAAAGTATAATGCCTTTTTTATACTTACTGAACAAAATTACTTAAATATTTATATTTAATTCCTTTAAGAATGATACAAAAAGGATTCATTTTTTTCTATTTAAATATTTTGGGTTTTTATCAGCCATCTAACTTTAAGTAACATATCAACCTTATTTTCAGGATATTACTTATCCTTGAAGACTGAGCAAAGCTCTAGTTGTGCTGAAAAATTGAAACCAAATAAATTTCCTTTTTTTTCCCCAAGACTGGGTTTCTCTGTGTAGCCTTTGCTGTAACTCACTTGGTAGCCCAGGCTGGCCTCAAACTCATAGGGATCCGCCTGCCTCTGCCTCCCAAGTGCTGGGATTAAAGGCGTGCACCACCACTGCCTGGCCCAAATACATTTTCTAAGTTCCCACAACTGTCATTTTCATTTTCCCCAATTCAACCTAATAAAAATCATTCCCAAAAATCAGAGATACCAACTATGTTTCTCCAATAGACACAAGCAGGCTCCAGTCATATAAATGAATAATAAAGTATAAATCTTAAAATGCACAAGGTTTAAGAATAATTGAATTTTTGCTTAATATCTCATAGCAGGAATTGTTTAATGTGAATTGTAATATAATAAAGAAAAGTAACATTAAGTTATTGTTTAAAGACATTAGCAATTTCTAATTAACACTAATATCTTGGAGTTTCACTATGAGTTAGAATGAAAGAGATTTTACTTTATTATAAGAACTCCATGAAAGAGACTGGCATTTGTTTTTTCTATATAACCTTCTCACCCATGTTTCTAAGGAATGCAATGACAGATATATATTCAATGTCAATTTTTCCAATGAATGTTGCAGAAAGTTTAAAGAGTACACCACACAAAAAAAGAAATGAGCATAGG
Organism: Onychomys torridus; assembly: GCF_903995425.1. Taxonomy (NCBI): domain Eukaryota; kingdom Metazoa; phylum Chordata; class Mammalia; order Rodentia; family Cricetidae; genus Onychomys; species Onychomys torridus. The sequence continues at coordinate 59,173,240 of NC_050457.1, read as the reverse complement.
AGTCATATATTGGTGAGGAGAAAAACAAAGAATCCAATTCAATATCAAGATGCTTAGTGCATAACATCTACTAATCAAAGTTTAAATTTCAAATTCTTTAAATTGTAATATTAAGAAGGTTATACCAGACATGGGAAAGAACCCTGATATTTAGTTTCAGGCCTAATTTGTTCCCAGAAGCCATGTATGTCTAGAGTGTTTTATGTGATATATCATTCTGCTGGGAATTGAAAGCTGAGTTCGCACATCTCAAACCACAGAGAGCAAGAGAAGAATGAAAACTAGGAATGACACATGGTATTTGGCCCTATTAACACATTTTCTCCAGCCATGACATACCTTCTAAACCTCCAGCTGGGGACCAAGTATTCAAATGCCTGAAAATGTAGGGAAATTTTAATACAAACCAGCACATTCCACTCCCTGGCTCCTAGCTTGTGGACTTGTCATAACGAAAAATTTGTATTTTATCCTAATTCAAAAGTTCCAATAGCCTTTGAGTGTCCTGACACTTATAAAGTGTAAAGTTTAAAGTCTCTAATGAGACTCAAAGCAAACTACTAACTGTAATGCTTTGTTGTTAAAAATCTAAAAGCAAATTGCATGCTTCTAAAATATAGTTAGCACAGAAAATAGGTTGCCATTCAAAAAGGAGCAATGGAAGGCATGGTGAGATAATACTGGAAAAAAATTAAAAAAAAAAAAAAAAAGATAGACCAAAACCTAGCTGGGGAAACTCTAAATGCTGTTGCTCCATGTCTGATGCCAAAAACAAAGAGGGCTCATTGCTGCCTGACCATTTCCATTTTGGGGGCTGGCCCCAGTGTCCGTGAGTCGCTACTTTTGAAAGATAGGTGATGGCTCTGGCACGTCAAAAATCATGTGTCTCCAAAGGCATTCATGCCTCTCTTTCAGGGCTTCACACAAGGTTCTCTTAGGGCTCTTATGTAGAGACTCTCCTCCCACATGCCTGACCTCAGCATCTCTCTGAAGCAGTGGAGGAAGATTCTATGAATTCTATACTACTGTATCCCTCATGCCTGTCACATGGAAGACACAGACAAGTTTGATTACCAACCTGAAATGGATCTTGGACACGATTCAAGGACACCATTCAACACATTCACAACAGTTTTTGTTTAGTGGTCTTTTCTGCTTGGAGAAAGTACCTTAGACATTTTCCTATCACCAATTGGAAACTTAAGTGGGTGGTGCCTTGCCCTGAAGTAACCCTTTCCCTTTATCCACTGATGATTTGGGTTCTTAATTTTCTTATTTCCTTCAGCACAACCCTTGGCTGTAACATTAAACTTCCTGGTGCTCTTCTGTTCTTCAGCCTACACACTTTGTATGTATTTCTGCCTAGTCTGACCTTTTTCACAGTAAACCTTCATAAGAGATATTAAAAATAATAATCTATAAAAGGAATATTAGGCTGTCTTAAAATCTCTCCTTCCAACGAAATTGCACCATTATTGTTTAATTTAACCTCAGACAAGGCTTTAGAATGAGGATAGTGAGCAGCCAGTATCTTGTACGACAATAATGGGCTCTTGTGCTCGGAAACCTGCACAATCTACATCACTCTCAGCACTAATATCTCCCAAGCTCCTACTGTGTGGCTCATTAAACTCTTCTTACGGTGTTGATCCACTTTTTTAGCCCACAGTTTTAAAGTCTTCCATACATTTCTCCAAAATGCCATGGGCCAATTCTTTAGAGCAGGAGCTCATTCCCTGGTATCAATTTTGGTTTTAGTTTTATCTTGCTGTGGTAATAAACCAACCATCACTAATGCAAGTTAAAGAAGAAAGAGTTAATTTTGAGGTGGGATCTCAGGGGGATCAATCGATCGACATCTTGGTAGGCATAATACCTTAATCTGAAGGCCAATGTGGACAGAGCATACTGGGAATGGCACACAGCTTTTGATACCTAAAGGCCTTCTCAAATGACACAGTTCCTCCATCAAGTCCACAACTCCTGAGTCACCACACTAATTGGTGACGGCTATCCAAAGGCTTTCAAATATAGAGGATATCTCCTTCAGGACTCTAAAACCTCATGCACGTTTAAGCGATTTACATACTTTGTGGGCACATATTGTCATGAGAATTCTTTATTGTTATTGCCTTTGGTAGAGACTAAAACAAAAATGAGTATACAAACATAACCCTATGAAAATTAAAATAATTATCTTTTAGAATAAGTGTAAAATCAATCAGTGTATAGATAAGGAGAATTTACCTTGTATCTAACTCTGCAAAAATATTAAATCACAATATGTATGAACATAGTTTACACTTTAAAAATATAATAATATATTGGACTTATTAAGAAGTTAAATATATAAGGGATTAATTTTTGAATTTATGTAATATAGAGTAGAGGTTTCTTCTTCACAAGCTTTTCACATGTGAAAAGTGAGTTTATTGAAAGTTTGGATTGACCAAAGTTGACCCAGGGAATGTTTGTAACTTTAAAAATTTCTCTCTCTCCCTCTCTCTCTGTCTCTGTCTCTGTCTCTCTCTCTCAGTGTGTGTGTGTGTGTGTGTGTGTGTGTGTGTGTGTGTGTGTGTGTGCGTCCACATGCACATATTTATTCATCTTTTCAACCCATTCTTCTCTGGTTGGTGATGCAGACTACTCTGGAATTGTGTCCTGATACATCTGTACTGACCATAATTATTTGTATATGTCAGATCAATCATGACTAAGTGGTTAATGAGCTTGGCACAAGTGGTGGATGTATATTCTAGTTGGAATACTACTCACCATTCAACCTAAATGTATCATTTTCAACTTAACTTGCTGTAAAACAAACAAACAAACAGACTCCAATGTTTGCTGTATGGGTGGAGAGAAAATAGGTAAGAACAAATGACCTATGTGTAATTTATTGTAACACCAGTAATTCTTAAGAAATGAATAAATCAAATGTTAACTTCATCAAATTTATTTCCCACAAAAATGCAGAATTGGAAAGATATAAGCAAATGGCTATCTCGTGGAGCTATATGACGGGCATCTCCACACTTGTATTTTCTCCCTAAGATGTATACAGCTGTTGTCTATGATTATCCACAGAACATTTCCTGGTGACAAAGAGGAGTTACTGTAGAAGACAAAACTACCAGTACTATTTTTGAGCTTATTATCACTAACAGAGTCTTGATACTGTTTCCGGGGTTAATTTTGTCCTTGCCTTCTGCTAGTGTAAGTGTGTCTGCTAGGATTGGGTCTGGCTGAGTCACTTTCTTTTTGACCATGCAAGTGATACAATGTAGCAATAGTCCAGCAGCTGGCTTATCTTGCATTCATAGGAAAGAATGGCAAAGTTACAAATACCAGTGACTTTTCCTGTCTGAAGGAAAATAAAGGAAAACATGGTTATGGCATATTAACTTAGATGAAATGTAAGCAAATATACTCGGGAATTTGTGTGTTATCTATGCATAGTTGGGGTAAATGTGAATAAAATTCAATATTTTCCCTGAAGAAATTTTATTTCTTATAAATATAATCCATCATAGATCAGGTTATAGTTTACAGTTGTACCCTACAGATAAATCATTGAAATATATAGCTACACTTTAACAATATAAAGTTAGAAAGACAAAAATGAAAATTAGTGGAATTGAAATGCAGCAAGTAGCAAACATAACACCTATACCAGTGAGGAACGCCAACAGTATCTGTAGCATAGGGAAATACAAGAATTATAAACTGTTACTGTCAACAAAAAAACCCAACCTTGAGTTTATACAGTGCATATTGTCTTTGATCCCTTGCTGCCAGTCCTCCCAGGCACCTTAAGAAAGGCACTTCCACTGTAGCAAACTATATCCACCCCTTGGTCCTATGACTCACCAGATGCCTGAAATCTCGGAGCCATCTGATCATGGGATCCTTCCTTGAAATAGGAGCCTAAATGAAGCTTTCATATCTGACTTGTTTTTATCATGGCTACAGTATATTTTGTGTTTACTTTAAGTTAACATGTTAACTAGGAATTTTTTAGTTTTAGTTTTATTTATTTATTATTATTTTGTTTTGCTTGGTTTTTCAAGACAGGTTTTCTCTGTGTAGTTTTGGTGCCTGTGCTAGCTCTTGCTTGGTAGCTCAGGCTGACCTTGAAATCACAGAGATTTGCCTGGATCTTCTGCCCGAGTGCTGGGATTAAAGGCATGGACCACCACTGCCTGGCTTATTTTTCTTATAGTACCATTTGCACAGCTCAGCTTTATATATATTATCTTTATATATTATGTATAAATATAAATATGTATTATATGTATTACTTATAGAGTTGGAAATTATAACCATCTTTTCTACTTTTAGAGAATTTAGAAAATTATGTTATAAATTATTGTTTTAATGTTTGATAGAAATTTCAGATATTTCAGCTTTGAGGAATAGTGTCATTGGAATTATTTTTTGTGGGAAGATTTTTTTTCTTAAATTTTGAAATGCTTAAGTCATTATATTTAGTGATTATAATTATGTTTTAATCCTCTACTTTCAGAAAGTTTTCCAGGCCCTCTCTGGTGAGTCCCAGTGACTTCTCCTTGCCAATAAGTCAATTTTTTTGAACAAATTTATATAAGCCAATAAATGTTTTCCCTATTTTTGCGAGTGTGTAGGTAAATTGAACACAAGATTCAACATGGTAAGGCCAGTGTTCTACCGAAGAGCTGTGTCTTCCTCTCTGTTCAGTGTATTTCCTGACTTGGATTCTCCCTTCAGTCCCATCAACTGTAGTTTTCTTTATTTCACTCCATATACATATTCTAATCTGTTTCTGCCTTTTACAAAAAGTAGCCTTTGATATAACTAACATGCTCATCTTTTTTGAGGGTCTATATCATTACTCTCTCACCTGACTGTTATTATTTCACTGTAGCTGAATTCCCTATTTTTCCTGTTAACAACATACACAAGCCAGTTAATTTCAATGCATTTTCTCTCCCCCACCCCAGTTGCTTAAGAAGAAAGTCAGGGAATGACTTATATGTTCTTCTTTCATGTAAAAATTGAAAATAACATACGTTGATTTCTCCTTAGCGATTTTATTTGAATCCCATACATTCATCTTTCTTTTCACCTCATTGAGTTCCAAACTGTTTTCTAATTTCCTTTATGATGACCTTTCACATCAGTTATTTAGAAAACTGTGGTTTAGATTCAATTTTTTTTTTGGTGAAATTAGAAAATGTTGCCTTATTATACATTTCTAATCTTTGTGTCATTGCGTTCAGAGAATTAATTTCAATTCATTTCTCTAAGATCTCTTTGGAGGCATGCCAAAGCATTTTTCCTGAAAAAAAAAAATGTGAATCCTGCTATTATGAGTCTATGAATTGAATGAAAAAAATTAATTTTCTTTTTAAACAATGACTAGAAGTAAGTATAGGAAATTGGATAAATATCTAGGAAAGTTGCCATAGAGGAAAAGACTTTTCCCTTTAAAATTAAGGAATGCCAATATGGGCTAAATTATTATGAATTAGTAAGGAGAAGATGTATTATGCATATGTACCCTACTTAAAGAAAGATTCTGAATTTCCTGGAGAATGATTGCTATTTTCTTTAGGTGTGATTCTGAAACAAGCCTATAGTAGAAAGTGAAACTACTGATGTATCTGTGTAGGAGGATACAAGGATAAGACAGATGTGCATTTGATTTCGAAGGCACATATAGTGTCTTCTTCATCTATACATCCTAGTAGGAAAACCAATATAAAGTTAAACACCTGATTCGTAATTGACTTACTTTAGTTTTCAAGAAATGAGCATTATTCTAAAATATCTACTTTTCACCTGAGGACACATGAACAATTATCTAATTCTATGTGAAAGCCAGTTACTTTATAGCACAGCACAAAAACTAGGCTCCACTTTAAGAAAGGGAAAGCTCAGAAAGGAAGTGATGAGCTCCAGGGAACATTCTCATTTATACTCCTGGGACAAAGGTTCATGGAGAAAATGATTTAAAATATCCAGGCTCAGAGAGCTCAAGCACAGTGAATCCCAGATCTCTGGTAAAAGGAGTTAATCAAACCTAAGGCTTTAAGTATAATACAGGTTCAGGCTGCTGAAGAGGAAAGAAATAACGGTATGAGCTTGCAGGCAGAAAACACCAGTCTTTCTGCTTCAACATACTGAGGAGAAAAAGAGAAAGAAAGAAAGATATGCAAAAGGACTTGGCCTAAATATATCTGTAATCCAAATCAAGACATTTTTGCAAAGTGTGAACTTTGAATCCCCTCTATCACCAGGATATTGCCAAGTCTATTGCTATTAGAATCCTGTGGTTCTCTTTTCACTGTTTCAAGTGCTGTAATATTAGGGAATTACAAAGACTACTACAAAACATTTCAACACTCTCAAAGGTGTACTTGTAGAATTAAGAAAATATTGCATATTTACTTATATCTGAGGCATTATTTTTCTACATATGTGAAGAAATATTATTTTTATGGGCATGCAATATTTTCCACAAGCTTTTGTCTCTTCATATGGGTAGAGGTATGTATCTGTAGTGTATTCTTCGTATGAGCGATGCATGCCTTTAAAAGTGCACCATTGTGTTCAACATCACAAAACAAATACCTACAGTTTAGGTAGATTAATCAACAGAAAGTACTTCTATCAAAGCTTGAACAAAAGAGTTCAAGACCAAGGTCTCCACATAGCAGTTTTGGTTAGATCTCTTTCCCTGCTTTGTTCTCACTGTGTCTTCTTTCAGTCATTTTGATCATGGAGACAAGGGACACTCATCTCTTCCACGTCCACAATCGGTGCTGTGTGACTAAGGAACCACTCTAAAGAACTCACTTAAGAATAACTTTTAAATGCCATATTTCCAAATATAATCAATGATTATAAATTATTCTGTACAAATTCCCAATGAAACTTATTGTCACTGACTAGTTTTTTTGTTTTGTTTTATGTCATACCTGTATAAGATCCACAGTATCTGAACTGAAATGACTTAATTAATTTATTAACTAATTAATTAATCATTCATTTATTGAAACTAGATTTTTTTATGAAGCCCAGGTTAACCTGGAACACACAATTTCCCTGTTTCATTGTCCTAAAGGTTAAGTTTGCAGTCACACACAGCTATACTCTACTAGAATAAATTTATTTTGAAGAATGATATACAGAAGCTAAGCATAGTGGGGCACACTTGTAACTCAGCTCTTAAGAAACAGCAAGAAAAAACAATGACTTGGCCAACTTTGGCTACATAGTGAGTTGCAGGCCCATTTATATTTTATGAATCCCTGTCCTAAAAGAAAGAAAACTGAATGATTAAAACTAAAGACATGGGATTTATAAAATGAATCAAAGGAGATAAAAAGGGCCCTCTGGATAACTGAGACAGTTGATTAGCTTGAACTATTTAGGAAGCCCCTAGGCATGTCCTTAGTGCATGAGCTGGCTTTTTGGAATCTAGGGCCTATGCTGAGACATTTTGCTCAGCCTTGGTGTAGGGAGAAGGGGATTGGACCTGCCTCAACTGAATCTACCAGGCTGAGCTGAATCCTCAGGGGAGACCTTGCCTTGGAGGAGGTGGCAATGGGGGGGGTAGGTTGGGGGCAGATAAGGCTGGGTGATGGGAGGAGGGAGGACAGGGGAATACATGGCTGATATGTAAAATTATATTAATTATAAAATAAAATAAAAAATAAAAAAAGGGCACGCACATGTAAGCTCAAAAGAAGAAACAGCTAGTACTTAGAGAAAAAAATAAAAATAAAAAGTCACCACTGAGAACAGCGAAGAGAATAAGTAGATTTCAACCCTGAAATGGAAATGGAGGATCTTCCCACTGTGAAAGCTGTTCATTACTTCAGTCTCCTGTTTCTTAGAGTGAATAGTTCATGGTGAGATACTCATTTAAGCCTGGGCTACTTGGTGATTTGTTTGGGGTATTTACAGGACACTCACAGTGGACTGGGGTTTAAGCTGATGAATGATCTTCAAGATTTTGTTTTTTTACTCAGTGTTCACAGTGACTCAAAGACACAAGCATGTGACATGAAAATGACCACAGGGAGCTAATTAAACATTTATTGATCACTATGTGTGAAGAGATAAAAACAGCAGACAGTAAAACATAAATAGTTAATTGTAAGTTAGATTTAACTGGTTAAATATGAAGAAATATTTGAGCTTATATTAAACTTGAAACAGTGATTCACTTTTAGATATTTTAAAATCCACATACTACAATTGTCTTGAGAATTACAGAATTTTTTTTCTTCCTGAATAAATACACCACAAGAAAAAAATAAAAATGTGTTCACATTTCTAAAAGCTTTCAAATTCTTAATTGTCAGATATGGGATTAACATTGTTTATATATATATATCCGTTTACCTAGAGATTCTTAAGGTGAACATAGTCTTGACTTCCTTTGTTTTCTGGTAAAATGCAGAGTTTCTTTTTAATGTAAATAATTATTTAAAAATTTTATAAAATATTTATTTACATAATTTTCACCCATTCTATCACTACCCCCACATGCCTTTCTTTGAGTATTCATTCATCATCACAATAGAATTTCCCCCTCACATTCTTGTTGGATCTTTGGATGACTTACTTAGCAAGAGCTAAGTAAGGTATTGTCTGGGCAAAAGAAAATACTCAAGTGATTTGTGAATTTTTTTGTTGTTGTTTTACAATTTTGAAATTTAGATAAGTATTAAAATCTCTGTATTATGGAAACATTCTTATTTACATGATCAAAAGAGACAAAAGCTCATTTCTTACAAAATGTGACTTAAAACAGTGTCACTTCTGTACTCCAAGCTCAACCTTTATTTACCTCCTGTTCTTCTTCTTTTTTTTTTTCTTGGTGTTTATTTTTTCTAAATCAAAATTTTAATTTTGACACCCCCCTTCCTTTTTCTTTTAATCTAGGTGTTTACTTATACTTTAAGACTAAATGAATCCTTTTCATAGCCAGGAACCTAGAAGCTATCTTATTGGCTTACACACACATATAAGACCTTAAGTAAATTAAATGGCTACATTTTTTTTTTTTTTGACTAGTGAGTATTTTCATTTGACTTGGCTAATGTTAGAGAAAGAAAATCAGAGACCAATCGGTGTACAAGTTCTGTTTGCTCAGATTCAGTTTTCCTACTACCTTGGAGGCTATAAATCTAAGGAAATGCATCAGAAGGTTTTGTTTCACCTGGGGACTTCCTGTACATTCACTCATCTTACCGTATTTTCACAGTTTGTCAGCTTACCTTGTGGCAGTTTCCACATTAAAATTTATTTTCCTTCCAAACACAGTAGTTGAATTCAAGCCTGCTCTAAAGTCACTGCTTTATCATAGCCCTCTACAGACTTGGTCTCTAAATGTAGTCACATTTTCACCCTGATGTTGCCAAACCATGAGGAGAATCTGTTATTTGTGTGGTTTCCGTGAGACACTCTCCAATATCTAAATGAAGATTGGAACATGTTGGAGATTACCTAATAACGTGCATTGGGGAATCAAAGAATGGAATCACTTTTTCAACTGAAATGCCATAAATGGGGGATATATTTCAGAAAGGATGTCTTTGTGTCATCTGTTCTTTAAGATATTTTCCTCAGCAGAGTAATAATTAAATATCAAAGAAGAAAGAACATGAGTTTTTGTTTTTGTTTTTTTATCTGCAGCACAGTGACTAAATTTGAGCCCACAGCTGCTGAGGCTGCTGACTCCACCTCCTCAGCACCTTGCTGCTGAGGATGCGGCCTCATGGAAAGAGCCCTTATATCCATGCCACCCCCTTTCCTGCTACCTCCACATAGGAAGGCAATTAGTTTTGACTAAGTCTCTGTCTTTTCATTTTACCAATAAAGACTTGGGAGCCAGGTGCTGGGGTGAAAACCTGCTAGCTTAGAGAGGCAGAGAAAGCAGTCAGTGGACCTTCCTCCACTGCTATCATGCCAAAAAAGACTTTTCTCCTGCCCATCTGATACAAAAACTCCTCCAACGGAATGTTCCCCTCCCCTGCCCCACCTCCTCTTTTCTTTCCTGTTTGTCTCTTTCTGCAACCTCCTCACTTTCCCTCTATGATTACTTCCATTCAACTGGTTGCTTCTCTGCCTCTTGACCTATAGTTGATTTTATTTGAATAACATAATCTTGTGGCTCAGAGTGTGATCAAATATCCCACGGCAATGAACACTCAATTTCCAGTACTCTTTGTCTGCTCAAGGATAGAAAAATACATTTTAAAAAATGCCTAAAGTATAGGGATGTCACATTCAGAGGCACCATCAGATCAAGTAGCCTGGATTTCTACAAAGATTCTAATTGATAATGCTGTCACAGGTTGTGCTCAAAAAGAAAATCTAGGACAGATAGAAGATAAGTAAAAGATACTTTACATCATAAAAACTAATGTATTCAGTTCTAGCATTTGCTTTATTCTCTCTTGAATAGCACAGGAATCAGACAAGTTGGGAACAGGGTATTCATTTCATTTTTGTCCCACACTAGGAAGAGAGGACTAGCATGTCAAAAGCAATAAGAAGGAAAATTACACAACATGTCCCTTATGAATATCTCTAAAAATGCCCAGTGCCTTGTAGCACAGTCTAAGTGAAACATAATGAGTGGAATCAGCCATGGCAGATGCAATCTCATGAATATGCCATTCTGGGAGGTAGAAAGTATTTCTCAACTGAAAATAAGTGTTCACTTGACCCTACTTCCCCTCAAGGCACAGTTACATTCCTTTTCCTTCCATTTACATCAGATATTCTTACTGTCAAACACATGGTAGGCACTCCCCATCTTGGTTGTTTAAAATGAAAACATTTTCTTTTGCCAACATCATTCTGTACACGTAAGCAACATGTACAAACTCAAACAATAGCTATATCAGATACAAAACATAAGGTCCTTCATTCTTGACCTCCAACCATCATTTTTGAAGAAATTTCATTTTCTCCATTTGTTTCTAAAGTTCTTCTATATTTATCTGATTCATTTAAGAAATATTTTTATAACTCTCTCTTAACATGACAGATTTGTTCAAAATGTATTGACTTCACATTTTCAGAGGATGAGAATTTAGCACACTTCCACTAATCTTAACTCTTTCCAGCTAAAATACAGTTTCTTACATAAGATATCTTTATGCATACATTTGCATTTCTAAATATTATATCATTTCATGACAACCATCAATGAATATTTATGTATTTTTGCAGTAAGTAGAATTGTTATGAAAGTATATGGAATCTATTCTGCCAATTTCCATCCCTCCCCAAACTTATATGATTTTGGTATGGCATGGCATATATCACCATATGCACATTTCTCACTCAGGTTTATAAACAAATAAGGATGAGTTGATGAAATCCAATCAGAGTATATGTATATTAATATATATATTAGCTTTTTGTTTCCTGGTCTATTGAGTATGGAGAAAAATCATCATTACAGTAAATCTGTATGTGAAATTTGGACATGAGAAGCCACATATATCAAGCCTAGCTGTCCCTCCTGGCTCAAGAGACAACCAATTTTTCATGAGTATTTCCTATGGTACTTTGATAAGAGATTTAATTTATTCTGACAATTATTGGCTTCAACTTGATGCATGATCTCTGGAAAATGGAGTTTAACATTTATTTATGAAATACCTTACATATATTTTATGGTTTCTGTATTTTCTAAACCTCAAGCTTTATCTAAATTATGACATTGAGATATATAAATACATGTTTATACCAAAAGGTATGATTTTTCCTAATTTCTTATTTCTATTACATTTATGTATTCCTTAATATTTAAAAACAGTTTTAATTATTCATGTATATGTTTTAGATCTTCTATATCAACTTGGAGTCCACATCTAGTTTTATTTTATTGTATTGCTTCATTTCAAATTATTTTTTCGCTGTACTAGCACATTTTTTGGTAATTTATAAACTTTGCTGAGCATCATTCATATCTTGTCTTCCCCAATTTGTAAGTGTATTCTGTTATACAAGCAATAGATAATGTACTTGAAACATGTATATTCATGTTCATTACTATTCTTTTTTTCTGAATTATATATTTCTTAACTATATTCTTAGTTTTCCATGTTTGAATTTTGGATATTTCTCTTTTTAATATTGTATTGAAACACCCTGCAAAGAAGTTTTGTTAAGACAGGCAATTTTGGCACATTTTCTCCAACTTCATGAGAATATTATTTCTAGCCAAACTATGTCAGGCTTTGGTCAAGGGTTATATTTACACAATGGTAGCTTCTCTAAACAAAATAATTATTTAGGAATAAAATCCCTGCCACTGTGGATCCAGAAATTCCAACATGCCCTCCTAATTACACCAAGAACAGGAAAGTTAGAGATTGACTAGACACACCTGATCCCAAGAATGCAATGCCTTCAATTCAAATCCAGTGCCTGAGGCCATGAGACCATTAAGGGTAAGAGTTCATTTAAGAAATATAGAGAAGTCAGAATGATCCAGTATAATGGGAAAAGAGTAAGACATCAGGACCTTTGCTTTTAGGAGCATTATGAGGGAAACAGGCACATTTAGTAAGATTAAGAAAGTATAATATAGTGTCTTATCTCCAGAAATTCTTTTCCCATGGTCAGGCATTTGGATAAGGGTGTCCTTTTCCTTTGGGAGCTTGAGGAAATTTCCTGCTTGATGAAGAAGTCATTCTTCTTATCTCTAGCAAAGGAACTTATGGTCCTTTCATTGATATGACTGGTGACTCTTATCAAGGTCAAGGCTAGCTTGCTCAATCCCAGATCTCAAACTACACCCCAGCTCACATTAATCCTATGTGCAACTATACAGTATAAAAGGTACAATCTTTTCTCAATTAAATGCTGTGGGCACCCAACCTTCTTAGCCCTCAGTTCCTCAGTTCCTGTCCCTCTCCTCCTTGTCCCCCAACCCTAGTAACTTAACACATGCTATTTGGGAGGTGAACCTCCCCACTTCCCCTCCTCCCATACCCTTCTCCACCCCTCCACACTCCCTAATTTCCTGCTGAACCAGGTCTCTGACACACAACTAATGTTTTTTTTTAAATTACCAATTGCAAGCTTCTTGCTAGCTAGCTCTTATAACTTAACCCATTGCCATTAATCTATATGTTGCCACATAGCTGTGGCTTACCAATACTTTTACATTGTGCTTTTCCTGGCGGCAGCTGGTGTCTCTCTCCACTCTGCTTTCTCCTTTCACTATCTATCTTGGATCTTCCCACCTGGATCCATCCTTCCCTGCCATAGGCCAATGCAGCTTTATTGATCAACCAATAATAGCAACATATATTCACAGCATACAGAAAGACATCCCACAACACTTCCCCTTTTCTGTCTATTCAAAAAATAGTTTTAATTTTAACATAGTAAAATTACATATAACAAAACAGTTATCAAGCAAGAATTATAGTTACAATATCCAGACTATTTATATTTGGCAAGTTTAAAGAAATATTCTATCTATCCTAATGTTTTTATAAATATTTTTTATCCTTATATTTGCAATCAAGCAATTAATGTTGAATGAAATAGCCATCATTAATTAAATATTTGTGATGTAAAGTGAATCAGAAACAGGGATGGAAGGACTTCCAAGGCTTCCCAAATAAGCCCTTCCACTTTATTTTGACTAACTCTTGAATTCAAAATAAAAATTGTGGATAAGAACACTGATAGCAGAAAGTGAATAGTGAGTGATACCTTAAAGAAAAATGGTAGGAATTATTTGGGCAAGAGGAATTTTTCTTCAATAACCAGACAAACATGTAATCCAAGATATTTTCAAAGAGAAAAAATAATAAAACAAAAAACAATAGAAAATGATTATATTATATTGATGCCCTAAGCTGAAGGAAGAAGTGTTCAAATTCAAACTTTCTTTCAGGCAAATGAGATTAGGAAATACACAACTAATTAAATCCCAAGTAGAAATTTAAAAGTAGACTAAATATAAACCTTACAACTGTGTTTCAAAACTAAACATTCTTAAAAAGCCACCATGAATCACATTCCCATCCAGATCATCAGCTTGCTGGAATGGAGGTTAAAAAAAAACAAAACTGAAGCTACATCTTCAAAACATCACAATAATTATATTTAGTCAGAATATTAATTAAATACGAGGATGAAAAATATGTTGTATTTGGTAGATTAATATTTTTTCCTTACAACTTTTGCTTAGAAAACTACTGAAGAACATGTGTCAACATTGTGGAATGTGAACCTACTGATATTATAATACCCATAAATACCAAGAACAGCCTAGCAAATCTCTTCAAGAAGGTGTGACTGGAAGAGAATAGAACAGAGTAACAAATTGACTCAAGCCTTAAGTTGGAGCATATATGAATTGTTAGAATGTTTTCCAGAAATAAAAGAAGTCCTTAAAGTAGATGGTGTTTTTGAAATATTGCCAATTCAAATAAATGAAATGGTGCCACACAGTGTATAGGAATCATAAATTGACATTCACAGATTTTCCATAAGCAAGATGTCTAGTCTAAATATGAAAAATGTAGTATGATTAAGTATAATCTAAAAAGGAAAAATAACATTGATATTAGTCAGTGCAAAATTACAATGAACAGATGGTCAGAATTTTAGAAATTAAAACATATTTTATGTCCCAAGTTTCCAAAGCAAATAAATAAGAAAAACTGTATGAGTTCAATTATGCATCATTTAACAATATGATTAGATACCATTTACATGAATTCAAATAAATTTATGGGGCTAGTTGTATAGCTTAGTAATAGATTGCTTGTTGTTCATTTAACATGCATTTTTCAGTATAACTAATCAAATTTCCTATTTCTCAACAGCTACCTATAATAGTGATTAATATAGCAGAAAGTTAATATTCTGTGATCATCAGTACAATATTGCTTACCTAATATTTTGAGCATTGAATAATAAACTGATAAAATAATATTTTACAATGAAAAGTAGGGTATGATCCTGTTGGGGAGATAACTACTACATTTGGCACAAATTTTAGAAAAATACACAAAATGATCATGGATATTAAACAATGAGAAAAAATATTATTTTTTTTTTGGCCTATATTCTTCCAGGGTGCTTGTTGACTCAGTGTCTAGTGAAGGCTGTCTTCCTGTTTTTCAGATAAGTATCATTGCTTTATCTTTTTACATGGATTTTCCTTGGGATTCTTGTATATCAGAAGAGAGAAAGAGGAAGAGGAAGGGGAAGAGAAAGACAAAGACAAAGAGAAGAAGAAGGAGAAAGAGGAACAAAGAGGAAGGAGGCTACTTGTCCCATTGTACTGGCTCCCTTAGAACTTTATCTGTATGTAATTACTCTCTTGTGGTGTGATCTTCAGCTGATTATATGCTCAGAATTAAGGATCTAGCCTACAAATTTTAAGAGAACACAGATATTCAATTATCAGTGTACCTGTAACTAGGTCCATGAACAAATAGAGGGGGAATTTTCTTCGCAGATTCATTTTATAATTTACAACTTACAACACACTCTTCCTCAGATATCTCTTCCCAGCTTTATCTTTGCCCATGTTTTTATCCTAGTAAGCTTTCCCAACAGTATTCATTCTGCTATTTTTCTAAAATGAAGCAGATCCTGTGATCACCATTTCTCAAAGATGACTCAGTTCAGAATTTTTATAACCATCTTGGAGCCATCTACCTCCTATTTCTGATGTGGACCATTTTACTAAATTCTAATTCAACTCTATCCATAGTTGACTTTGTCTATTATCATTTATTGTCTGGTAAGGGATTTGATTAGATCCTAGCATGCTGGAGTGAAACATCTTCACTGTTTCCTTTGACAAATAGATTTAAGATATAATTCTTGTCTACTGAAGATTAAAGTTTTGAAATACTTATACTGTCACTCACTCTTTGAAAACACGAACTTCTATTTCATTTTTTGTTTTGTTTATAATTCTTCTCTGGTGATTTTAAATACAATGATAACTGCTAACTCTCGTGATAAAACATTTATACTTTCATCATCACTGTTTGCTTAAATTATGTCAGAAATATTAGACAGTCATTCCCATGGAGTTCTTGAGAGGCTTTGTTCCAAGTCTTACTTCTATCTTTTGTTTGTTGTATCCTCTAATATTATTTTTTACAGTACCCGACTTCAGTATCATTCTCAAAAATTGCACCACAAATATATAATCTCTATTTCTCCAATAAAACAAATTTGTATGTTTTTATAACATTGAACGGTTTATAAAATAATGTATTATCCAAGCAGGATTGTATTTTAAAATACGTGGATATTTAAGATCAAATTTAGGAGAAAGTATATGCTTGTATGGAGCCCTATACCACTAATCCATCTCTTTGCATTATAATGTACAGTTTTAATGAAATTGTTTGAGCAAAGTAAATGTTTCAATAAACTACGAGTTTTCAATAAATGTCTACTGATAGAGTAATGTCTTACAGGGACAGCAAAACTGATAGTTTCTCTACTTTGCTCTCAAAACATTTTTCTTTGGTTTGCTGAATTCTGGCAATATCTCTCCAACATCCTTGAAGTACATTTAATGTAATGACTACAGCATATGCTTTGTGCGTGTGGTGATTGAAATTATGTAAAACAAAGAGACAATAGTAGTTCTAGTTGGATAAAAGGAAAAATAGAATAAAGACTAATAAAGTAAATATTTTGAGTCCAAAATCTTAAGGCATATTCTATTACACATGTATTTCCCATTCATCATCTATCAATAAATATTAAGGTAACATAGTTTTCATTAATTATTAGGAGGGTATCATAGTGCTTTTTTATTTTAATGACAATCTAGATATACTTCAAAATATTGAATACCTGAAATATAGGCTGGATCACAACTGAAATGTAAAGGGTATGGAGTAGTAGTCAATGCAAATTATGATTTAGGCAATGATCTAGCAAATTAAAATGTGATATATATATATACTGAGTGCTTCCCATGGATGAAAAGTCTTCCTGTCACTCAAAATAAAAAAGATGTCATTTTTGAATCTCCCTCTGTAACTTCTGAAGTTTACTAATTTTACCACATTCTCCACACTGTACTTGATGAAGCTATGTAGGTCATTGATAATGAGTTGGATCAGATAAGTATTTTACTCTACTTGGCTATTCATCCTGAATATTTGTCTACTGTAAAAATGAAATATATGATGAAAGGACTGTGTGTGTGTGTGTGTGTGTGTGTGTGTGTGTGTGTGTGTACAGGTCTGGTGTTTATTCTTGGATCATAGGCACATCTTTACTCTTTTGGTATCAAAAGTGTTGAAATTCACTTAAAAAAAAAAACATTGTAAGATCAGAGTGGCTGGTACACATCTTTAATCCCAGCACTCAGAAGACAGATGAAATTCGACCTCTGTAAAATAAAGGCTAGCCTGGTCTACACTGTGAGTTTTAGGTCAATTAGGAATATATAATGAGACTCTCTGTCAAGAAAAGTTATAATAAGGGCAAGTAGAAGTAGAATGTTCTTTAGTAAAATCTGTTGTGTCTCACTCTCAAACCCAACAACTTCTCAGTAAAATGTCTACGGTATCACTTAGGGAATTAGGGCCTTGCTCTAACCTTGTAAATGTTTTCATTATTAATTTTTATAAAAGAATATGTTAAACAAGAATATTAAATTTTATGATGGATGCTACAGCCAATAAAAAGTAAGAGTTAGTTAGAAATGAGAAATATTAGAATTTGTGCAGAAGGAGAAGCATTCAGGCATCTGTTTTTCATTCCTGCATCTCTCAATAAAGATACTATGTCACAAAGTGCAAAGACTGAGATGACAAGACAGAGTTGGAGATGAGTGAGACCTCCCCTTTCTCATTTTGCTGTAAGATGACTGCAATGCTCTTTTATTTCTTTGTTTTTACTTTTGTTGGTTTTTCTGCTGGACTCACCATTTCCTCTCATTAATCTTAGGGATAAAACTGGTTAAACTTAGCTGCTCACATTTCTTTGCCCCCAAATAAAGAGAAGTCCAGTTTGTTGAAGGATTTCTCCTATTTCTAAATCCAAGATTAAAAAATAAGAAATTAGGCTTCCATGTACTTTAATAATCCTGAAGTTAGGGTTGTGGTAATCAGCTTAGTTGTACTAAGGCTTCTTAAAAATATATCTTCTTTTTTCGTATTAAAGCATCTTAACAATTCCTTCAGGAAGCCTGTGATTTCCTTCATGATGTCAAGCAACTGTCCCACAATAGGTAGCATTCTTCAAGGAAATAATGATGGGCTAATCAATCCCCCCATCCAATATTACAGGAGATTCAAGAAAGCAGAAACACATAATCAAAAAAAAAAAAAGAAAAAAGATAATAAAAACAAACCAAAAAACAACCCCCAAACAAACAGGTGATGACTACTTAGAAACACTGTAGATCCCTTAAATATATATATAATCTTTAGCAGTTAATGTCTTGACTCATTTAATGACATTCTGATAGTACTCAGTCCCATTAGACATTAGATTAAAAGCAAATCAAATCAAAGAAAAGTTAAAGCATTGGAGCTAGGAACACTGGCATTGAAAATTTTTGGTAATTTCTTATTCTACTCTCTTCTTGCTCTGTAACGTAAAATTAGTTAAGAAGACTTCCATAGACTCAGTTTCCATCATTTGTCTCATTATCTTCATTCTTATACAACATATTCATCCTCAAACTACCCACACTTGTTTTATCAGTTGGTATTTTGTTCCATACTCTATGATTTCAGTTTCTCAAACGTTTCATCTCTATGACAAGTGTTTCATGGAATTAGTTCTTCTGCCTAGTATCCTGCCTAATGTGGCCCATTGCGTTCTCATCTTCTTAGCCCTTATGAGTTTCTGTCCTGTAAAGAAACTTGCTCAAATGCAATGCCCTCAAGAAGCTTTGAGTAAAAGCAACCTGTTGATAAAAGTGGAAGTGGAACTCTGATGAGACGATCTCATGAACTTTGGAGTCACATTGCTTTTGTGATTCTTAATAGATTGAAAATGCAAGTACAGTACACAAAAGCCTAAAGTCGAATTGTTAGTGTAAGTCATGTTAGAATATATGAGAAGTCACTTGAGGCCCGCGTCAGGAAGGGAGTCCATGTCGACAATGCTTAGAAGACCAGGAACCATAGACTAGACAACCCAGACACCTAGGATAGAAAAGAAAAATCAATGAAATGATTCCTAATGATATTATGCTATACTCATAGGTTAGTGTCTAACCGAATGGTCACTAGAACTTCCTTCAGCAACTAATGGGAACAAATGCAGAGACCCACAGCCACACATTAGGTGCAGAGTGAGCCCAAATTGGATAAACACATTGCAGACTCCCTAGAACCTCAGGAAACCCCACAGAAGAGGGAGAGGGAGGATTGTGGGATCCAGAAATGTTGAGATACCAGTAGGACATAGCTCACAGAATCAACTAAGCAGGGCTTACAGGGGCTCACCTTTATGAGGTGGGACACATACCTGACCCTGCTTGCATGACCAAGAAAAAGAGCCAAGAAAGCCCAGAGATCTGTGGTAAAATCAAATACTACTTTTTGGTTTTGAGACAATGTTTACTTATTAAGCATATATTACGTGCAGCTCTGGGACACAGCTCTGAACAGTATTTGCTTGGATACAATTTACATCTCTGTGGGACAGATGGGCAATGAACAAATAGATGATATCATGACATCAATAGAGAGTAAATGGTAAGAAAAGTAAAAGGCAATGAAAGGCAGAATCCCGTTCTCTCTGGAAATGGTCAGAGGGGGCTATGTAGGGCAGTATATTTCACCACAGTGTAGTGCATGCTGTTCCATGCTGTTCCCAGCTACTTATTTGCCATTCTACAGCAAGTTTGTCCTCAACATTTCCACAATTGCCACACTCAGAACATACTTCCTGCTCACCCTGGGAGGCATTCACTCTTCCATGCGTGACATTGCCTGTTACTCAGTATTTTATTTCTTCCACCACTGTAGTTGGAGTTTTCTCCAGTCCTGCCCAGCCCCATGGATCCTGAAACCACTTATAAAATAATCACCCAGAAGTTTATATTAATTAAACTGCTCAGCCATTAGCTCAGGCCTACCACTGACTAGCTCTTACTCTTAAACTCAGCCCATTTTTGTTAATCTATATGTCACCAGGTGTTCCGTGGCTTTACTTGCTGCCTTTATATGCTGTTCCCTGGATGGCAGGCTGGCGTCTCCTCCTTCAGCCTTCCTCCACCCAGCATTCCCTTCTTGTCCCACCTACACTATCCTTCCTGCCTGGCTACTGGCCAATCAGTGTTTTATTTATTAATCAATCATAGCAACATATAGTCACAGCACACAGGAATTCTACAGCACACCCTCCCCCCAAATTTCCCTTCCTCCTCTCCTCCAAGTCCCTTCCCTAACACCCAATCCCTCTTCCCGCCACCCTACACTCCTCTTCCTCTCCTTTCTAAACTGTTTCTGTTTAGAAAAGGGCAGGTCTCCCAGGAGTATCTACAAAACTTGGCATATCAAGTTGCAGTAAGACTAAGCAGCTCCCCTTGTATTAAGGATGGGCAAGAAGACACAGTAAGAGGAGGTGGGTCCCAAAAGCAGTAAAAAGGTAAGAGAAGCCCCTGTTCCTACTGTTATGAACCCCACAAGAGGACCATGCTACACAGCTATAATGCATAGGTTCCTCCCATGCAAGCTCCCTGGTTGTCAATTCAGTCTCTGTGAGCCCCAGTGAGCCCAGGTTAGTTGATACTGTCAGTTTTCTTGTGGTGTCCTTGACCGATCTTTCTCTTAGAGTCTTTCTCCCCATCTTCTGCAGGATTCCCCCAAGCTCCACTTAATGTTTGGTTGTGGGTTTTCATCTGTTTCCATCAGTTGCTGGACAAAGCCTGAACCCTGAGATATGGTAAAACAAAATACTACTTTTCTAAAATAAAAAAAAGTAACAATACAATGCCCCTTATGATATCCTGCTGCACTCAGATTAGTGCTTTATTTGGCTATCATCAGAGAATGTTCCTCCTACAGCATATGGAAACAAACATAGAGACCCACAGCTAGGTATTACACAGAGACACTTTGGAACACAGAGTTGCTAATGGGCTATCTTTGTCACCCCTCCCTGTAGAACTCAAGGTACCCCATGGGATGGGGAAAAAGAGTGTAAGAGCCAAGCTATAGAGGAAACAGGGATAACAAGGCCCTGTAAATCAACCGAACAAAGGTAATAAGAACTCACAGAAACTGAATCAGCAAGCACAGGGCCTGCATGGGTCTGCACCAGGTACACACACACACACACACACACACACACACACACACACTCACACAAACACGTGCACGTGCATGCGACACTGAGTGTGTGAATGAATGGAGTCTTGTGCCTTCTGCTTGTTTGCCTTGTCCAACTTCAATGTGGTTTTGATTCAGCTTATTATATTTTACTATTTCACTTGCTAAATGTTTTATTATATTTAAAATAAACAACACTACAAGCAACCAAAAAAGGAGTTATGCACCTATTACACTGATCTTTCCCCCTTGTATTAAAAATAGATTATTTTCTCATACACTATATATTGATACTCTTTAACATACTATAATTACATTTTATTATAATATGAAGAAAGTCAAAATGTTTCTATTAAAACTGTTTTATAGAGTATATAATTGTGCAGATGAATTTCATCATGTCCTTTTCATCATGTATATCATATACTTTGTTTAAATTCACCAAAATTATTTCTAAAAACATGAAAACAAGTAATTTTCAAAATGCTATAATACTTCAGGATCCTATGCTTTCTAGTACAATATTGTGTGATAATCTTAAAACTCTTAATTTTTATATGTTTATCTGCTTGTGACATGACCATAAGTGGTAGATAGTGATGATTTTTGTTTATGAATTGGAAGGCATAACTACAAAGTAGAAATTATTATTTATCTTTGAATGCTCATTACTACAGATTCTCCATGATCATTACCCTTCTTCTGCTCAGACTGTAACGACTTTCATTTTTATCCCTGTTGGATAAAATGTCATCAGTCACAAATATACTTAAATTTAATTCTGCATAGAAGAAGAAAATATTTAGCAAATGATTTTCTATAGCTATTCAATCATTAAGGCTTAATAATTTGAATCTAGTTATTATTTGTGAGATGTAGCATTTAAGAATTATGAATAAAAATCACATTACATATAAAATTTTAAGACATATAAGGTTGAAACAGCAGAGAATTTCAGTATATAAAATACTGCTATGAAATTTTAGATAAACATAAAGAACATGAACTGCTACAAAGGTTAATGCTTCCATGAGATACCTGTTATGAGTCAGGTACTGTAATGATATATTGTGTACTCTAGTAAACTTGCCTGGTGATCAGAGGACCGAGCCAGCCACTAGATTAGACATAGAGGCAAGACAGTTGTGGCATACACCCTTAATCCTATCACTTAGGAGGCAGAGATATGCATGGATATCTATGAGTTCAAGGCCACACTGGAAACAGAAGCAGGCAGTGATAGCACATATCTTTAATCCCAGGAAGTGACAGCAGGGCAGAGAAAGATATATAAGGCATGAAGAGATAGGAACTAAAGCAGTTCAGCTGATATCCTTTCAGGTGAGGACTCAGAGTCTTTCAATCTAAGGAAACAGTATCAGCTGAGCAGTTGGCAAGGTGAGGTTGGCTGTGGCTTGCTCTGCTTGTTATCTTTCAGCATTCACCCCAATATTTGGTTCCAGGTTTTTTATTAATTAGACCATCTAAGATTTGAACAACGGGTACTAATCAGAATAGTAGAGATGAAAGATAAGTAAATACAGCCAGTTCCTTTATGGTCACAAAAGTTTTAGAGAGAAAATACCAACATATAGTTGCATGTGCTTCTTATACTATTGAATACCTATTATAGTAGGTATTAAAAATAAAAATTAATGAAAATAGAGGTATGAATTTGAAAGAAAGACAGGATATATAAATATATAGCTACATATATGTATGTATGTATGTAAGAGAATTTGGAGGGAGAAAGGGAAGAAGGAAATGATGTAAATACATTATAGTCTCAAAAAAGAAATAATAAAAATAAATATAAAGAAGTCTAAGTTATGACAATGACAACATTTCTTGAATTGTCCTCCAAAGAAAAATGAGACTGCCCCAAGAGACAAAAGTAAATAAGAATGGAAGGAGGGGACGGATCTTACTTAGCAGGTGTGGTCTTTTGAGTTAGGAATCTTCTTTACGTTCTGGAACATTAGAACACTTGGTCACCAGCTGGTGCACTGTTGGAGGGCATTCACCTCTGGTAATCTTACTGGAGGATGTGGTAACACATTAGGGAAAGACCTTGGGTTTCAAATCCTCACTCCACTTGTATTTGTTCTCCCTTATGCTCTTGCGCTTGAAGATGAAAAGTCTGCTTCTGCTGCTCTGCCTGCAGCATGGTATAGGGTTTCTGGCCATGATGGATTCTAATCCCTCTGGGAGTTTCAACCCACATAAAATCTTTCATGTGCATGCTGGCTTGTATATGCTGATTTATCACAGTGGCAGAATAGTAGCCAGTAAAATGGGGACTGGTTGATAAAGAATTTTCAGCAATATAAAATCAGGGGCAGAATTTATTCCAGGGTAAAAGAGAATAGAAAAAGGAAGCTCTGCAGAATTTGGGAGAATGTAATATAACATGAGAAAGGTTTGTTGGGATATACTATATGGACATCACATTTCATGTCATTACATTTATAATCCATACTGTATCAAATGAAGAGAATGTTTGGAAATTTTAATGAGTCATTGCTTCCTTTAGAGCTCTATTTCCTCAAAGATTTCCCACAAAAGGAATTAACAATTATCCATCTTCTTCCAAATTCTCTTTTAAGATGATAACCTCTTCTAGCTCCATGGTGGCTATTTGTTTGTTTATTTTGTAGTATTGAAACATAATGTCCAAGACTGTATGAGTTATCAGTAATGTATTCTTCTTGTACCTAGAAGTCTAGAGGTTGATGTGACTAACAACAAAGTATTATGAGACTTTCTTGTGTGTTGAGGGTTATTGAGTGGTCACAGGTTGTTGCATTGTATAGAAGGGTAGAACTCTGTCTCTTTCTCTGGAGGAAGAGAAAGAAGGAGTATAAATGGTCAAACCCTCTGTTTTAAATACCACTTCTATAAAATACCTAATTGCATGCATGAGGTATTATCTCCTAATGCAGCTGTACTGAATAATGTCAGCAGGAGGTTGGGGGAAATACTCTAACCCAAACAATAATACTGTCTATGTTCACATAATGGTTACATGTAAACACCTATAGCAGTATCGTACCTGAGAGACAAATAATGTACATGTTTAATATTTTTGGTCAATAGTCTAAAATGCTCTAATAAATTTGTTCAAAATGATCTCATTAACTTTAATTCTCTAATTGGTTTATTTGTGATATTTCAGATTTTAAGAACTACTATCAACATATAAATGTGTGTGCGTGCACTGCGCACACACACACACACACACACACACACACACACTCAAACTAACTCAAAATATGTCAACTGAAAAATAAAGAATACAATATGTAATTGCTTTTATTAAGACGGATTATTCTATTTATCTATCTATCTATCTATCCATCTTTTTATTTATTTATTTATTTGTTTATTTATTTATTTATTTATTTATTTATTATGTAGTGTGTATGGGTGTTTCGTCTGCATGCATGTCTGAGTACCATATAAAATGCTTAGCTTCCATGAAGAATAGAGGATAGTGTTAGATCCTTGGGGAATGGAGTTAGAGATAGTTATGAGTCACCATAGGGTTGTTGGTATTTGAACCCTGGTCTTTTGGATGACAAACCAGTTCTCATAACTGCAGGGCCATCTCTCCATCCTAGGTGGTAGTTGTTCTTTATCCAACACCTTTATAACTTCCTCATATCCAAACAGGTTTTCATGATATTCTTTATCCAAGGACTATTCTCTTCCTATACTTGTTCCAGTGATGACAATTTTACCTGCTCAATGAGTCTCTTATCTAATTTCACTACCTTTTATTTTCCCACACATTGTTTCCTCAAATATTCATGGTGTAGTAAAGCAGAATTTTGTGTTATCATTTTATTCAAATGACTTTTTCTCTTGTTCACTACACTTAAGCCACTGTGTTCTTCAG
Source organism: Onychomys torridus (assembly GCF_903995425.1). NCBI lineage: Eukaryota > Metazoa > Chordata > Mammalia > Rodentia > Cricetidae > Onychomys > Onychomys torridus. The sequence goes on along the minus strand of NC_050457.1, from coordinate 59,148,037 downwards.
GCTTTAATGTCTTCAAAAAGTTATCTCCATATCTCACTACTCAAATTTTCTCAATAGCTACATTCAATGGCCCTCCAGACCTTGTTCTGTCCTTCCTTTGCACTCAGTTATATGTCCATCTCTTGTTTCTTTTGAGAAAGGATCATTCTGTGTAAGCCTGTCCTGGCCTTCAAGTAATCACAATCTTGCCCCTACTTTCCAGGAATTAAGACACCACATGTGTGTCTCTCTCTATGCCTAGCTTTCAATACCTACTTTCATAGTCATGCCTGCAATGCTCAATCCAATGTCCAGCCATTTTATTTCCTTATGCTAGCCATTTTTCAAGAAACACTCAAAACGTTGTTTTATCTTCACTACTTTATTACTATTATCTGATTTTACTGTATTTATAATTTGCCATAACCAAATACATTTTTGAAGATTAACAACTTGATAAGAGAGTTTTTTTGTTTATTATAGTATTCTATTTTTAGATCACCTCTTTGTCTGTCTTTCTATATTGGAGCTTGAATTATCCTATCCTCATACAACATGGGATCTGGTCTTAGAATGACAATATTAGGTAAGCAAAGATACAGACCCAGGATCTCTCATAACAAAATAATGCTGCAGTAAAATCTAAGATATCACACCAATATTCACACAGAGCAAGTATAGGTAGAGACTAAGTCACTGATTGTCTTTTGTGATGCACAAATTAGATAAGAAGTCATAAAATATGTGTGTATTTGTGTGTGTGTGTGTGTGTGTGTGTGTGTGTGTGTGTGTGTGTGTAAAACAAGGTATCAACAAGGAAGCTAGGAATAACTCTAGAGAACAAAAGAACAACTACATTTATTTTTGTTCCTTTGCCTGTCTGTATGTTAAAAACAAAAACAGTATCCCATGAGGCATAGAGTTTAAATAACCAGGAAGTCTCAGCTTCCCTAATGGAAACAATTAATAAGTTATAAGTCTACTTTGTTCAGTGTTCCATTACTTTAAAAAAAGGCTTCACAAATCAACTTACAAAGGACATATTATTTTGGCTCTGGGTTTCAGAGATTTCAATCTATGAGTAGTTGGTGGCATATTTCTTTGGTCTCAAGGTGAGGCAGGCTTTCATGGAGGGCAGTAAATGTGGAATAAGGCTGACTACCTACAGAACAAGAGGTAGAGAAAGGAGAGAGTGGGAGTTAAAGTGAAATGGAGAAGGTCTATGGGGATCCAGAATCTAGAACTCGATATAGATATCAAAGACTCGATGTAAAAGAGGCATCACTGCTCCATCTAGGCCACTACTCTACTATTTCTGTATCTTTTCAATTGTGCTGCCACCTGGTCACAATAGTTTAACTCAACAGTTTTAGAGGCATATTCTAGATACAGACTACAATACAGACCAGTTTCACAACCTCCTTGATGAAATATTGTTCACAGGAATCCTGAAATGTTGCTGTTTCTGATCTCTTTTGGACTTTTACCAGGGGACAAAAGGTTCTTTAAATATAAAGTATCCCAAATATGTCTCATGTGTTTGTAACCACTAATTTTTGAATTTAAACTGCAAACAAACCTGTCTGTGATTCTGGTAGGTAACAAGTGTATCTCAGATGCTCTATTCATTTTGTCCTTTCAAACACTGAAGCATCATTCTATCATATGTTGTCACATGCATACATTGCAGAAGCAAGTCTCTCTCAGCTTCCATTAAAAGTAAAACCAGTCATTAAACACGGAAACCCCTCACTTGGCTTAATTGCTGTACTTACATGATTTCCCATTATGTTTGGCTGTCCAGAGAGGGTTGCTGATGGAGGACTTCCTCTTTATGTCTGCTCATCATCTATTCTGAAACTAATTTCAGTTTGTAGGGAAAAATGGCAGTTATACAGCCTGGTTCTCAGCCAGAACAGTTTAGAAGATTTTCAAATAATCCATCCCTAGCAAAGTTGTATAATTGTGAATCTATGTAATTTGGAAAAGTTTAAATATCAAGATTGAAATTTTTGGCTTATTTATCCAAATAACAAGTTATAAACAGTTCTACTACATTCTTAGCCCCATGCTTTGACACTTTTCAATAATTGATTTTCATTTATATTTGAAAATAACTGAGTTATTTTCAAATTATTCACATAAGATGTGTCATTATTTATAGCTTTGAATTCTAAAAGTTCATATTTTCATAATTCAAAAGCTATACAATGATATTACAGTATTGAAAACTGAATTCAAATATATTATCTAGATCTCATCTGTCAATTATCTATTTGCATCTACAAACATTCCTTTTTTGCAGTACTTAGCATTGAACACTTAGAACACTGAGTACTTAGCCTTAGCACTTTCATCTGCTTTATACATGCTAAAGAATTTACTCCTGAGCTACATTCACAGCCAACATCTTTTGTTTTTGTTTTGTATTATATATAGCCATATCTTCATCTCTTAGTCATACACCTCTAAGAAATTAGTGTACATTTAATTTTACTAAGGAGTATTAGGGCTTACATGATCATAACAGATAATACTCTAAATACACAATGCTTCTTCAGTAGCAATATATTTTGTTATGCCTGTAGAGAGACCATGGGTATATGCCAAAGTAGATCTAACTTTGGAGGGTTATCCAAGTTAGTGAGCCCACCTGAGATACGTGAGTAATATCAATCTATCTCTTTCTATCTCTCTTTCTAAGTGTGTATATTTTAGTGCAGCACTTGTGTACATGTTGTGTTTATCTAAGTTCTTCTATTACCAACAAAGACACAGGAGTCAGATATTGGGATAAAAACCTGATAGATCAATGAAGCAGCAGAGGAGTGACCAGCTGTCCTTATCTTCATACTTTCCAGATCTGAGTCTGCAAAAATCTCCAAGTCCCTCCCTATTTCTTTCTTTGTGTCTTCGCTATCCATATTCCTGCTTCTCTATGACTAATTCTAGTCAGCTGGGAGGTGACTCCTACCCCTGATTCAAGGGTAACTTTATTAACACAGTCTTGGGGTGTCACAGAATGATCAAATATCACACAACACATACATGTGCACATGAAGGCTAGAAGTTGATTAAGTGTCTTTATTGAGTACTCTCTTATTTATTAAGACAAGATTGGACTATATCAATTTAGCTCAAATGGCTGGACAGTAAACCCACCTGTCTCTGTCTCCCTAGTGACTCCAACATTATGACATCATATCCAGTATTTTCATATAGTTCTGAAGAAACAAATTCAGGTCCTTACACTTGCACAAACTGATAGATCCATCTCCTAAGCCCAATGTCAAACTTTTGGACAATATTGAACTAGCAATCCCCAAGTATAAATGATAAAGAAATCCCCCTCCAAGAATTAGGATCATTAGTGGAGGAATGATTGTATTGACTTTCAAAGTAATGATATAAGTATGCAGTAACTTTTCCTGAAATATAGAACAAGAATGAAAGAGATTATAGTATTTGGAAACTCTTAGTATGATTTTTTACTTATGTCTTCTATGAGATGTTCATGTTAAATATGGTCCTTTCCCCCTATAAGCACATATAAAGTCTTTACGTTTTGTTATGACACCGTTTAAGACAAAGTTTTTTAGGCTATCCTGTGTCAACTCAGGTATGAAGAGTGTTCTTGGTAGCTGTACTCAAAGTAACAAAATTGCAAGAACAGAATATATATTGATTATTGAAAAATATGAAAACATGCAATTACCTGGAAATGGAATAATCTGATTGGAGGGAGTATAAGAAAAAATGAAAATATTTGGTATTCCTAACATGTGTTGTACTGTTCAATGAAGTAGAGGAATGATATTGTTTATTTACTAAAACAATCCATGTAAGTGGACTGAGTTTTTATAAAGTAAACATTAGCATACATTTACTTTATAGTTTTCTGGCTTTAATAGTCATTCTAATTTTACCACACGACAGCAGTCACACACGATCAGAAAACAATTTACACATCTGAAAGAAAATAGCAATGTTCAGTCATCAATACATCACATAAAAGAAATGGTAGGAAAAAAATCTGGGAATAGGGACACCTAACAACACCTTTCCCCTACCAAAAAGTCTAAATGATTATTGCTCTCACTATATTAGAAAAACTTGTCTCTTAGGTATTTGACATGTACTTATCAATTCTGTTATAAACAAAATAATTTTTAGACATTTGTTTTTTAGGGCAATTCTTTTTTCTTTTGTATTTTCTTTTTCTCTCTTTTTTATTATTAAGAGATTTTCTATTCATTTTATGTACCAACCACAGATCACCCTCTCCTCTCTCCTCTCGAACTTCTCCAGCCTTCCTCCCCACTGCCTCCTATTCCCACCTCCTCCAAGGCGAAGCCTCTCATTGGGAGTCAGCAGAATGGCTACATTCAGTTGAGACAGGTCCAAGCCCCTTTCCATGCACCGAGGCTGTATAAGGTGCCTGACTTAGACACTGAGCTCCAAAAAGCCAGCTCATGCACCAGGATGGATCCCGATCCCACTGCCAGGGGCTCCCTTAAGCAGATCAAGCTACACAACTGTCTTGGCTATGCAGAAGTCCTAGTCCAGTTCCATGGAGGCTTCACAACTATTGATCCACAGTTCATGAGTTCCCACTCATTTGGTTTGGTTGTCTCTGTACATTTTCTCACCTTAGACTACTAGCAATAGTGAAGAGGGTGCCTGGACTGGCCTATTCTGGTAATCAGATTGGTGAAAACTCAACTGTCCCATAGAGCCCTCATCCAGTGACTGATGGAAGCAGATGCAGAAATAGACAGCCAAGCACCTGGCCGAACTCCAGGGGTCCAACTGAAGAGGGGAGGGATTCTATGAGCTAGGGACATAAATATCATGATGGAGACATGTATAGACATTTCTTACTTCAGTTTTTTTGTCTTATGTTTTAGGAGAAAGAATGAGGTCAAAATAGTATAGTGTTTTAGAAATTCAGAGTTTAGTCTAGCTTGAGAGCAGACACATAATCTTTGGAACGCTGAGGTAGGGAGATAATAAAGAATATGAAATCAGCTTGGTTTGCTTTGGAAGATCCTGTACCAAATTAAAAAAAAAACAAATAAATACATAGATAGATAGATATTTAGATGATAGATAGATAATTAAATCTTTAAAAAAAATTAACATCACCAAAAAAAAACCCCAAAAATCAAAAACAAGAGAGAAGAAAGAAAAACATTTTGTACAAGTGTACAAAGCTGTTTCCTCACCTTCCAGAAAATTATTAAAACTTCCAACTTTACAAAACAAATTTTCTAGAATGAGTGAAGTAGTCTGAACTGCTCCTACAATCCAATCCTCAAGCTTTGTCTCACTGTGATAGATAGTTTTTTGGACTACTAACCCAAGCTATAATCTTCTAAAAAGAAAGAAGTTCTCATTTCTGAACATGCTTTCATCAGATGGGGCAGTGGGTAAGTTTATGGGCATGTTTCTAGACTGATGATTGATGTAGGTAGGTGCAGAATATTGTGGACGACACAAGGCAGGTGGTCCTGTGCTCTAAAATAAGGCAGACTGAGCAAGACATAAAAAATATGCATGTAAATGGTGTTCAGTCATGCCTCTGCTTTAGTTCCTGTCTCCAAGTCCCTGCCTTGAGCTCCTGCCCTGACTTCACTTCATCACTGAGATTATTCTATAAAGTGAAATAAACCATTTCTTTCTCGTGTTGTTTGACATGTTGTTTTATCACAGCAATAAAAAGCAAACTAATGCAAAAATTGGTGCCAGGATTTTGTGATCATGCTGTGAAAGGCTGGAACACATTGATGTTGGAGGTTTGAGAGGAATTTTTGAACTTTGGTACGGAAAATCTGTTAGATTTTCAGAACTTACCAGCCTCTTGCAGAAGACTGGAAGACAATATTGAGAGCAACGTACACAATGGAGACGTGGTTTGTGATAGTTCAGATAAAAGGGGAGTGCCTCAGAGGATCTTTCAGGGTCATTCATCTGATTCTTTAGTTAATAACATGTAATTCCTGCTCAGATGGGACTGAAGAATAAGCTGGAATTAAGAAGAAACCAGGATCATTATTGTGAAATATTCAAGGAAATATTCTCAGCAAACAGCACACAGAAGTCTGGGCCTGGTATCTATCTCAAACTAACAGCAAAACATTATAATGTGTTGTTGTATCAGTTTTATCAGAATTGCTAAACTCAATTGCATAAGTGAAGAGAAAAATGGAGAGAAATTAAGGGTTGCTACTGTGGGAGGCCAAAAGAGGTCACTGGTAATGGTTGAGCCTTAGCTGCAGTAGAAATCTCAGGATTGAGAAGTCATTGAGAAAAATTGAAGCGTGGTACCAAGTGGCATGATCAAGTCATTGAACAGAACCCAGTGAAGGCTATTGGTAAAGATACACCAAGTGGTAGTGGAGAGCCTAGACTATTGGAGATGTCAGGACCATGGCATGACTGCCACTGAGTCTATGAGACAATCTATGCCTTTGGGTATGACAGAGACCATAAGTGAAGTTTCCTAAATCTTTTAGAATCCAGAAGATTGTGAGTGAACCCCAGATATGGCATATGAGCTGCAGAATTTGATTTATGCTTATGGGTGCTGGTTTGCTTTTGATTCATTTTAACTTTGCCTTGGTTCTTCCTTCTTAGAGTAAGAAAGTATTTAACTTGTTTTGGGTTATATAGGATCCTGTAGTTGATTGTCTTTGGCTTTTAAAGACTTACGCTTTGAAAGAGAATATAGACTGTGGCCAGAAGTTTCTCCAGATCCTGCTTGGTCCTGAGGTCCCACAGCCACTTATAAAATAATCATTCAGATGCTTATATTAATTATCAGTTGTATGGCCTAATCTCTCAGGCTTCTTGCTAGCTAGCTCTTATATCTTAAAGTAACCCATTTCTATTAATCTATGTTTTGCCACATGTTCCATGGCCTTACTGGTCTGCTGGCATTTTGCTCCTAGCAAGGAGCTTGCGTCTCTCTGCCTCTCCTTTCTCTTCCTGTCTATCTTCCTTGGATTTTCCACCTGGCTTCATCCTGCCCTTCCATAGATCAAACAGCTTTATTTATCCACTAATCAGAGAAACACATATTCACAGTGTATAGAAAGACAACCCACAGCACTTTCCCTTTTCTTTCTTATCAAAAAGGAAGGTTCTAACTTTAATGTAGTAAAATTGCATATAACAAAACCATAATCAAGCAAGAATTATAGTTATAATACTTAGTTTATTTGTATTTGGCAAAATTAAAGAAAATATTCTATCATTTCTCTTTGATTTGTCCAAGTTACACTCCACCACCCTTCCCCTCTCCTCCAGACCCACTCTCTTTCTGTCTCTCATTAGAAAAGAATAGGCTTTATTATCTTCATAAATTTATTTTTAAGATAATGAAGCCTGATATTTTCTAATGAGAGACAGAAAGAATGCAGACATCATAACTAAGCACTGGACCAAGCTCCTGGTATTCAGTTGAAAAGAGGGAGGAGGGATTACATGAGCAAGGAGGGCATCAAGATCATGATGGGGAAAACCACAGAGACAGCTGACCCCACCTAGTTGGAGCTCAGCGACTCTGGACTCACAGCTGGGGAACCTGCATAGGACTGATTAGGCCCTCTGAATGTGGTGACTGTTCTGTGGCTTGGGCAATTTGTGGGTCTCCTGGCAGTGGGACCAAGATCTCTCTCTCTCTCTCTCTCTCTCTCTCTCTCTCTCTCTCTCTCTCTCTCTCTCTCTGTGTGTGTGTGTGTGTGTGTGTGTCTGTGGAAGCATACATTGCTCAGCCTTGATACAGAGGATAGCAGCTTGGTCTTGCCTCAACTTGATATGTCAGACTTGGTTGACTCCCCATGGGAGGCCTTAACCTATCTGAGGAGAGAATGGGGAGAGAGGTGGGGACCAGAGAACTGGAGGAGTAGAGGGAGAGAGAGCTGTGGTTGGTATGTAAAATGAAAAAAGAATCAAATAAATAAATAATCAAACAAACAAATAAATAAATAAATTCAAAAAAAGAATGCAGGCTTTTAAGAGATAACAGCCAAACTTGACAAAATTAAATATAAGACGAGGAAAAAAAAACTTTCTTATCATAGTTGCACAGTGTAACCTAACAGCAAGCAAAGAGTTCCAAGAGTAGGCAAAAGAGCCAGAGACCCACTCATTCTTACAATCAGTAGTCCTACAAAAATACTAAACTAGCTGAGTTATGGTGGTACATGCCTTTAATCCAGCACTGGTGAGGCAGAGGCAGGCAGATCTCTGTGAATTCAAGGCCAGCCTGGGTTACAGAGTGAGTTCCAGGAAAGGCTCCAAAGATACACAGAGAAACCCTGTCTCAAAAAATAAAAAGAAACAGGCAAAAAAAAAAAAAGTTAAAAAATACTAATCTAAAGCTATAGTATATACTCAGAGGACCTGCTATAGACCCCTGTAGGTGCTGTGTTTACTACTTTGGTCTATGTGAGTTCATATGTGCCTTGCTTAGTTGACTGAGAAGGTTGTGTTCTCTTGGTATCCTCTCTCCTCTCTGGCTCATTCTGACTTCTTTACTGTCAGATTCCCTGAATATTGAGGGAAGGAAATTGATGGAGACCTCCAATTTCGACACTTTCTACACATTATACCTGACTGTATAACTTTTCTTTTTAATCTAATAAATTTATATTCTTGGAGATTCTAATCCTGCTTAAGAATCATGTCAGTTTAGCCAAAGGCCTTGAAGTGTTGGTGTTTCATTAAATAGATTCTTAAATAACACTGTATTTGAACTCACATGAGTTAATATTGTCTAGAATTATAAACATGTAAATCTCATATTTCTCATGTTTTATAATGTACATGTTTTAAATTTCAGTTTGCTATCTTATCGATATGATTCACAATAATTTGCAGAAATTTAAATATATATTACATAATAATAGCAATGAAAATAATATGTTTGATAATCTAAAAAAGGAAGAAGATACTAAAGGAATTTATAGTTTATTACAACATTTTGAAGACGGTGAAATCTGAATTTTTATATTTATTAACATTTATGTTTTTCTTTCATTTTCCATAAAAGACTGTATCATTAGCCAGAGATTTTATTTTTGGTTTAATTTTAACTGGAGCAGTGTTTAACAACAATAACAAAAAGACTGTGAAAAAATTATGAAGTGATTGAAAGTTTTTATTTTTAAAACACAAAAAAATTTAATGATTTTTAAGCAAGCTTGAAATGAAAGTCCATGAGATCACTAATGATATAAACAGAGCCCTTAAACTGATGAATATGCACGCAGCATAATGATCTACCCCTATAAGTCTGTATCTTGACCCTAAAATACAAGTTCAGCCAGCTCTTATTCATTTTGAAGAGGAAAAAATTTGGAAATTCTAATTACTGCTTTGAAATTTAAACATCTTGGAAGGTGTCATTTCTTTCTTCAAACACAGACATGTCTGAAGAAAGTAAAATATCAATGATTTTTTTTACATCTATTGTAGAGTAAAACAAATACAAATTACTGCCAAAAAGGGATGGATACCCAGATTTAGTTTAACAAAATGTGGTAAAATTCTAGTGCTAGAGGCAGGGTTGAAATGATCACCTAAACTGAGAATCATGTGTTGATGGAGGCTTGTGTACACATTAATTCATTCCAGCCCAAAATTTTATAATTTATTTATTTATCCATTCCTTTCAGAAAGATGAATATGAGAGAGATCTGCAAGGTTGTAATGTTGTGATATTGTGTTCCGCAATATATCGTGCACCCTAATAAACTTATCTGGGGTCAGAAAGCAGAACAACCACTAGACGGACATAGAGGCCAGAAAATGGTGGCCCTCACACTTTTAATCCTAGCCTTCTGGAGGCAGAGATCCATCCAGATCTCTGTGAGTTCAAAGCCACACTGGAAACAGCCAGGCATGTAGCTCACGCCTTTAATCTCAGGAAGTGATGGCAGGAAGCAGAAAGGTATATAAAGCATGACAACCAGGAACTAGAGCTGGTTAAGCTTTCAGGCTTTTGAGCAGCAGTTCAGCTGACATCCATTCTGAATGAGGACTCAGGGGCTTCTAGTCGAGGAAACAGGATCAGCTGAGGAATTGGCAAGGTGAGGTGGCTGTAGTTATTCTGCTTCTCTGATCTTCCATCATTCACCCCAATACCCGGCTCCAGGTTTGTTTTTATTAATAACACCTTTTAAGATTCGTGCTACATTGTATATTTATTTTTTTCTTCAGAGCCATTGGAGTTTCAAATGGTGAAGATGAAGATAAATGAATAAAGTAAGATTATTTTTAGAAAAGTCCTTTGTGAATGTGGGTAAAGCCAGTAGGAAAAAATATTTTCAAATATTTGTGACATATTCTATTCTCTGTAACTTTTATATTTCCACACACATGCCAACAAAATAAAACCTAATACAAAATACAGAAATTAACAAAACCTATTTTGTCAAAGCTTAAAAAATTTGTAGTAGGAAAATGGCCACTTCGAGTCCATCTAGCATGCTAGCCTCTCATAAACAGCAGGGACTTGCGAGGCTGCTGAGGACCTCTTCTGAAATTCAAAGCACACAGAGAAACACACTCACAGAGACCTAATCTGAGCTTATCTAATGTTTCCCATTGGCCTACACCTTATCAACACAGGGCAGGTGTTTATATTATACTGGATTACAACAAAGGGTACGGGAAGATCCAGGTCCTGTTTCAAAAGATAATAGAACAACTAAATGAGAACAAGAGATGAGAGTGTGACCTCTAACACCAGAATCTATAAACTTTAGCAAACATTAAACAGTCTCTCCTCTGCTTCATGAATATAAATTCAATAGCTAATGCCTCTTTACCTTAATGCTTTACACATGACTTATCTTCACTATTGTTTTGTGTTTCTTTCCTCATTTCTGTCTTTTGTATGAAATTGTATAAGGATTTCTGAAGGCCAACGTATATCCACATACATGCAGTAAAGTAATGTATTGTGAATTTAAAGCAATTCTCATTAATATGTGATAGGCACCTGCAGAAGTTAAAGAAACACAGAACCATGTGTAATGTAAGCATGGATAAGAATTCTGAAACAGTGACTTTTAATTAGTATTAGAAATCAGAGATACTATGAAGGAATGTCCATGGCTGGCTCACTAATAAGGTATGTATCATTGGGGGGAAAAATAACCAATGTGATAAAAGTTTGTCAGGAGACATAAAAGAGCCAGAAGACTCTAAGAAAAAGTCTAAAAACTGTAAAACTATTAAAACAATGTGTTTTATGTGCAAAGGGAATATCAGAGCAGAGAAAAAATGAGAACACTTAATGTAATAATGGCTCAGAATTTTCTAAAATTAATGCCACCAAAATTCTGCAGATCTCAGAAAACAAACAAAATCTCTGGGGCTGAATCGAAAGAAAAGTTAGTAACTGTCAAACTAATGACAAAATGTTAAACATGAGTCAGAGACACCTAAAATGAATACACACACATAGAGGGTTGGGACAGATTGATGCTGAAGCTCATTTCCATGCAGGAATCTTTGTAGTAAGATTGTTACAGTGTTGTGAGTAGAAGAAAAGCAGGATGAACACCCCAACCGAAATTTCTATGTTCATAAGAGTTGTACCATAAACTGTGGACATAAATAAACACTTTTATCAAACAAACCAAAACTGACTTCATTTTTCAGTGGATGTATCATCATAATGCATGCAAACAATTCCTTCATTGAAAAATGAAATATTGTAGGGCAGAAGCTTGACTCTACTCAGAGTCACAGAGGAAAAATTAAGAATACTGATAGTTTATAACTCTGGTCAATTTACTTAACAGATAATTAGTTCCCAAAGTAATGGTAATAATCAAATGATACATATTATACATTTATCATAATGTTTTCACTGTAGAATACAGTACATAAATACATACATATTGACATATTATTTCAGGATTTAGATAAATAAATTGAGTGACTGCAATGCTGCATGAAATGGGCATGTTTGAAATAGACATGCTCTGTTGTAGGGCAAAGGAGTTAAATTCAAAACAATGACAGCTAATTAATATCTATTTTATATGACTCTGGAGCTCTCAAAAATTGGATTGTATAAATGACAACAGATGCACTATTGAGAAAGAGGAGCACAGAAGGCTTTTGTGAAAATCCCTACAAAAAAAGTAACAACCAAGACAGAGAGTCATCAGAGAGAATCCTTAAAAATTCTGATAGAGATGCTGAAGTATAGCTCTCCAATGCTGATGGCTCCTAGTGGGGGTGAAAATGGAGAAAGACTCAGTTTTGGGGAAGGGGCTAGCCACCAGGAGTTTGACCATGCTTCAGGGAGTGCATGGGTAACACAAATTGGAAAGTGTTTTTCGGGGGGAGGTCATAGGGGTGAGGAGGCATACTTTGGAGGACTGGGAAGTGAGAATGACTGAGGTGCGTGACGAGAAATTTTCAAATAACCAAGAATCAATATAAATAATATGTTGGGAAAAATCAATCAAAAATAACCTCTTTTCCTATGCTAAAAAAAAAAAAAAAAAAAAAAAAAAAAAAAAAAAAAAAAAAAAAAAAACAAAACCCTGGCTTATGTAAATGAGGTGCTTCTTCCACACTAAAACCTTCCCTTCTGGATGAGGAAGGGGCCTCACAAGGCTAAGGAAGTAAGGGAAACTCAGAACTTAAACAAAACTTACAAAACAAAACAAGGCTCTAGACTCTTCTGAAGCTTAAAGGATTCATAAGGCCTGTCCATAAAGATATACATGTAGTAGAAATGGGTAAGAAGCATAGAATCTCCAGATACATGAGCTGAAAACAAGCTGTACATGGTATTCTGGACATGCAGACCCATGCTTGCAGTCCCTCACTTATGCATATGTAATTCCAGGAAACTCACTGTTTCGCTCAGCTAGACTATGGTAGAGATATTCCCATGGCCTGTTATTGGGTCCTCTTCTAGATGAATAGACATTCATTACACCTTTCCAAGTAATCAAACAGCAAAGCTAAACTCTTGTGTTACTGAACTAACTTATAATTTGAAATGTATATGTAAATATATATTATATGAAAAGTTCATGTATAAGAAAAATAATAAAATCTACTGTCATAGTCAATTAGTTCTTCAGCATGAAGGACTTCATTATACATTATGTTGTAAAGAGACTCTGCAATATTGATTCCTTAAGAGATACCTCATAGTATCATTTCATCTTCTGTGATGCATAAATGTAAATACATGGTGGTGCCAAGAAACTTTCCTTATTTTCCAACAGGAATGGTTTGCTGTTCCTTTATTATTACTGCTGCAATTTTATATGTGAAATTATGTTTTTCAAAGATTTCAAAGGATCTATGTGAACAAGACAGAGAATACTAGTCCCTCTTTTCCCTGGTAAATTGCTGATGACAAGCACATCTTTGTATTATGCAGACTATATAATGATGACATAGCAATTCAGATTTTTATTTTAGTTTACAATTGTTTTATAGGATAACTACTGAACTTTACAATGGTGCATTATCATCTGGAATATATATTTGAAATTTATATTTTTCCCTGTGAATGCAGTTTCTTGTGTTATCAATTTCTGTCCTTGTATCATGGGAGACATAGTACCTTAGGTTACTGGGTAAAGGCCTAGTTTGGAAGACTCACAGAAATCATGTTTAAAGGGAAAATTACCAATGAACTTCTTGACATTTTTATTACATAAGATAACCAATAAAGTGAATGAAATTTTTTTTTCTTTTTAAATGTTTATTTTTATTATATTGCGCATGTATGTATGCCATATTTGGGTAAGTATCTATAACATGAATTGTTAAATGGTCTTTTAATAAAAAAAACAAAAAAAAACAGAACCAGAAATTGAGGTGAAAGCTCAAAGATCAGAGAAGCAGAGCAAGCCACAGCCACCACCTATTACCTCACCAACTCCTTAGCCTGAAAGTGCTCAGCCAATAGGCCTCTAGCTGAATCAGCTTCCTCAGCCAAAAAGGCTTCTAGTTTATGTCTCCTCACGACTTATATGTCTTTCTCTGCTCAGCCATTAAAGACATGTGTGCTTCCCAAGTACTGGGATTAAAAGTGTGTGCCACCACTGCCTGGCTCTGTTTTTCTCCTAGACTGAATCTATCTCATGTAGTCCAGGGTAAATTTGAACTCACAAACATGCAAATGGATCTCTGCCTCCCAAGTGCTAGGATTAAAGGTGTGTGCCACCACTGCTTGACATCTATGTTTAATCTAGTGGCTTTTTCTGTTCTCTGATATTCAGGCATTTTATTTTAGGATACACAATATATCACCACAGTTATTCATAGAAGCTTGAAGAATATCTTAGATGCCTTGGAGCTGGAGTTATAGAGTGCTGTGAGCTACCTGATATGTGTTCTAGGTACCAAATTTTGGTCCTCAGGGAGAGTATGAACTTCTTTTTAAATTCTGAGCCATTTTTAGCCACATGAAAATACTTTTGAATAGTCACTGAATGCGCAGTGCAGTAATAAAAATGGAGAACATAATTAAGAGTCTGTACAAATTTTCTGGATGAATGAAGCAATGACAAAGGAGATGGGGAACAACCCAGGACTTTCACAACTTCTCACAACTTTTTCAAAGCTGATTTGGTAGGTAGGTATTGTGGCTTTTACCATATCTTGCCCAGCACTTCAAAGCATGTAAGTTCCTATTTTCTATACTTTTTGTTGTAATAGGTGTTGAATATATCTTTTTTTGTGTTTTAACTAATTATCTAGTTTGTTGTTGGATGCTGTTACTATTAGGGCTTGTATCTATTTTTGTGCTAATCTTATCTAAATTATATTTTTATATACTGGATTCTATTTATATACATTCATAAGTAGTGTTTTATGCATTTATATTTCAATTAATATGGGAACATGCAGTAAAATGTTGTGTTGTAAACTAGACGTATAATAACACTAACTTTATTATTTTAGGATATAGTTGCCTGGCTGTGGAGGGACTCATGTAACTTCTTAGGGAAAAATGCCTGAGAACAGCATGAGTGGTTCCCCTTGAGGCAAGAACCCTGGAGACTGTAACCCACTTGGCAAACATCTGTGAAGAGTTCACTGCATCATTCTGGCACGACCCAAGGAACACGTGTGCTGTGTGTTCCCCTTGCTTTCACAAGGCTAGCCACACTGTTTGCCTGAATGAGTCACAGTGGGTCAAGAAGTGAAATATTATTTGCATATATGTATAACTGTTCTGGAAATAATGATTTGAACAATAGGAGCTTTAAAGATATGGTATTAAATATGTGGTATCATGAGTTAATAGGAACATTCAAAAAACAAGGAATAAAGTAGAATTATAGAAAACTACAGTTCCCCAATTGGTAATAATTGTGCCAATACCTCAAGCAGTTAAGGGAAATATACTTAAAGACAAGAGACAAACAATGTCAACTATTGAGAGTAAGTTTCCCAGTAATGTTGCCTATAGGATAAATAGAAAAACCTGATATGCCCCCAGAGGAGAGAGGGTACTACAAAACATAGAATGGATTGATCCAGGTTTGGCTGGTGAGTTGACCGTGAGAACCCAGACCCTACCAGATGTAAATCACAAGAGACAAAACTGTCTCTCATTTTGCATGATGCTGCAATATCACGTGCTGCCAGCTGAGCACACCGTTCTGTCTGTAGGTGTGTCTAGTTATAAAAGTTCCTTTGTAGCTTACAAAACTGCTTATGCTTCTGATGGTATATATATATACACACATAGATAGATAGATAGATAGATATATCAAAAAGTAATGGCTACATGTCAAAGAGTTAGAGATGGAGGGGAAAGAGGCAAGGAAAAAAAAAACCCTAGTAATCATTGAAACTATTTTCAGAAATTTAGGCAGTAAAAGCTGGTTGTAAAACTGTTCACACCAACCACTGAAACTGTATAAATAAAGATGGATCAAGCTATCCATGGCCACTTGTTTGAACAACAAGAGGTAGTTACAGTTTCTTCTTGGCACTGACTCCACACATCCATCTTTAGTCAATGAACACATCTGGCACAAGGCCTCCAGAAAGCCTGGAGAGATACCTCAGTATCATTGCTCATGCAAATGCCCTGATACCAAGTTTCAGCACATAGTGGATCACACTCATCCACAACTTCAACAACAACACAATAAAGTGAGAAAAACTTATCTACTGTAACTATTAGCATTTATAAATTAACCCAGTAGCAACCAGTTTAATATAAGACAAGAAAAAACATTAGAAATAGACAAAAATACGGTATATAAGTTACAAACTATTAAAATAATTATATTAATACTGTAAGATTAATGACAATAAGATGAACATATAAAATTATTTTTGTCCCAGAACAAGAAGCTAGTCAATGCAAACTAAAAACTGAGAAATTTTAAAATTGATAAATTAACTAGAATTACATTTATATGTTAATAAAATGTTAATAAAGTGTTTTCATCCTCTAAAACTGAACATCAAAATCATATATATGTAAATTATATATAAATGTGAAAAATACATAAGTAGATGAATGTAACTTTGTTGTAAATTACAGTACTGAATTATCTAAATTTCTTTATTTATTTTCAAATTAAATTATTCAACCACACAAAGTTCTAACTATGTCTGGTTGTCAAACTTCATAACCATGTCAACAGTTTCTAGAAAGATCAATCTTGAAATTTCATTTCAAAATTAAACCAACCATTTAGTGCCAAAATTTAATTGACATAAATACAAGGAAGTGCAATTAGAGCCAAAGTAGCAGAAAAAGAATCTAGAATCAAAATCCCAATAATAAAGTCCTTCATTTTATGAAACAAATGAGTATTTACTCTAGCAGAGAATAGGATGAGCTTCAGATATTATGTAGATTCATATTTAGAAAAAATAATTCTTTAGATCTTCACAATATCCCATCAATAACAGGTGAATTATACACTGAATATCTCGTCTTTTATCCTTATTTCTTATCTATCTGTTGTGCTTCAAGCCCTTTTTCTTATACTTTGCTGCATATAAGAAGAGGATCACCTAATTTAACAATGTGTAAATGAAATAATTAATTCCCATGTAACCTAACATATACTCTTTTACTCCATGTTCAGTATTCTCAAATTTCTCATTTCTTACCTGTTTATAACAGCTCCGTGTCAACTCCATCAGTGTCTCCTACCTGGAGTAGTGGAATGACTTCTAAGCCTATTGTCTAACCTTGCGCTGTTCTTCCACAGCTATGCTCTCAATGCAGCCACTGTGTTGATCAACTGAGTTTGCCACACAAAAAGTCAGATTGTGTTGTCTCTGTTAAGGGTTGCCTAACAGTCTTCCTCACTTCCCTGCTTGAGATATGTTTAATGATTCTCTTCTCACACCACTGTGTCTTGAATCTTTTTATGGATGCTCCTCTCTGACTGCTTGGCCTGTTCAATGGCCTGAGAACATGAGGCACATTTCTGTTTCCAAGGCTTTGTTTCCCCTCCTTGAAATGCTCTTTCACTGGTTTCTCCATGGCTCACTTCTGCACCTCCCTCAAGTCTTGTGAACTTTTTCAAATCTTGTTATACGAGGAGTATCTTCTTCCTCAAAACTTAAAACTGCAAACCCTTCCCAAACCCCCAATGCCTTTGCTTTTTCTTTTCCCACAGGTCTCATTCTGCGGCAATAAATTAGTTTTTGGTTTCTATCTGACACCTCCACTCTATGTGAGCTCTGTTGGAAGGAGAAATTCTGTTTCTGTTTTGCGCTTATTTATTCATAACACCTAAGAAGGTGTTTGATATGAAACAGAATATCACCAGCCAACATTAAATGATGTGTAACATTTTCTACTCAAGCGAACATGATTCAACACCTCTGAAGTTTCAGTCTCTTACTGATGTACAGGTATCAGTGAGTAAAACTCTACACTGAACCAGTACTAAGACACGCAGGGTTTTCAGATTACTAAGTATGGCGAGCTAATTTACTATGCTTTCTAATGATGACAAAACATGAAATAATTCCTACTAAAACTTTACAGAAATCACTGAAATTAAAGGGATTCATTTTCCAAGCCCCATTAATTAAAAAGGGACAGAATTATGAACTGGATCTAAAGCTTATATTTACTTTATTGTGCATTTGAAACAATATTGATGCTACACAAACACATGGTGGAACAACATTCTCTTCTCTTTTACTCACATTGTCTGTATATAATAATATAGCCATCACCAATATACATCTTTAATATTTCCTCATGAAATAAGGACACACTGTCTAGAGAAAAGAGTCAAATATACTGGAACATTTAACTGGCATGTAAAAAAAAAGTATCAGTTATTCTTTTCTTTCTTACTCCTTTTAGTTATTTTATTTTTTGAGCTGAGGATCGAACCCAGGGGCTTGCACTTGCTAGGCAAGCACTCTACCGCTGAGCTGAATCCCTAACATGAATTGTGTATGAAGACTTCAAATGACTGGGGTTGCAGATTAGTGCATCTCTCATCCCTCATCAGAGAACCTCCACTTTATGGTCAAGGGCTTTAACAGGAAGCTCACAATAGGTTGACATGTAGGGACTGAGAGACCGGAGAGTGCTTAGCCCAAGATGGGGCAATTTTTTTTTTTTTGGTTTTCAAGACAGGGTTTCTCTGTGTAACTTTGCGCCTTTCCTGGAACTCATTTGATAGTCCAGGCTGGCCTGGAATCACAGAGATCCACCTGCCTCTGCCTCCCGAATGCCAGGATTAAAGGCGTGCGCCGGGATTAGCCACCACTGCCTGTCCAAAGGTACATACGTTTTTTGTTGTTGTTGTTGTTTTGTGGAGCCAAGGATCGAACCCAGGGCCTTGTGCTTGCTAGACAAGTGCTCTACCACTGAGCTAAATCCCAAACCCAGTGTTGGGGCACTTATATATCACACTGTCACTCCCAAATTTCAGGATTTTATTTAAAAAAAAATAAATTTTGTTTTTATGTGTGCAAGTGTGTCTGTACACTTTTATCCCTTTCAAAGCCAGAAGCAGGTATTGGATCTCCCTAGATCTGAAGGAATAGAGGATTTGTAAGTATCTTATGATTACTGGGAATTGGGTCATGGCCCTTGAAGAAAGATCTGTGCTCTTAATCACAGAGCCATATTTCCAGCCTAGGCTCGTGGATCTTTGTGGAAAATTGAGCAGAAACCTGTCAGATATAAAGCAGTGAGTGACTGACTGTCTTAGTTTCCATTCTATTGCTAAGAGACACCATGTCCAAGGCAACTTATAAATTACTGTATCTAATGGGATGGGGCTTCCTTAAGTTTCAGAGGGTTAGCCTGTAACACAAATCTTAAAACGTCTTATTCATTTAAACAAACCTGGACCCAGGTATTGGGGTGAATGCTGAAAGATCCAAGAAACAGGACCAGCCATAGCTAACCTCCCCTTAACAATTCCTCAGCTGACCTTGTTTCCTTAAACTGGAAGCCTCTGTGTCTTCATCCAAATGGATCTCAGCTGAACTGCTGCACAAAAGCCTAAAAGCTTAACAGACTCTAGTTCCTGGTCCTCACACCTTATATATCTTTCTGCTTCCTGTCATCAATTCCTGGGATTAAAGGTGTGTGTCACCATGCCTGGCTGTTTCTAGTATGGTTTTGAACTCACAGAGATCTGGATGGATCTCTGCCTCCAGAATGCTAGGATTAAAGGTGTGTGTGCTACCATTTTCTGGCCTCTATATCTATCTAGTGGCTGTTCTGTTCTCTGATCCCAGATAAGTTTATTGGGGTGCACAATATATTGACCACATTAGCCCATGCCCATTGTGTCAGGGAGCATGGTGGGAGGAGGCAGAAATGGAAATAGAGCAGTGGCTAAAGGCTTTAATCATGGTAGAATGCAAGCATGAGGCAGAATAACAGTGAGACTGGGCTCTGCATGGGCTTTTGAAACTCAAATCCAATCCTTCAGTGACACATCCCTTCCATAAAGGCCACACCTCCCATTTTCCTAAATAGTTCACCAACTGGAACCAAATATTCAAAATAAGAGTCTATGGAGGCTGATGTTGATCCAAATCACAACAATGATTACAGCAAGACAATGTTTTCTGGACAGAACAGGACCATTAAGCATATAAACCTGCATTATTTTTGACAGCCTGTACATCTTCTGTGCAAACTCAAGCCTGACGTCATGGAGGTGGTCATGAAATCTTATACATAACTGAAGAACTATTGGCAGTTGATCCCTCCTGGAAGAGGGGAAGTCAACTTTCTTCAAGGAGCAACACTTTTGACACAGTGGATCTCATCTTACCTAATGCAGTGACCCTTTAATACATACCTCATTGCTGCTTCATAGCTGTAATTTTGCTACTGTTGTAAATTCTAATGTAAATAACTGTGATTTTCAATGGTCTCAAGTGACCCCTGCTAAAAGAACCATTTGATCCCAAGTAGATCTTGACCCATGGATTGGGAACCACTGGGGAGGCTATCTATGACCTAGTAAAAGGCTGTGCATTCATGCACATTATGACAGCACTAAGTGAACTCTTTTGAATTTTGTAATAATACATGTGAAATTGGCAGAAAATAGTGATGGAGAAGGTAAGGGAGTAATTGAAGGACATTTATTAAATGTATGAAATTCTCAATTAAAAAAAAAACAGAATTTAAAAGATTAGTGGACAAGGAAGCAAACAGTAAAACATGCTGAACTGCTTCTTGAAAGCTGAATGCTTAACCAGGCCAAAAGCTTCTAGTTTCTGGTCTTCACTCCTTATATACCTTTCTGCTTTTGCCATTATTCTCTGGGATTAAAGGCATGAGTCACCATGCTTGGTAGATCTCTGCTTCTGGAATGCTAGGATTAAAGACTGTGTACTACCACTGCCTATCCTCTATGTTTAATATTGTGGCTGTTCTGTTTCTGACCCCAGATAAGTTTATTAGTGTGCATAATATTTTGGGGAACACAATACCACCACAACAACTAACCAAACTAGTGGCAGCACATGAACTGTGGACCAATAGCTGAGAAGCCCCAGTGGTACTAGAGTAGGCCCTCTGGATAAGTAAGACAGTTGTTTAGCTTGAATTGTTTGGGCAGGGGGTGGGGGGGCATGCAGTGGGATCAGGACCTGTCCCTAGTGCATGAGCTGACCTTTTGGAACTTAGTGCCTATGATGAGACACTTTGTACAGCCTTGGCGCAGGGGGGAGGGACTTAGACCTGCCTTAACTGAATGTGCCAGGCTCTGATTACTCCCCATGGAAGATCTTGCCTTGAAGGATGTGGGAATAGGGGGTGTGTTGGGGAGTGTGGGGGGTGGGAGGAGGGAGAACAGGGGAATCTGTGACTGATATGTAGGATGAATGGAAAATTTCTCAATTAAAAAAATAAATAAATGTAAGAATTGATTCCTTATCAAAACATCAATGAAAGGCAATTATAATTTCAGCAATTTATTGGCAAAATTTCTCCCTCTCTTTGTCTCTCTGTCTCTCTGTCTCTCACACATACACACACACACACACACACACACACACACACACAGTCTCTGCTTCTTGATTCTAATTCCTGAATTAGTAGAAATATATCTTCTCCATTTTTAAGTGTCAGGAAACTTAAAGAGTATTGGGTCTTGGTTCACACTTATTATACTGTGGATTAACAAATCAGCAATGTCCTGGGAGCAGATCCCCTTCATTGCTCAGGTTGTTTTGAACATGCATTTATTGTTACTGTGCATAGCTCACGTGTTTCCGAAGTGAAGGCATTACTTGTATTTTAAATCTGTTTCATTCCATAAAGCTGTGCTATTCAAATGCAATTTCCTTTCTGTTGTTGATTATACTTTCTTTTGAATGGCTTTTCTATGATGAGGTTCACATACTGAAGTGATTTTATTTTGCTGAGCACTTGCATGAAAAAGCCCATGAAACACTGTTGTTAATTGGATAACTCTGGTGCCTCCCTGACTGAAAATGCTCCCAGGTGCCTTTCATGTGTCTTGTTGTTGCAGTCATCACTCTAGCTGCTATTTTCACTAGTGCCAATATGATGCCCTTCACATTTATTCTTTTCAAAAGAAGACCAAGAGTTGACCGAAAATAACTGATAGCAAGTAAAGAGTTTCATGCAGGCATATAATAATGTTGATATAGATTCTATCTATATATCACACTTTTAATTTCAGAAAATGATCCAGATTTATCTCTCATGGACAATGAGTGTTGCTCCTCATGTTTAATTGGCAAGTGAAAATGTGTTATTCATCAGATATTCTGAAAGTGCTGATTGTATGATCTGTTAGCTTCCTGACCCAGTTTACAGGCATCATTGAATTGTAACCTCAGGCTGTGGAGTCAAGTTTTTTTTTTTTTGTTTTTTTTTTTTCTTTCGATAACTATTTGTTAACATCTCACTCGACATAGCTTCTTCCATCACACCATCATGAATGTGCCTTTATGTCACACTTGTCACACTTGCAGCCCTGTGAATTAGTCAGTTTGCACTGAAGAGGATTTTAGGAACTAACTGTATGTGTTTTGTTTAGTTTCTAATGCTGTGATAAAACACCATGATCAAAAGCAACTTCAAAAAGTTTGTTCTAACTATAGCTTATAGTCTTTCTGATCAAGCTGGGACAGGAACCTAAGGCAGGAATCAAAGCAAGAAATGAAGCAAAACCAATGGAGCAACATTGCTAATTGAATGGCCACATATGGCTTGGTTAGCATGCTTATTCTAAAAAGCTCAAGACTACCTGCTTTGAGACATTACTACCCTTCAAGGGTTGGGCATATCCATACCAATCATCAATCAAGAAAAAACGTCTCACAAGACTTGCCTAATGTAATCTCATGGAGGCATTTCTCAATTGAGATATCTTCTATACTAATTAGAACAATTAGCCCCTTGACAAACCAATACATCACTATTAAATCATAACTTTTCTATTCTTTTTTTAATCCACAAGCCTCATGTTAGTATCAAATATAAAAATTTTTGATTTAGTAATATAATTATATCATTTACTTTTCCAATTTCTTGTTCTAAACATTCCCATACACCATTCTCTGCTTTTCTTGAAATTTATGGCCTCTTCTTTCACTGTCATTGAATTTATTTTCATAACATTGAAAATCCCATAGTCTTTAAAAATTTAACAATTGAACAGTCTATTGTAGATGGATTTCTTTTTTTTTTCTTGGTTGAATTATGATTTTATTTTTGTCTTCTCTGGTAATGATAAGAATCAGGTGTAGTTTGATAGTATATGTATATATTTTCATTTTTCTTTATTAAGAAATTTTCTACTCACTCAACATACCACCCAGAGATACCCTCTCCTACCTCCTAGGCAGGACCAAGCTCCTACCCACTGCACCAAGGCAGCTAGCTGTGCAAGGTGTCACACCACAGGCACTGGGCTCCCAAAATCCTTCCCATGTACCAGGGACAGATCCTGATTCCCCTGCTTCAGTGTCCTCCAAACAGTTTGAGCCAAACAGCCATCTTCCATATCTAGAGGGACTAGACGTACAGAGATGACTGACCACACTAGTGGAAGCCCATGAACTATAGACAGATTTCTAAACAGTCTTACTAAATAAGAAACACAGAGCCAAAAAGAGCGATGAAAGCTGTAGACATCAGACTAATAGTGATATCTACCAAACTAACCCTAGCTTACCATGCCACCCCCATAGCTTCCCAAGAGAACTGAACCAGCTTCTTCCTGTCTAACCTGCACCTTTATTGCCTTGTTGTTCTGCCTTCTTATTGGCTCTTAGCCCAGCCACCTCACTTCCTCATCACTGCCTGTCTATACAGACCTCCAGGTTGCTATGGTTGGTACTGGGATTAAAGGTGTGTGTCACCTTGCTTGGCTGTGTCCTTGAACACACAGAGACTCTGCCTGCCATGTGATCAGATTAAAGGCATGTGCTACTTAACACAGCCTGACTTCTGTTCATGGCTGGCTATGACCTCTGATCTCTAGGCAAACTTTATTTATTAACACACACACACACACACACACACACACACACACACACACACACACACACACACAATCCTCACAGAGAAACTATAATCAGGCAATATTGCATGAGAAACAATTCTATTTTAAATAAAAGAAAAATAAAAACAAGCAATGTTACTAGAGCAAATTCTTGTAAAGGAGCGTCATTAAACTTCACGAAAATAATCAAAATATAAAAAAATGTGAAAATATGAAGGGATTAATTTTCCAAAAGCTGATAGTTTCAAAGTTTTCTCAGTAGTAGCCCTGAAGCCCAGGTCAACTGAATAGTCGAATCAAGTTGCCATTTACATAATATTTATGAAACTCATGAAGTTTAACTTCGAATAAATTTTAGCTCACAAAATATTTACAAAACAAAAATCACCATCTTGACTGGCATTAATTAAAATTGTTGTCTGGCAGTCTCTACAGAAAGTTCAAAAATTGAATAGACTTTACACTGTCCCTAAATTAATTGCCTGTCATGATGGACATGCAGGGCCAAATATGCAAAGGACATCTACTGCTGTGCCTACATTGTCAGGTTTTAGCTATTGTAGTCTTAAATAACATGTAAATTGTCAGTCCTGTATGCACAGAGCAGAAATATCTGTCAAAAGCTCATAAAAGTATGATGGCTAGAGTCCTTTTAGGAAGGGATGGAGTTATTTGATAGTGTCCATATATGTCTACATCCTGACTCTAGTGGTTCTAGCTTTTTAATTAGATTTTAAGGACAAATTAAATGTTTCAGTAAACTTGAAATGTGTTTAATGAGTCTGATACTCAAAAATATATTTATAGTGTATATTTTAGTATGAAACTTTATTAGAAGAAATCACACTCAGAATATCCTGCATGCTTAAATCTGACAAAATAGTAAATAAAAATACAGATAATAAATCTTAAAACTCTGAATAATCCGTTAAATCATATTCTTCTGAGAGAAAGACTATGCATGGACAAATAGAAGAATATAAGTAATGATTGTCGGGCATTGGTGGCACATGTCTTTATTCCCAGCCCTTGGTAAGCAGAGCCAGGCAGATCTCAGTGAGTGTGAGGCCAGCCTGGTCTACAGAGTGAGATCCAGGACCACCAGGACTGTTACACAGAGAAATCCTGTCAAGAAAAACAAACAAATAAACAAAATATAAATAATAATCACTATAATTTGGAAGTCTAACAGTTATAATATTCTCTGCCATGATACACAGTGGAAATAGCTAAATTAAAAAAAAAAAACACTTTTGCAATGAAAATATTACCCTGATTTCAAACATAGGTGTGTAAAAGAAAAAGACATTAAAGAAAAGAAAATATCCAACAAAAATAGAGAAAAGAAAAGTGACGACAAAGCAGTCTCATACTGACCCTGAAATAAATGAATTTTGTAATATTAGCAGTGCTTGTACAAAAATTAAATAATTAGCTGATTAAATGAATTAGCCAGTATGTAAGAAATGGAAATAATTGAAGCTTAAAGAGCTTCTTTCCTTTTATTGTTGTCAGTTTGTTTAGACAGTATTTGCTTTGTTTCAGATTGGCCTTGACCTCGCAAAGTAGAAGATACCCTGAACTGATAGTTGTCCTGTCTGTGTGCACAGAGGGCTTGCCTTAGAGACATGCAACACTACAGTTTACGTGGTGCTTTATGTATGCTAGATAATAAGAGTAGCAATAGCATATTTTCTTGCATGTTTTGCCTTCCATTTTGACATTCTATTTAACTAATACATTTTTACATTTATTATTTATTGAATTTCTTAAAGATATACAGCACATTTTTATCAAATCCACCCACCTTTAACTTCCCTTCAATTCTTCCCTTATTTCCTCCACTACTTTTCTGTTCTGAATTCATCATTTGGATTTTTTTCACTGGGTCTACTTTTTGTTGCTGTATAAGCATGAGTCTAGGACCATCTGCTGGACCATGGGTGGCCTCTTAGTGGCATCATTCCTGATGAAATCTGCTCTTTTTTCATCAGCATCTCTAGGTTACCAATAGCTCCTCAGCTAGGAGTGAAATTTCATGGACCCATCCCTATACATGTTGAGATATTAGCTGGTATGTTCTTATGTTGATTATGCATTTGGCCACAGCCACTGTGAGTTCATGTGTAGAGCTGTGTTGTCATGGTTAGAAAGTACATTTCACTGTAGATATCCACAACCTCTTATGTTACAATCATTCCATCCAACCTCCCATGGTGATCCTTGACTGTGTTGACACATTCATACATGAGCATGCCTCAGCCTTTTATTTTGTGGGCAAAGCAAGGATACATTCATCATCCTGGCAGTTTATAGTACAAGAAGGGCATAGATGAATGGCATAAGCATTTGGAATTTCCTATGATTTATCTCTGGTTTTAACTGATCTATTATACTTAGTTCATAAAAACCACCATTACTGGACTGAAGAAACAGTACCTACTAGATAATAGTATGTGATTTAGAGGACTGCCTTTCGGTGTTTAGCACAATCATTTTATAGTTGGCCAACATAGACTGCTCTGTCATATTCTTCTGTATTAGGGTCAAGATTTGTAAGCAAGGAGATGAAAGTGAGTAATCTTACTCTTCCTATGCTTGACTTGGTATCTAACAAGGTTTGTTCTGATGATATTTCACAGTGAAGGAAGAACTTTTACAAGGACAAAAGTATTGATGAAAATAAATTTTATATTGAACTAATAGTGAATATTTTCAACATCCTTACCATGATTATGTTTCACTTAACTAACAGATAGAGAAAACAGCTAACATACTGTTTAAATTTCTTGTTTAGCAGAAATATTAAGGCTTTTATTTTGCAGTAGAATTATGGAGATACTCTGTAATTCAGGGAACTCTCTAGAAATTTCTTTAAATCTCATGTTCTAAAATAAATATTAATGAAAAATTAATGACTTAGTTAAAAAAAACCCTGATTACTAATTTCTCGGAGGCTTTAGAGGACCAGATTTGTGTTACTCCTGTATGTAGGAATCATGCCTAGTTGATTTTTTTTTTTTTGAAATCAAAGAAAATTTTTAATTGGAAATTTTAGAAGATCAGCTATAGGCACATGGCCAGCTGTGGTTCTGAAAATACTACTAATTAAGGATATGTATTCCTTGCTTTATATGAGTATATTTTTACACTGTCTATTCTGCTTACTGATTTTGTAGCTAGCAAAAAATATTGATCCTCATAACTCAGTGTTTAATTTATAAGCTACAACAAGAATGATGTTAAAAAACAAAATAGCTAGACTTACAAAACCATGTATAATGAACATTTCTATCATCTTCTTTTAGAATGAATCAGCCAAGGAATCAGTTATATGAGTCATAATTTTCCCATGAAACACAGAAACAAGTGATTGCTATTATTTTTTGAATTTGGTTATGTGTATAGTTAGAAGAGATATTGAAAACATTCTATTTGTCATTGGTCAAACTCTGTGTTATATTATACAACACTTTTACTGCTGTGGCTGAATGAATGTAATTAGTTTCTCTCTTGATATCTTGTGAGCATCACCATCTCTATCCGCCCCAGTACTTCATAGGACTGGTAGTTGCACTTTGTATCCTCCTCTTCCATGCCTTCACTAAACAAACCTCTACAAAAATGACTAAAGATGTACCTCTCCTAAACTCTTTTGTTGATGGGGCCTAGAGACCCTAAACATATTTGAAAATCTGCTACTTTATCTAGATAACTTCAATAGTTCCATCCCGTTGAGAATGAAGTGAAATCTGTGAGTACCTCCTAACTTATAGGATGTGGCTATGGTGATATGATACTACTCCTTAATTTGTTGACCTCCAGGCCACTTTGGAGAGATCCATTCCTGCTCCTCTCGAAGAAGTGCTGGCATATGGCCTGAAGAGCCTATGAGGAGAGGAACTTGGAAATAACATCTGTGTTTGATCTGAGAACTTCTTTCACATAATTGCAACATTGAAATTCAATCAACAATAAAATATCCTTGGAAAATGCAAGAAGTTTCAGAAAGGAGTGCAGCTCTGCTTAGCACCTGAAGTGGGGAGATGATGAGCAGAGAAGGGAGAAATCCATGTCAAGATTCTCCTGCCATTGAAATCGTGAAATTTTAAATCCTCTTCAAGTTGATACTTGGAATGTATCATACAGAAAATGAAAACTTAGCAGCTCCATAAATCTCTCAAAGATTTCTGATTTCATGATGAATATCTAATGGTTTTACAATTCATAGTTAATATTATAGCTAGACTTTCATCCTTAATCCATTTGTGTTTGCTACATTAAACTGATAATTTCATACAGTAGAGCATCTTAAAGGTATTTTTCATTCAGATAATGTGAGTATAAAGATCATCAAAGCAACAGTGTCCGAATAATATTCAGTAACCAATCTAAATAATATTTTAAATAATCTAAATAATACATTACTGAACAAGTTCAGATTTCCATGTCATTGTTATTTGTAAAATAAGAATGGCCCATGGTAGCTGGGCAGTGGTGGCACATGCCTTTAATCCCAGCACTTGGGAAGCAGAAGCAGGCAGATGTGAGTTCGAGCCAAGCGGATCTCTATGAGTTCGAGGCCAGCCTGGGCTACCAAGTGAGTTCCAGGAAAGGCGCAAAGCTACAGAGAAACCCTGTCTCAAAGAAAAAAAATTGCCCATGGAAATTTAAATTTCCCTCACAGTGTGTCAGGACATTTTAACTGACAAATAAAAGAATCCAAATTTCTACCTTAAAGTTGCTTTGATGTGAGTGTAAAAGCCACATTTTATTTTACTATTACATGGGATGGTGTCTAAAATTAGAGTCATTGACATAATCATTAAAAGTGCTGAATTATGATCTACATTTATGTTAAATGACTGATAATAATATCATTGAAACATTTCTCTGAATGTGCATATTAAACAGATTCCTCAAATGCTCCTATAGTTACACAAATATCTAAAAATGTTTTTTAAAGAATGATAAATTTCAGCTAAATATAAAATCTGTATCCCCCCACAAATTAAGTGTGGGGGGAAATACATTTCATTGAGTAATAACAGAAAGTTCATATGTTGTTTAAACTCAAAGGTGTAACATGAATCTTAAAAGGTCTTATTAATAAAAACAAGTGTAGATGAATTTCAAAGCAGTCTCATTAATTAAAAAACACAGAGCCAAATATAGGGGTGAAAGCTTTAGATTTCAGGTAAATAGGAATAGCCACCAGCCACCTTACCTCACCATTTCTGTAGCTTTCAAATGCCAGGAATTCCTGTCTACCCAGGCTTTTATTGCCTTGCTGTTCTGCCCTCTCATTGGCTCTTAGCTCAGCTACCTCATTTCCTTGTCACTGCCTGTCTGTACAGACCTCCAGGTCTCTATGGTTGGTACTGGGATTAAAGGCATGTGTCACCATACTTGGCTCTGTTCACTACTGTTGCCTTGACCAAACAGAGACTCTGCCTGTCAAGTGATAAGATTAAGGGCATGTGCTACCACTGCCTGACTTCTGTTTACTTAAAATGCCTTCTATTTCCTCTGATTTCCAGGTAAACTTTATGTATTGACATACAAATAAAATATCACCACATTTCAGCACAAATAAAACATCACTACACAAAGGACAGTATAATTAATGAAATGATCATTAAAATGACAGTATATTTGACTCATTAAATACATTGGAATGCAAATTTTTACATTTTATTTGTGGTCTTTTGTGTTAAAATATTTTTTAATTTAATTTTTTTCTTGAGAATACATACTTTTCTCATACAGTACATCCTGACAATAGTTTCTCCTCCCTCCCTTCTTCTGAGATCCTCCTTACATCCCCTCCCCCCTAGATCCACTCCTCCTCCATTTCCCTTCAGAAAGAGCAGGTCTCCAAGAGAAGACAGCCAAATATGTCAAAACGAGATCCAATAAGACAAGTCAAAAGCCTTATATCAAGGCTGGACAAGGCAAACTAAGAGGAGGAAAAGGAGTCCCCAAAGCAGGCAAAAGTCATATTCTTTACTAATTTTATATTATAGAATACATCCATTTGAAATTAAGTGTGAAACTTTTGTGAGAGTTACCTTGATCTCCCATGATTTTAAATAAATCTTGATTCTTTTTCTGTGAACTTGCTAAAATAGTAGGTTAAACACTATTTTTAAGAATTCCTACTTGTGGTGATATATTGTGTACCCCAAAAAAGCTTACCTGGGGATCAGAGGACAAAGCCAGCCACTAAATTAGATATAAAGGTCAGGCAGTGATGGCAAATACCTTCAATCCTATATCTGTGAGTTCAAGGCCACACTGGACTACATGAGATAAACAAAGCCAGGCAGTGGTGACACACATCTTTAATCCCAGAAAGTAATATGACAGGGCACAGAAAGTATATAAGGATGAGGATTTTATAGAGGTAAGCTAGTGGCTGTTCTGCTTCTCTGATCTTTCAGCTTTCACCCTAATATCTAGCTCTGGGTATTTTATTATAAGACTTTTAAGATTTGTGTTACACCCACTCATGGGAAGGAGGTTTTCTGTTTCTTTAAACTCTCAACTCATGTAACACTCATTGTACAAAATGGATTTATTGTGATAAACAGCAAAGAAACCTTTGATACAATTGTAGAGTGTCAGTTATCCTGAGACCAGAGCAGAGTGAGGATGGGTTTATGCATGGATATTATGGGAAAATGATTTTTAACACAGTGAAAAATTAACAACTTCTAGGCAATCTTCACATGTATCTTGGGGCAACACTGTCTAATAACAAAAATACAATTAATAATTTAAGGTTAGATATTTGAAATTTTATGTTAGTTTGGATCACATAATGGGCAAAAATAAAACAAAGAATTTTTCATTCATTTTACGTACCAACCACGTGTCCCCTCTCTTCCCTTCTTCTCCCCCAGCCTTTTTCTAAACACTAATAATTTTAAAAACTGGGTAACTAAAGTTATAATAGATAGTAACAACCACATTTTTAAGCATAAAAATCTCATACCCTGAATGTAGTTACAGAAAAAGAACTTCCCTTTTCTTTTTTGACTTCTAGATTTTTCTGATAGTAAACAAACAAAAACTCCCAAACATTTAGAATATATTTAGAATTATAGAATTCTAATGCGCATTGAAAACATGAAGACATTTGGGAAAAGTGTAAACCTAGCCAAAAATGTAATTTTCACATAGAATATGATTTAGTTAATGTATCATAAAATGTAAGTAATTTCAATAGAGATTTTAAATCTGAACTAATAAAATATTTGAGACAAGATGAATTTTAATATTTTATTTAGCTTCTGTTTTTAAATTGGTAAACTGGTTGTGTAATATGTTTCTTAAAAATGAGACAATAGTAAAGATAGATTCAAAACATATAGTTGTAAAATAATACAATGCAAATGTAAAAGTATAGAATGCAAACTAATTTTTCAGAAATGTATTTTATCAAATATTCTTTACCTCTTTTCAAAGATACAATGTTCATATTACAGAGATTTATACTTTATTTATGTGTGATCAGCATCAGCAAGATAATTATTGAATTCTAGCTCATAAATCTTTGTTTCATCTTGAAAGATAACAGTATGAGACATGTAAATATGTAAGAAAATATGATTCAATCAAAACTAGTTTCATTGAAGTTATGCTTATCAAAACTCAATACATACAAAAGTTTGAAATATTATTAAACCATGGTTATAGTATATTTTAAAAGTTATTGAGTTAAGAAATTTCTCATAAGGATTTTGTAAAATTGAAACACAGTAATTCTGTCTGCAAACATTTATATTTTAAATGCTCCAAAACTTTTGTATAGTATAGGGTTGATTCTGTGTTTATATGTGTGCCTGCGAGTGATATGTGTTTACACTAATATATTCAGCTAATTGATTTCCTTATGGTGAGATGCTCAAAACAAATTTATTTCAACACACTGGTTATTTTAATCTTTGTGAACTCTTTATAAATGTACTTCTCTGTGACAGTGGTGCCACACTGGTGAGGATAGTTGCCTTAAAAGATGCTTGGAACTTTTTGAGCTAGCTGAGTTTCCTGAAGTTTTCTCATTCACACATTTACTCATTTCACACATAGGTGTGTTCCTCAACTTCTGAGGAATGGTTTATAGACTTTAAAATCATATCACTGAAAAAATTGGAGAAATTTCCTTTTCTGCAACTGTTGAACTCCATGTCTACTCTCATTTATACATGCCATGTATACTTCTTGATTTTATTTTCATGGTTGCTAAGGTGATTCCAAAGCTAACATTCACCCATCTGTGCCCATTTTCCAGGATTGCAATCCTTCAAGTGCAGCACATGAGAATTAGAATATGATAATTCCCTGTTAATTGCTCTGCCCTCTAGAATATGGCAGTTGACCATTTAATCTATCTGGAGACAATAATCGCTCAATATATTTTAAACCGTTTTTGCATATTCTTTATTAATCAGAGAATTAAAATATTTTATATTATCCATACTATCATTAATTTCAACTTTATACATAACTGAAGTTTCAAACTTATCATTTTTTCCTGATAGAGAAGTTCTGTTTTCATCCTTATGGGGCAATTCCACATGTAATGCATTTATCATGCTCCAAAGACATATTCTTTATTGGAGACACTGCCAGCAGCTGCCATGACAAAAAAGATGTAAGTTACTGGTAAGCCACGAGCCATGTGGCAACTTACAGACTAACAGAAATGGTTTAATTTAAGACATAAGAACTAGATACCAAGAAGCCTGCCCTGGCCATACAGTTTGTAAACAATATATAAGTCTCTGTGTGCTTACTTGGTTGGGTCTGAGCAACTGTGGGACTGGCAGGTAAGAGAGATTGTGCTGACAGTGGGCTAGGCAGGGAAACTCTACCTACATCCTGATTATTTCTTTTGTGATTATGACATGATTTCTACTGTCAGTCTTATACTAGATATTTTCCTTTAGGAGCTTTCTGTAGTTGGTATTCTTCTGCTTGCAAATGCCTACATGATATTTGTTATTTGTGCTTGTTAATTAACTTACCTTTAATTACTTCAGCAATAAATGAAACAGATTCCTTCACTTTAGTCTGTCTTTGACTTCTTTGACTGTGATGTATGTCAGCAATATATTAAAAATATTTAAACTCTGTTTTTGATTGTTTGTTCTTCTTTGCTTTTCCTCTGGTACACAACACATTTCCTTCAACTTGAGTCTAGTCTTATACTTTGTTCATTTTTCACTTATAGATGAAGATAAAAAGAACAGCATCTTATCATATGTTTAATTGTCATGTATCCAAATGTTTTTTATGAGTTTTGTGTTAAGACACTGAAGGAGAAGAATATAATTAGAGAATTGAAAATTCCCCTTCTTCAAGACATAAAAGGCTATTTTATACAATAGAGTTTGATGCTGAGAAAAGAATAAAGATGTGTATAAATGAAAATAATTCTGACTTTTAGCTCAGAATTAGAGCTGTATACATGTGACTGGTACCACTGAAACAGCAAAAATACAATACAGTAGATTTAAATTAATCTTTAAGAAATTGTGTATCTAAAGATCTATACATCCATATGTAAAAGGATAAATAGATACTTATATTTGTCATAAAACATGTGATCACAGACCTAAATTATAATCTCTTGATTGTTGAAATTTATATCAACTCACATCTCATTTTATTTATAATCATATTAAACCATGAATTCTGTATATGTTTGTATGTCACTTTTTACATTCCTTCTGCTTTCCATTAATTTTCCTGGTTAGTGGGAGTGTACAGGTTTATTCATTGTTATTTTCATATCAGTTGTCATTATTGCTATTCATTCCGCTTTGACAGCTGGTACTAGGAAAATGTTAGTGATGTGCAGTCATAGCACACTTATGCTGTTCAGTAAAGTACAGATATCACTGGCTTTGTGCACATTTGTTTGTGTCTGGAGAATAGGGTGACTGTTCAAATCACTTATCCAAAGACTAGCTGCTTTTCTGCTGAGGTGATTGCATTGAATGGCTTTTCTAACTGTGTCTTGTTATCCAGAATCTATGCTTGATATCATTTTATTCAGACAAAATGAAATTACATGTTGCACAAATCTTCATTCAATAACACACATCTTCAAGTTTGCCTGCTGCTAAGATATTCCATTTTTGTTTGCTTATTTTTATTCTTAGTCTTGAAAATCAAAACCCTGGCCATGTGCATACTAGGTAAGTATTATACTACTGAGCTACAGTCAAAGCTATATTTTTTTCATAATTAAAAATACTTAGTTTCGTAAAATTGAAATATTTCCCTTTTGATTATGTCTAGAATAATATATTTGACTTTATATTATATTTTTTTATTCTAAAATAAATGGATATATTCTTGTATTACTCTTTACCAATTGTTATTTTCAACATCTCTCCTACTTTGTAATGAAAATTCTTTAGTTTGATATCATTATTAAGTCTTATAAGGGAATTAATTTTTGTTATTGTTCCTTTGGTTGGTTTTTGAGTTGGTTAGTTGGGGTTTTCAAAACAGGATTTTATTGTATAGCCCTGGGTAGACTGAAAGAAGATTAAGTTGGTTTCATCCTTATACTTTCTGCTTCTGCCTCTCAGGTACCATCATTGTCAGGGTGTGTAATCACATTGGGCTTAGGATATTACATCTTTATGTACTGTTTATTTTTGTAGTAACAGTTCTACAAATTTCTCATGACTTTCTAACACTAAATTTGTTTATTCTACTGCGTTGTTTCCTTGAGTTTACACTTTGTGTTAAAATGAGGGATTTGATGCCTTTGTTCCTATAAATTGGATAAAAAAATTGATATGTGACTATGCACTTGTGTGTTCATGCTCACATATGCATGAGCACATCACACACACACACACACACACAAACACACACACACAAACACACACACACACACACACACACAAACACATCATACACATGTGCGCACCCTGGTGTCATAAATGAAAATAATTAGAAACTGTCAGAAGTTAGATGTGGCTATTTTTAAGAAGCACGCAATAATCTGTGGCTGGTTAAAGGAAAAATATGAATGAGAGGAACTAATAGAGATGGTTTATGTCATGGTGCCATTCCTCTTGTCTCATATATGTTAAATTAATGATGCAGTATTTTGCTTTAAACTGAAAAGTCAAGCCATACCTAGCTGTCTTGGGTAGAGTTAGCAAATGGTCGCATACAAACATCTAGTCATTCCGATGTTTAGTCTCTTTTTCCATCTTACTTTCAGTCCTTACTCATTATTCTCACAATTTTCCCAAGTTTATGTTGATCAACAGTCTTCTACTTTTTCAATTTTACCTTAATCTTACTCTGAATCCATCCATTTTTCTTCAATTGTCAGCTTCATTACACATTAAAATTATTTTCCAAAAGTTTGACATGATTTTGATCTATTTACTTACTATTCTTGTGATATTTATCCTTTAAATCATTTCTTTCTTTGAACTAATGTCAGAACAAGGGAAATAAACATGTGAATGTTGTTCAGATTGGGAATTCAATTGTTCACTTTGTTTAAAATGGATTATGTTGCCTATTATAGCTCCAGGGTCTAATTGTTTAGAACAAATGTTATATTGGCATCACCATCAATTTACATGGAATTACAATTCTTTCTTAATATACTGGTGATTTTTTAGTCTCTAAGTAATGAAAATATAAGTTATCTTCTTTCTTTCATTGTTTTAATAATTATATATTACATAGTTAGTCTTTTTCTAGTACTGTTATATTTTTGATAACACACAAAGTAATAAATGTAATAGTTGTCTTATTTTGTTAAATATAAACTGCAAAATGCATTGTAACCATAATAAGACATTATATTTATGAGTTTAACAAAAAATAATTAATAAGTGTATCCACAAAGAATAGTTTATTATCAACATTTGATTAACACATGCTGCTTTATGGTAGATAATATCATTTCATTTTTCACATGAGAACACTAAGGTTGACCAAAAGGACTTATATTAATTTTAAAGCAGGCTGAAGACTATACCTTTGTTTTCCCAAGCTTGTGAATTCAGTTAATTTCAAAATATCATGAAAACAATCTATTAATTCATATAAATCTATTAATTTCAAGTGAAAGAAAAAGATTGATAGCAATGAAATATTGAAGTATTTAACATGAATGGTGTTCCTTCTTCTATATCTAATCCTTCCCCCTTTCTTTTGAATACATAATTTATTTATTTTATATTTCATTCATTAAAAATATCAATTTACCTGGGTAGTGGTGGCACATGCCTTTAATCTCAGCACTTGGGAGGCAGATCCAGGCTGATCTCTGTGAGTTTGAGGCCAGCCTGGGCTACCAAGTAAGTTAAGTTCCAGGAGAGGCACCAAAGCTACACAGAGAAACCCTGTCTCGAAAAACCAAAAAAAAAAAAAGTATCAACTTAGTGAGTTTTTTCCAATTTGCACTTTTAGAAAAAATAAACGAGGAAATTGTCATACATCTTTTTACTCAATATTTATTTTTACAAGTATTTCACGTTTTCTAGTTAACCAAAAGGGAATTAATTTGTTCATTTAAAGTAGATTCCTAAGAGCAAAAGTAAAAATCCAAAACAGGAGTTGAAAAAACACATTTGTAACTGTTGTCCTTGTAAATTTCCCCAAATATATCTATTTCCAGTCATCATCAGACAAAATAATTGGATGTGTTTGAGTAATTTGAAGAAGCAATTCAGGAAGGGTCAAAGAATCAGGGACCTGTCTGTTTATAGGAAACTTTGTTGGATGCATCAGCTTGATGTGGAATTCCAGAAAGTTCTCATGTCTCATAATTTAAGTTTCCTCTCATAAATATGAATGGATAAGCAAGGACAACTAGTGGTTTAAGGAAAATCAACTCACAAATTGAGATAAAAATATCTCAATGGAACATTCAGCATAACTTACATGATGTAGGTAGGGCTAAATCAAGAAGTAGAAAAGAATTTAAAGCAATTCTAATTAGTTGCTTAGAGAGAGTTAGAAAGTTACTGAATATATGAAAATGAAATAAGCTGCCATATAAAGGAGAAATGAGAAACTATGAAATAGCTTGTAGATACTAAAAGTATGAGTAGGTAAGTAAAATATTTAATCTAAGGACTAGAAGAAAAGTACGGAATTCTTCAAAATGTGTAGAGGGAGACATTGAGGCAAGTTATGTGAAGGGATATTGAGAGATGTGAAGCAATAATTTGAGAGGTTTAATATTCATTTTAAAGGAACCACATAAAATGAGAGAATAAGAAATGAACAGAAGTCTTATTCCATAAAATCATGGAGTCTAGCGTCCTAAAGATAAGACACATGACTTGAAACCATCTAGTGGTGTGTCAGATAGAACTGCAAATAGTACATAAAGGGGAGGGATAATGGCACTGTGATAAAGCCAAGTGTATTTAACAGTCATATTAAATATACCTATTGTTTCTTCATTTCATCCACTGATTCTACATTATTGAGAAGCATACAACCCATGTAAAATTTTAAATAGAATGAAAAGTCACTGAAATTATGGCATTAGAATTAATTTTCACATATAACATACACACACACACATACACACACACACACATGCACATACACACATACACACAATTTGCTTGTTTGTATCAGTT
Organism: Onychomys torridus; assembly: GCF_903995425.1. Classification (NCBI taxonomy): domain Eukaryota; kingdom Metazoa; phylum Chordata; class Mammalia; order Rodentia; family Cricetidae; genus Onychomys; species Onychomys torridus. Next base: position 59,110,410 of record NC_050457.1, on the reverse strand, counting down.
GTGCAGGACTATAACAGAGAAATATAGGGTAAATATTACATGGAGCTGAATCTATTTCTCTTATTCTTGAGGTTGAAAGATGTAAGATCAATGTGTTGCAATGTTAGGTGTAGTTGAAGTAATTATTGCCAGGTCATTTTTGTCTAGATTATCAGAGTCATAATTTAATCTTTTTCATCTTATAACAATAGTATTATTCTATTAGTATTACCCTTATGCCTTCATTTAGCCTTAATTACCTCCTTCTGAACCTATTTATATATAGAATCATATCTGTATTTATTGTTTTGAAATATAAATGCCCAGGGTATACAAATGAATGCAGAAGAATAATGTTGTATTTGTTAAAGCAAATTAACTCATGGTTTGTTCTGAAAGAAACACAGGCACAAACATTTTCTGTAAAGTTCTGAGATGGTTCATTTTATTCATCAGCTCTCCTAGAGACAGAATTTAAAGTTATTTGGTCAAGTATTGTCATGGGTATTTCAATGAGAGTGTTTTGGAATATGAATGTAACATTAAAAAATTGTCTATGGGCTGGGCGGTGGTGGTGCACAAATTTAATCCCAGCACTCAGGAGGCAGAGCAAGGAGGATCTCTGTGAGTTCGAGGCCAGCCTGGTCTCCAAAGCGAGTTCCAGGAAAGACACAAAACTACACAGAGAAACCCTGTCTCGAAAAAAAAAAAAAATTGTCTATGGACCTAAGAGATCGTATCAGTTAAGGGTGCATGCTGCTCATCCTGAGGAGGAGAGTTCAGTTTTCAGCACCCATGTTGGGTGACTCATGACTGCTCGTAACTCTAGCACCATGAGACTTGACACTCTTCCGACCTTCCAAGCACCCAGAAACAGGTGGCTTATAATCATTTAAACATATATGCATACACATAAATTATAGTTAAAATAATCATTCAAAATATTGTCTAAGTAAAGCATATTTTTTCTTTTCAAAGTTATTCTGTCTGATACAGTACTCAGTAGTGTGAAGCAAAGAATTCAAGGAAGGGATGGAAGAAGGAGGTCTTAGATAAGAGAACTCTACCTTTCTAAATGGAGAATTATTCCATTTCACTCATGGCAGATTCAGAAATGGCTTGTTTTAGGCCTCTGTAGTCAAAACTTACATTAGCTCTACATGGGTCCTAAGTCTCTCAATATTAGACTAGGAATACACTTTGAACCTTCTTGGATCTTCTTCTTGCCAACTAACCTGCACGTATTGTCTCTCTCCTCACTTCATCTTCTGTTTTTCCAGAGAATTTAGACTACTAAACAATGTATGGTGTGGATATAACAAGAAGGAAGTTAGAAGCATCATGGTAGACATAAAAATAATAAGAATGAATAAGAAGATATGCATGAAGATTAGGGTAAGTTGTGGCCTCAGGTACGGTCATGAAATTATTCGATGTCAATGTCAAGGGTTTCAGTTTTGTTCCATTTAAAACAAATGTTTGGCAATTACATACATGTTTTCAAACATTATTTACTTTCCTCACCTTCCTGGGATCTAAATGAGTCAAAAGTAATACTCACTAGAAGCCTTAGGTAACATTAAAGGAAGATTGGATGGAAAAAGTGTAGGAGCTCCCAGAAAAATATATGTACTGGACAAGGCACAGCCACAGCATTCAGGAACTCATTGTAGTTTAAGTATAGCATTGGAAACGTTTCCAGGCGTATTCTAGATATTGTCTTCATTTATGTTTCACTCCCTCGTTGTTCGCTATAGTTGTCTTATGAACATTACACTTTGGAAAATAAACATGGATGTCAGAAAATCACTTCAGTAATGCAAATGAGAGACCCACTTGCATGACACGAAGATCACTCAAGATATGGAAAAGAATTTTAAAGAATCCTAATTAGTAACCGCAGAGTGATTCAAAACAACATTGTATCTGGAAGATGAACAGCTCTGAAAAGATGCAATTAGAGGCCGAGAGAATTCACAGAAGATGAAACTGAGCTGGACTACATCAACCATTCATTCATACTGCAGAAAGGTAAGAGTCGCTGGTAGTGGCATGTGAGTAGTTACCATGACATATACTGTGATCTGGGAGTGGCTCCCTGGTGGATACAATCATCTTTCTTATGTGCAAAGGGAGAGGAAAGCATAATAGGATTCTTCTTTCAGTAAACCCACCATGTTTTGCTGGTTAGTGGTAAAAGTCAGCTCAATGAGACCAAAGAAAATTTTTTTCAGCTTTACTGTTGAAAACCCATGATTCTTGTTTGGTTTTGCCTTGTTTATTCTGTTTGACTAGGTTACATCCTTTGAATTCAGTAAATGTACTCATACTCACCTTAACTGTTGTTTGCTATTAATTTTTAGTTTTTCTATCTGTAATTCATAACTGAAATGTGTGGCTTTAAAAGAATTAATTGAATGCCTATTGATTTCACTTTTGAAATATTCTCCCCTATTCAGAAATATTAAGTCATTCTATAAGTATCCAGTCATATAAAAAAAAAAAGCTTATGAAAAAAATTAGTCTGTATGGAGTGAATATTAATTAATAAATTCACTTTATATTAATATTATTAGCTTTATCTTTGCCCCCACTTGGTAAGTGGAATCTTTGGAATGTGTCATTTACAAAGGGGAATTTCAGCCCTGGTGGAATGAGCTATAATTTTACACATGTGTGTAGAAATATACAAAACTCCAATACATAAATTGTTTAAACCAGAGCCAGGCAGATCTCTGTGAGTTTGAGGCCAGCCTGGGCTACAGAATGAGTTCCAGGAAAGGCACAAAGCTACACAGAGAAACCCTGTCTTGAAAAACAAAAACAAAAAAAAAACAAAACAACAAAAAAAGTCTAAATATTTTGTTTAGAAAACTTAAGGTTAAATTAATAAATAACTTTAATATTGATTTTTAAAATATGTAAACAAAGAATCATATCCCCTGAGAAGTGTGACTTATACTCAAGAATCTTCATGAAATAAAAGTTGTTCAGGCTTTCTCTCGACCATTGCCAGCAGTCTACAGAGGAAGTATCATTGTGGATTTCTGGGGACCTCTCCAGCACTCTGCCTATTCCTGTTCTCATGTGGTCTTCATTTCCAATGGCTTGGAGCCCCCAGCTGGATCAGGCCCTCTGGATAAGTGAGACAATTGAATAGCTTGAACTGTTTGGGAGGCATCCCGGCTGTGGGACCAGGACCTGTCCTTAGTGCATGAGCTGGCTGTTTGGAACCTTGGGCTTACACAGGGACACTTTGCTCAGCCTGGAAGGAGGGGACTGGACCTGCCTGTACTGAATCCACCAGGTTTAAATGAGTCCCCAGGGGTGTCTTGGCCCTGGAGGAGATGGGAATGGAGGGGAGGGGATGGGGGGAAGGTGGGGGTGGTGGCAGGAGTGGGGAGGACAGGGGAACGCATGGCTGATGTGTAAAATTAAAACACAAATACAATTTTAAAAAAGTTTAATAAAAAAATTAAAAGTTATTAATACATAATATTTTAGTCTTCTGAAAGTTACTTTCTCCATGTTAGCATGCTTATTAATGTCAGTTTGCTCAGATCTTGTTTTTTGTTTTTGTTTTTCTTTCTTTTTGGTTTCTCTGTGTAGCTTTGGTGCCTGTTTAGTAACTGTTGTGGAGCTAGTTCTGTAGACTAGGCTGGCCTCGAACTCACAGAGATCCTCCTGGCTCGGCCTCCCAAATGCTGGGATTAAAGATGTGTGCCAAGGCTACTCGACCAGATCTTGTTTATGCAAACATGTCGTTGAGATTTCGTAGATATAGCTTGCCTTCAATTTCTAGGTAATGAAATCCCCGAGAGCAGGGACACAACCTCTTAGTCCTCTAGCTCTTATGATCTTTCTGGTCCATTTTCTGTTATATTCACTGAACATTTTTGGTGCAAGGATTGCATTGGAGATTTATCAGCTGAGAATAGGCATCAAAGACTCACTAATTCTCTGCATTTTTACCACTTGTTTTTCTGTAATACTCTCTGTCTGGTGCAATGAGAACTATAGGTCATTAAGGTATGTTGAGTGGGGGAAAATATTCTTCCGCAGAGTGATGCCCCTCAGTTAGTTACCAAGAAGCAAATGGCCTTTCCTAAAATCATATCCATTGGAATAACAGTATATGGAAAGAGAAGTTGTATTTATATGTTTAAAATTTTAGATATTAACACATATATTAAGAAGCACATACATACACACACACACACACACACATGCACACACACACACACACACACACACACACACACACACACATATAAATATGAAAAAGAGGCCTCAGTTTTGAGAAAAAGCTTAAAAAGGCAATATATGGGAAAATTTGGAAGAACATACAAGGCAGGAAAATTATTACATTTTTAATTTATGCAAATGAAAATACTCAGTCTTGTTAAAATGGCTTAAAATTTTTGTAATGCCCAATGACTTCTCTTACTCTCTTAGACATTTTTAAGAAGAAAAATATAATTCCCAGAAACACATAAGTCAAGGATTTTGCACTCAATGAGATTGAAGCAGTTAGCCTTTCAGGAACTCACTCGGGACATAGGAAAGAACACACTTTTCCCTTTAAGATTTGCCTTTCCATTTTGCTTGAAATGAACATTGATGTGGGTATCTCTGAATGTAAGTATTACATAAATTTTTTGGCTTGCTAATTATCATTTTTGTTACTTTTTTACTACTTGTATGAAAGTATATAATTTTAATGATTAGTAAACACTAATTAATATCTTTATTTAGCAATTGATTCAGCCTACTTAACATTGTGTATAACTTCATAAAAATTTCCTTAGATCTTTTAAGTAGCACTTTATAATTAGTTCATAAACAAACTAATGCTGCCTGATTATGTTGATTTAAAAAAGTTATTAGCCCTTGGGTCATACTGTGGGATCTATATCATTGAACTTTCATGCTGTGCTTTGGTCTGATAACATTTATTTTATGTACTTAGTGGAAAATTTAAATAAAACTATGGTTAGAAAGATAGAATGTTGGCCCTGTCTACTCTAAGGTTTGAATGTATACTGTGTTTAAGTACAATGAATAATTTACTTGATACAGAAGAATATAAATTAGTAACACTGGTTTCAAAAATTAACAATTGAAATGAGCCAGATTCTGGCCATTTGGAAATGGGACAATCTTACTACCTACATAATTTAATAATAAAAAATAAATGAATTCAGAGATGTCAGGCCTTACTGAGTAACAAAGATCTTATTTTCAAGATCCCAATATCTGTAAGTGAAGGGTGATTAGAAATACTTTAAAAATTGAAACATTTTTGAAATAGTAACATTTTATCAAAAGATTTCAAAAAATGTGGCTCATTTTCTAAAAATATTCCCTACTTGAACATCAAGTTTAAATGAAAAAGTGGACAAAATATTGTTAGTGTTCTTTGAAATGATTGCATGTTTCAACTTATACAATTTTAGTAACCATGTGATAGTATTTTGAATTTCAATTTGCATTTTTGTCAGGGCCCAATGTTGGGGTTCAGCCGCAACCTTTCAAAGGGTCCCTTGAAATGGGGAATAAGGAGTTGAGAAATACTAGATAGAAATATAGATGAAAAAAATGTCAGAAATACAGGATAGCTTCTAGAGGGCCCTGGGTCAATTCTTAGCAGTCTTGAGTTTATTTCTAGTGAGCTTTTTATATACTAGCAAGAGGAGAGGTAAAAGCCCTCCCCCTTTCAAGATCAAAACATAATGTACAACTAATTGTAGACACTTCAAAACATCTGGTAACCACACCCCACAGCAAAGCATCTTGTGAATAGGCCTTGAATTATAAGACACCTGGTAACTATCCCTTTGCACCCTATTATGCAGCCTTGGAAACCAATATAAACTCTGACTCTCTGACCTTTGAGTCAGTGCACAAGGGGGAATCTTTTTGGGCTCCAACATTTTCTTTAAGTCTACTGATTTCTAAAAACCTTCCTGTTTTCATTGATCATTTGTAAATAAAAATATCATTTTATTTGTGGCTGTGTCATCTGTTTGTTTATACACTAATAAAATTGCAGCAGTCTCTGCTACTTTCATGGACAGAAGTGTGATGAGTAACAAAGGGCAAAAAGATAGTTGATTCAAACCTTGGCGATTGAGTATAAGTTCTTTATTTTAGGCATGTTTAAGCACAGCATAGTCTGATGAAAATTGTATTTGTTTTGTTGGGTTTTTTTTGATGATTAATTCAATCACTCATGTACAACAGAGCATACCTAAATCTCTCTGAGGTACAAAGAAATCAAAATACAGATTAGATGTGACCACATACATCTATGTCATTGTAAAGTCCATGTGACATGTTCAATAGAGATATATTGTAGACTATTATTTTAAGATGTGTTATATTTCTTTATGCTGTGGAGCATTTGCTTTAGAGATACAAAGGTGTGTTGTGGTGGTATTGTGTTCCCCAAAATATTGTGCACCCTAATAAATTTATCTGGGGTCAGAGAACAGACTGCTACTAGATACAGAGGCTAGAAAATGGTGGCACTCACATCTTTAATCCTAGCATTCCAGAGGCAGAAATTCCTCTGGATCTCTGAGTTCAAGGCCACAATAGAAACAGCCAAGCTTGGTAACACACGCTTTTAATCCCAAGAAGTGAGCTTTTAATCCCAGGGTTGATGGCAGATAGCAGAAAGGTATATGAGGCATGAAGACCAGAAACTAGCAGCATTTTGGTGGTTAAGCTCTTAGGCTTTGAGCGCAGTTCAGCTGAGACTCATTCTGGATGAGGACACAGAGGCTTTCAGTCTAAGGAAACAGGATCAGCTGAGAAATTGGCAAGGTGAGGTAGCTGTGGCTTGTTCTGCTTCTCTGATCTTCCAGCATTCACCCAATAACTGGACCCAGGTTTGATTTTATTAATAAGAACTTTTAAGATTCGTGCTACAATATGTTGAATTTTTTTATGTTGCATTTTGTAGATGTAACCGGCTTGTTAAATAAGAAACACAGAACCGATTGCAGAGTTAAAAACCACGAGGTCAGAGCAAGAGCAGAAAACCTTACCCTTCACTGCTTCTGCTGTTCTTCCTGTCCACAAGAGACCTACTTCTCTGCGTCCTGTCTATTTAAAAACTTTCTGTTCTCCTCTCTCATTGGTTGTAAACCCAGCCACATGACCTCCTCATCACTGCCTGTTTGTACAGACCTCCAGGTCTTCTATGGTTGGTATTGAGATTAAAGGCGTGTGTCTGCCATGCTGGCTGTGTCCTTGAACACACAGAGATCAGCCTAGCTCTGCCTCCCAAGTGCTGGGATTAAAGGCATGCCCCACTACTGCTCAGCTTCTGCTCTGGCTTGCTCTGACCTCAAGGCAACTTTATTGACATACAAATAAAATCACATTTCAATACAAATAAAGTATCACTATAGCATTTGTTTAACTCTATGAAACTGTGTTACTTTGCCTGTCTAAAATACCTGATGGTTTAAGAAATAGCTGTGCTTGAGTCTGGCGCCTTAGGCCACTTGGCCATCCTGACAAAATAGCTGAAGGTCAGTACTGAGGAAGGAGAAAGGATAGGCATGCATGGCTTGCAGGTAGAGAGAATAAATAGAAAGAGAAATCTGGGAAGAAACAGAAGAAACAAGAGAAGAAGGAGAGGAGGACACTAGGGGCCAGCTACTCAGCCACACAGCGAGCCACGGAGTAATAGTGAACATAAGATCACAGAAGTAAGAAAAAGAAAAAGCTCAGAGGCAAAAGGTAGACGGGATAATTTAAGTTAAGAAAAGCTAGCTAGCAACAAGCAAAAGTAAGGCTGGACATTTATAATTAAGAATAAGACTCCATGTGTTGTTTATTTGGGAGCTGGGTGGCAGGGCCCCTAAAAGAGCAAAAACAACCAATAACAATATACTCTATAGATTGACTGTGAAAACGAGTTGATGAGAAGGGTCAGGAAGAGGTTATCTGGCCACAGAAAGCACACAGGCCAATAGGTTATAAGGCATTCTAGGCGAAAAACTGGTTATATTCCTTCCATTGTAGGAACAACCATTTGGGTTTAATATTCCAGGTTCCCCTAGTGCATGTCTGTGAGCACAAAGACATCTGTGCTTCCTACATCCCTCATTATTATTTTTAAAAGATGAAATTTTGGTTGTAACAGAGGCCAAGGTTGAATGCATTGCTTTTGTGGCTTGTGTAATGTTTATAGGTAAACATAACATAAGAATGGCCAGCAGAGGTCCAATGAAAGGGGAAAGACATTTTTTAAATAATGGCCATTTAAAGATCACTCAAGAGATTTTTGTTTATATCTTTACACAGACCATCATTGTGACTAATGGTAGTATGAGAGAACCTGACACATTATAATAATTGCCAGGAAATTGGTGAAAACCAAGATTGTTCTTTAGCAACAATAATCTACATAAGCTTTTTTTTTTTTTTTTGAAACTGTGGTTCTTCACTCACCCATCTCTTGATTAATCACTGCAAATATTTTTGCTGTAATATTAGTAGTTTATATTGTAAATGTAAAAATTTACTAATATATATGTAAATATAGTAGTATAGTATGATTATACAGGACATTTTTTAAATCTCTCTATATATTTCAGTAATCACTCCTGTGACTAGTAATAAAAAAAAGCATCAGCTGGGCATTGACGGAGCATGGCTTTAATCCCAGCACTCGGGAGGCAGAGGCAGGTGGATCTCTGTGAGTTCAAGGCTAGCCTGGGCTACCAAATGAGTTCCAGGAAAGGTGCAAAGCTGAACAGGGAAATCCTGTCTCGAAACAGCCTCCCTCCCCCCCAAAAAAGGCATCATGACAGCAACCATTACAGGACCCAGTAGATGCAAAGAATCATCACTATTTTATATACCAACATGCATAGATTATTAATTGTGATTGATTACAGAGATTCATTGAGTAAATTCATTGTAATACAGCCTATCCCACATTTCTTTAGCAAAACCTGAAGGAAGACAGTAAAAGTAGCATTTTAAAATAAATACATACATATATAGATTATCAGAATGTGTATGAAAGGCCGGCATTCGCCAGAGGAAAGAACATGATGAGGAGAAAGGATAAGTAAGAGGTAAGAAAGTAAGGGATTAATTCTATGAACTATTACTTTAGCAGCAATAACTGTAAATAAACTAAGGACTCAATCCACTTCTGGTATTATGTTTCTTATAGATTTTAATGAAGGGTCTCTGGAAAATAAAGACAAGATGTAAATATTCAGTAGTTAATAGGCAGAAAAGGATGTACCCAACTTCGCTGTATGATAGTCTTTCTGTATGCTGTGAATATGTGTTGTGCTACTATTGGTTAATAAAGAAAATATGTTGCTTATAAGGCATATAAGGCAGCAAAAGAGCCAGTATGGAAATCTAAAATCAACACCAGGAGAAGAGGGCAACATCAGGGGAGATGCTGAAACCCACCTGGAGGAGCAATATATAATAGGATGCAGGTAAAGCCATGAGACACATGGCATAATATAGATTAATAGAAATGGGTTAATTTAAGATGTAATAGCTAGCACGCAATAAGCCTGAGCCATAGACCAAACAGTTTTTAATTAATATTGATCATCAGATTGGTTATTCAGGAACAGACAGGAGGGAAATATTCTTCAGTCTACAAAATTTACATGTCACAAATTGCTTTGTAAGAAATTTAATGTATGTTTTTGGCAAGTATTGTCAAGTAATATTGATATATCTTAAATAACTGTTAGGTGATTGCTTTTTTATTTTATCTGGAGTTTTATTTAAATTTTTCTCTTTTAGTTTATTTACTATGAAAGTAAAAATCTCATTGAAGTATTGATTAGATAATCAGGAGAAGTAATTGTCATCCATATAATGAATTACCAATAACTCTCGAAGATTAATCAGCACTGGCTTAAGTGCTGTGTGCACATAATATTGACATATTTTTCATCCTCTGTGGCAGAATTTTCTATGGATATGAGGTCATTGGCTGTTGATTGTTTAAAATAAGAACAGAGAATGAAAAGTGTTCATTTCATTCAGATGTAAAGGAATAGAGAAAAAATAGTCTTTGAAATCAAATATAATAGGATTCACAGTAGGAATGGAAAGCCCTCCTTGGAAGGCCCCCATTGTTTTCATAGTAGCATTTAAACCACAGAAATCATTTAACAGTTTTAATCTTGTCTTTTCCTTTTTATGAATTGCAAAATAGGAGATTTTAAGGGATGACTGAAGGTTTTAGATGTTTTAATGATAATTGTTTTTGTAGTGGTAATTGGGACTGTTTTATTTTTTTCACATGAAAAGCTGATAAATCCACATTGGGTCTTCAGATACCCATTGCAATTTTAAAAGTATTGTAAGTCCTTGGTCAAAGACCTCAATGAATGAGAAGGGTATAATAACTTCTTGTATTAAAATAATCAGGTGATTCATTAGTAGCAGTGGTAAATACTTTTGCCATTTGTTGTAATTTATCTCTTCTCACAGAAAATATGAATGTTCTGAGATAGTATAAGACTGCCCAATGCTGGAAGAAGAATATCTGCTTACCATTTTAACACATTAGTACATTTTAAGCAATCCTGTTGGCTTCTAACACATGTAAATAAGAACACTAGGCCAGTGTGGAGACCATTGTTCTTGACTCTACCCCAGTATCTAAAATTCCTCTAAAAGGAGATTTTTCAATGTACAAGGTCAACATAGAGAGTCAGTCCTTTACTAATGATCTTGTCCATAAAGCTAGGGACTTACTACATTGACTAGATCCTGGTGGTTCTCCTGAATGACTGGATACTGTTTTTGACCCTGGTTTATTTTTAGTTGTCTGGGTTAATTTGCCCCTGCCCCCTGATTCTAGGGCTAGTGGTTGCCCCCTTGGAAGTTTAAAGGCTTATCATCCTTGTCAAATTTGGATAAGCACTTCTTAGGCCAGCATTTTCCCTTTTCAAGTCATGGGTAAAGGCTAGGGGGCAGGTTACTAGAAATTTTTGCACTCATTTTCTAATGTTTTCATTCCCAAATTCAGAGTAAGGTCCCTTTTGAAAAGGGTTTGAATAGCTGCTTCAATGACCACTGAAACATGACACTTGCTGGCCCTACCTTGCATGGCCCTTATCCAAACAACAACAACAAAAAAAAATCACCATATTTTAGTGGTGCTATGGCAGCTCTACTCTCTTTGGTGGTTCCATCAAATCTGGGCTCTCTGATCAGGACATATGCAACTTTCCCATGAGTTAATTTCTGTTCTACTTCTCTCTTAACATAAGCAGGGAAATCTAATTAAGTTCTATTAATATCATAATATTTTGTTTACCACATCAAATATTGTCCTAGAGCTAAGGAGTACCAGCATCCCTGCTTAACTTTTCCCATATCACATCAGCAAATGGAGCATACATAGCATTGGCAGTGACAGATTTTCTGAAATTCTTTAACAACTTGAAAGTAAATGGACAATGTTTATGAGCATTAGGGTTTGGGGGATTTAAAATTACAGGCATGATAAGAACTGGCATGAAAATAAGATTGGTCAAACATTTTCTATTGATTATGTCACTCATCTTTCCAAAATTGTCTCTGAACATGAGACAGGATAGAATGCATTTTTTAATTGTATGATCAGAAAGAATATTTGTTTTACATGGTTATAAATTTGGTTTGTGTGAAAGGGGAGATGGCATATCTAAATTGGTCTTCAAGAATGCAGGAGAATGTAGGAGAACTAACCTTGTGCCAAGCTGTGACTGGAGGATCCTTCTCAGGGGATTGTTCCTTATTATGTTCCTCCCAGAAAGGAGGACTAAGCAATACGTTATTATAGTCCAGATCACAAAATAATTGACAAGGATCTTATCCCACAATTCAAGAACTTTTTTTTTCAATAAAACATAGCTGTTATGTATTTTTAATTGTCAATATCAATGTTTCCTTGTTCAGGAAACCAAGGATTGAAATTTACAGTGAATTCAAATTTACACTTGTAAAATGTCACCAAGTATCATTCTGAATACCCCCTCTCCCAGAATCTTCAGAGAAATCTCAATAACTTTATAAAATGCTTTGTCTTGGAGGACTGAGAATAAGTCATGGTATTTCACTCTTTCACTTAGTGTATCAACCCCAACCCCTTAGAAGAGGACCAAACTCCTCTATTTCTGCTTAAAATTTTTTCATAACTTCTTAGAGCATCAAGGCTCACTTTGGATACCAGTTGCCTGGATCTCTGCCACCTTCACAAGCATTGGAGTAATGAGCTGTGGGAGCAAGAAGGCAGTTCAGTGCAACACAACTCAATAGTCAGTGTTGGTGCCCACTTATAAAATCTGGCACCAAATGCTGTATGATTTAATGTTTGATTAAGCACAAAGCAATCTGGTGAAAGGTATTTTTGTAATGGTTGTTCCAAACTTGCATGTGAAATAAGCATACCTAAATGTCTTTGAAAAACAAAGTAAGCTGAATAAAGATCAGATATGACAACATTGAAAGTCTTTGTAAAGTACATGTGAAAGCTTCCATAAAGATAGGTTTTATAGATTGACAGGGAAAATAAGTTCATAAGAAGAGTCTGGAGGAAGCTCTGGTGTTGGTAAGTATCTGGCCACACAGACTGCACAAAGGCCACCATGCTAGAAAAAAAAGTCCACTTCGGAGTCCTGGGTAAACAGGTTTTGTATTTCTTCCCTTGAAGGAACAATCCTGTGTATATAACACTCCAGGTTCCCTTAGGACACGTCTGTGAGCACAAAGACCTCCAAGTCCCCTACACTGGGAGCCCTTTTTTAAACTGGATATGATGCCTGATATTATGAATTTGCAAAACATTCCTCCCAGTGTTTGTTTTGCCTTTTCAGTCTACAACATCTACCTTATCATGAATACATATACATATATATGTATGTATAAATATACAAACATATATATGTATAATTTTAGAAAAGGGTGATTAATAAGCTCTAGATATATGTATATTTCAATTGCCGGTTTTAGATAAAGATTTGCTTTTCTTAGTATCAAGTTTTTACAGACCATGAATATCAAAACCTGCAGCTTTTATTGCTAGTGATTGGCTCACATTATATTTGTTTATTTTAAATACAGAGAATAACAAGAGCTTGCAATGACTTTGTTCTGTCTATCTTAATTCATCCTTGGGTGTCTATCACCACACTTGCATTATGAATTTAAAAAGCAACACTGATTTTCTATGACAGACCCTTTTAATTTACGACAGTCTGATTGTTCCTCTACTCCTTCCAGCAAAGCAGGACTGGGAAAATCCCGATTCAACTTTAGATTCTTTGTCTCTATGTTACCTGCCCAGACTTAGTGGGGAAAATTGTAAAACATAGAAAAATTAGAGGAGATTAAATTACTTCCCGGAAGAGAAGACATAAATCTGATTCTAGTGCCTGAAAAAAATTGCAATTTTTTTTTTTTACTAGAAATTTGAAGTAAGGGTTGAGGAGTGATATAGAGAAATCTTTCCTGAGAGATTAGAGAATCAACGGACTCAATATTTTGAGCTAAAAATATATTTGAATCAGAATAACATCTATTGGTGGAATTATTAAGGCCACTCCACGTAGTTAAAAGGGAAGTTTATTTTGTGGGGTAACTTACAAATGAAGGGGTAGGTCGCAGAGTCTGGCAAGGTAGAGGGTAGTCCGGCGGCGGCGTTCTCTGGAGAACTCTGCTCGGTCCACCTCTCGCGTCCGGCGTCCCGGAACCAAGAGAGTGAGTTCTTCCCGATACTTCGTCTTCTGCTTCCTCCTCTGCCCCGCTTTGTGGGTGTGACCATTACCGAAGCCTCAGTGGGGGTTGGAACTTCCAGGCCAATGCTGGGATGCCTATCCACTACATCTCCCCCTTTTGTCTAAATAAGAAAGTTCTAACCTAATACAAGACTATATACAAAGAGATGGTTATCAAATATTGTCCAGGAGTAATGAGGGATAATGACCTAGATAAGTTGGAATTACAATAAGTACAAACAATATCAAGCAAAAAACACATAGTAAAATCCAGGGAAGTCTAGGGCATGGGTAGGTGGCGTGTTACAAAGATCATTCCAAAAGGTGTCCTATCCTAAAGAACCTGAGTCTAATACTTAATATATCCTATCTAAGATATTATATATGTATATATACTAAGTTGTAACTATAACTGCTAATCTCCAACCTCATCAAAGACCTGAGAAGGAATATAATAATATCTGAGAAATGAGAGAAGGACGCAAGCAACTTTCGGGAGTCTTGCAAGAGTAGACAGAGACAGCTAGCAGCCTGGACAGTCACCTAATGTTTCTCAGTAAAGTTGGGGCATTTGTCTTCAGCCCACAGGGCTAGAGTCTCTTGGTCACTTCTCTCAATGTCCTGTAGAATGTCTGGCAGTTTCCTCTGCGAAGCAGGAACCTGAAGGACCATTTTGTCAAACAAAGTTTAGTGGTCACCTTTCTATGGGTCCTGCATGTCCAGTTGATCAAGCAGTCCAGGCAAGAACAGTTTCTTGCCCAAATGGCTATTTTTGCCAAGGTGAAGATAAGATATGAAGTGTCTTCAATGCCCATCCTCGTCTCTGAAGTAAATCGGTGCTGCCAGGAGCAGACATGTCTCATTGTCCAGAAAGTCTAAATTTTAAATGCCATATTCTGTAGACCTTTGAAGTGTTTGAAGATTACCTGTCTATCTGAAATATCTCTGTGTATACCTAGAAGACTTAACTAACATGGCTATGAGTATGATTATCATAGATGACTAATTATTAATCTATTTCAGCTATTAAAACATTCATTGGTTATTCCCCAGGTTTGTGCTTTAATCCAGTGTTTATATTTCTTTTGTCACAAATACACAAATTTCCAAGTTTCTAGATGTGTGCTTCTTTGTTAGATGCTCATGCTTTGAAAGCACTTCTTGAATTGCTCTAATTATTATTATTATTATTATTATTATTATTATTATTATTATTACTATTACTACTATTGAGTGTCATCCAGTTTCAGCTAGGATTTAGACTAATGTCAATATGTCAATAACATGTTTTCTGAATTCATTGTGAAAAAAGATACATGTTTTGATATGCAAGAAACAAGAAAGTGATGAAATGTTTTTATTAATATTTAGTTATTCTGTAAGAAAACATTAAGCATAATTGTCAATAATAGAACTGGAATAAAGTACACTGTTAATTAATCTTAAGTGCACCTAATTTTTATGTTAATTCCATCCTTATGGTCTATCATGTCAATTTAGTCTAAATAGCAATTTTGCTCTGTCTTCTACCAGATTCCATTTAAGGTAATACTTGAAAAATTTTATAAGCAATAGAGTAGAACAATTTAAGTTTTTAGTGTAGTAAATATATAGGAATAAATGAAATACTATATTTTGAAGTAGGAAAAAAATTAAACTAATATTGATATTTATAAATATGTTTATGCATTCAATGCATTATTTACCACTTGTTTGTTTACTGTGTTCATGGAGTGTGTATCTCTCCCTCCTTCCCCCCCCCTCTCTGATTGATGGATTCATACAGGAGGTAAAAAAAAAAAAAAACAAAAACCAAAAAAAAAAAAAAAAAACAAAAAAAAAAAACAAAACAACCTTGTATGTCGGTCCCAGCTTTCCATTTATTTTTAGATGGTGTCTGTTGTTATTTTGTAGGTGAGGACACCAGTTTGGCTGACTCAGGACCTTGCTGCAAATGTCCTTTATCAAGCTCCAAGCTCCCTAGGAGCACTGAAGTTACAGAAGGACTCCATATTGCTAGACTTTGTCATGGCTTTGCTGATCTAAATGGAGGTCCTCACATTGGTATAGCAAGTGCTTTTGCCAAAAAGCCATCACCATAGTAACTTCGAGATGGTTAATAAGTACAACACTATTTCATCATAAAAGTGATGTTTCAGCCAGCCCTCCCAGAGCACGCCTTTAATCCCAGCACTCAGGAGGAAGAGATGGGTTCATCTCTGAGTTTGAGGCTATCTTCATCTACAGAAAAAGTTCCAGGACAGCCAGGGCTGTTATAAAGAGAAGGCCTGCCTCGGGAAACCAAGAAAAAATTAATTTCTGGGCCACTTCCTTTCTTGGAACTATAGTCTTTCTTTAAAACAACAACAACAACAACAACAAAAACCCTCTGCTTTCTACTACTCTTTATTCCCGTCCTACATTTTATTTCAGAAAACAAGATCCTTGAATTTAAATTGGATGCCCACCACCTCCAATATCATCATCTTATCTATCAGTGAAATGAAAGATACTCAGCTTTAAGTGAGAGTGTGTAGAAGAAATAACCAGTTGGGGAAAAAAAAAAAAAAAAAAACAAACAGTTTTCATTAGACACTGCTTTATACAGGATAGATAACTTTTGAATAATCAACAAGAATCTAAGAAATCCTCCTTCTTCCAGTAAAGAAAAAGAATAAAAGCATTTGTGATAAACAGTTTTTCCTGTATGTCTCAAAGATATATGTGCTTTCAAGTATGGTGACTCAACTGAATAACTAAATTTTTAATACTTTTCCAGGAGAAAGGAAGGGATAAGAAAAGAAAACAATACAATCTGCCTTTAGAGAAAGAATGGATGACTGAATTTAAGTTGTGTTAACTGTCTGAATCAAATCATCCTGAGTGAGGTAACCCAGACTCAGAAAGACAAACATGGTATGTACTTACTCATAGTATGATACTAGATGTGAAACAAAGATGACTAGACTGCTACACAACTCCAGGGAGGCTACCTAGAAAACAGGACCCTAAGAAAGACACAGGGATTGACCAATGAAAGAGAAATGGATGAAATCTCCATGAACAACCTGGACGAGAGTAGGGGTAATGAAGGGCAAGGTTCGAAGGAAAGGGAGCTTAGGGGAGCAGGAGATCCCAGCTGGATCAAGAACAGAAAGGGAGAACAAGGAATAACAGACCATGATAAATGAAGACCTCATGAGAACAGGAAGAGGCAAAATGTTAGAAAGGCCCCCAGAAATCCACAATGATACCTCCACTATAGACTACTGGCAATGGTCAAGAGAAAGCCCAAACTGATCTAATTTGGTGATTCAGATGGCCAAACACCCTAACAGTCATGCTGGAACTCTCATCCAATAACTGATGGAAGTAGATGCAGAGATCCTCTGGCCAGGCCCCAGGTAGAGCTCCAGGAGTCCAATTGTCGTGAAAGGGGAGGGACTGTAAGAGTGTGGATTGTTGAGACCAAGATTGGAAAAAGCACAGGGAACTTTGGAAACTAATGGAACTAATGGAAACACATGAATTATGAACTAAAAGATGTGGAGCCCCCAACTGGATCAGGCCCTCTGGATAAGTTAGACAATTGAATAGCTTGAACTGTTTGGGAAGCACCCAGGCAGTGGTACCGGGACCTGTCCTTAGTGCATGAGCTGGCTGCTTGGAACCTGGGGCATATGTGGGGACACTTTGCTCAGCCTGGAAGGAGGGGACAGGACCTGCCTGTACTGAATCCACCAGGTTTAAATGAATCCCCACAGGAGTCTTTGCCCTGGAGGAGATGGGAATGGAGGGGAGGGGCTGGGGGAAGGCAGGGGTGGGGGCAGGAGGGGGGAGGACAGGGGAACCCATGGCTAATATGTAAAATTAAAACACAATATATAATAAAAAAGCTACTGCTAATGAAGATTTTTCTCCCCTAAAATTCATCCTATATTTTACAATTTAAAAAAATCAAATCCCTTGGTGAAGTCATATTCAGCCTTATAGATTGTCACGTGATACTTGCTTAATAGTTCTAAACTATAGGCTAAAATAAAACTTCACC
This sequence comes from Onychomys torridus, assembly GCF_903995425.1. NCBI lineage: Eukaryota > Metazoa > Chordata > Mammalia > Rodentia > Cricetidae > Onychomys > Onychomys torridus. Next base: position 59,092,614 of record NC_050457.1, on the reverse strand, counting down.
AGAGAAGTAAAAATGAAAAAGAAAAATATTTCTACGAGAATAATAATGGTTTCAGAGTTAAGTGTTGGTTCAATTACTAGGAGACTGAGTACTCCTACACTAGGCACACCAATTCCACAAACCATGTCCATTTCAACTAATGTAGGGACTCCAATGTTCCTCTCAACACAAAAGATTATGGTACAGATGGAAGCTTCCCAGTAACCTGTTGTAAAAGCTTCAATTACTACAACATAAAAAGTTATGAGTGGTCTCATTGATTTATCATTAATTCAGTCCAAATTTTGTGTTTGTTTGTTTTTGTTTTTCAAAACAGGGCTTCTCTGTGTAGTTTTGGTGTCTCTCCTGGATCTCATTCTGTAGACCAGGCTGTCCTTGAACTCACAGAGATCCACTTGGCTCTGCCTCCCAAGTGCTGGGATTAAAGGTGTGGGCGCCACCTGGCTGCAGTCCAAAATATGTTTATTACTACTACTACTAATATGGTGTCACAAAATATAGCTAATGAATTAGCAAATGAGATGAAACCAGCACACAAGAACAGACCTTGCAGATGATGATGACTGAGGTAAGTTGTAATCATGGGATGCACGTAACTGGTTTACTTGGTCTTGAAAATTTGCACTGAAGTTAAACAAGCTCACAAAATGTGCTGAAGCTTTATTAGTTTAGCATATGGTATACCTAATGAGTATAGCTACTTTGCTTTACACTCAAAACGTTTAGATTTCTTTGATAGAAGTAGGTCGCTTTTCCATCAACCTTTATGTATAAGAAATAAAATTGCCATCAATTTATAAACAGACAAAAAAGTCGTTCAGATTCGGTGCCAGTTAGGAATGAGAGAGCCTCCTGTTGGCAATCTTAGCTGGTGGTTGCAGCAGGAGTACTCATGTCAATAGCAGTGGGGTTGGAGAACCCTAGGTATGGAGTCAATCTAACTTTCACAACTCCAAACCACCAAAAGCCTAGCTCCCGAGCCATTTGACGGCCTTCTCCTAGGACTGACTGAGCATCCCCACCCGCAAACTGAACAGCTGCTTTTGTGACAGCCAGATGCTTACTTCCCAGTGGCTGCCTTGGCAACAAGGATACTAAGCACGCATGTCCCGGTTGGCATGGAATGCGGGTAAGAATTGGTGAATGCAGCAGGCTGCACTGGTCATCCCACAGCGACAACTGTGTAGGTCAGAGATTGGGACTTTCATCTTGGCAACTCCGTATGATGGCTTGCTTGAAAGCCAAAAATGAGCCCATAGCACAACAGGCTGCTTTTTCATAATGACATTTGGAGCTGTGCACCAATTAAAAAAGCCCAGTTTTCCCCGTCTCTCCTCCTGCTCTCCCCAATTACATGAAAGCCAAAAGGACCATGGGAACAAGAGCAGAGCAGTAGTCCTGACTGAGAGCACATCTTCAGGTTTTGTTGGCATTTATTCAATTTCCAAGTTTGACAGCTCTCTTGGACTTTGTCTCATTTTACATGTCATTTGCATACAAACTCCCAGCCAATCAGGGTCTGGACTCTACATAACAGGGCCCAACACAGAGATTATGAGGGTCTGGCTCTCTGGTAGCTCCTGGTTCTGACTCAGGGTGTGTCACTCAGTATTCACTGTGGAAGAAAGGAAAGGAAAAATATTCCTCCGACTTTCCAGAGACAGGTCTGAAGCAGCAGAGACTGCCAGAAGGCAGGGAACTTGCAAAAGTTCCCAGCTGCTTCCTGTCCAAGAGACACTGCACCTGGTTCCTAGTCATGGAGTTTGCTCCGGTCTTAAAGGCTACTGCTTCTGCTTTGAAATTTACCATTTATGCCTCAACCTTCAAAGCCTACTGCTTTAGTTCAAGCAGATTGACTGTTTATAGCCTTCAAGTCCTGCCAGACACAGGAGACCAACCACTTTGGGTACCTTTGCTGGTATCCTATCATTTGCAGAATACATCAGCCAGAAACTACTTTCATTGGCGGCCCAAACCCTCGAGGGCTTTTGAGCTAGCATCCCTAAACCAATCACCAGCACAAAACTGTAGCACTTGCAAGATTCCAGTTAGGTACTGAGGAATCTAATAAGAACTTAAGTGTGATAGGCTCAACCTGTTAGCTGGCATCTTGTGTCACAGAAAGTCTAGGTCCTTACTTGCTGGGGATGCTGTGAATGTGTTGCTCTGATTGACTGATACATAAAACACTGATTGGCCAGTAGCCAGGCAGGAAGTATAGTGTATACTATACTATATGCAGGTGGGACAAGAGAAGAGAATGCTGGGAAGTAGAAGGCTGAGTTAGAAGATGCTGCCAGCCCAACCACCTACTTGAGAAGCATAATGTAAGATATTGGTAAGCCACAAGCCATGTGGCAAGGTATAGATTTATAGAAATGGGTTAATTAAGATGGAAGAACTAGATAGCAAGAAGCCTGAGCCATCAGGCCAAACCATTTAAATAATTAAGTGTCTGTGTATTTATTTGGGTCTGAGTGGCTGTGGGTCTGAGCGGGACAGCAGAAAACTCCAGCTAGACTTACTTTCCTGATTGGCTCTCTAGTTTTTGCTTTGAATTTAGGCTCCTTCTTTGTAAATCAAAATTATCTTTGTTTATTCACTCTTTACAGTGACCCTCCCCACCAGAACAATTCTTAGAGGGAGGATGAAACCAGAACTTGAGACAGGAGAATCGATTGTGCCATCAGCAACGTATTTCCAGAACCTTATACATAGGTATGATTTTATTAGTATTCAACATTTTCAATAACATTCTCAAACTTCCCCACTTCCCAAAGCCTGCTTTGTTTATCTCCTGTCTAGCATGCAAAGAAATGAATGTGTATCTTTATGTATGCTTTGGAGGCTTTAAAACTATGACTGTATCCATCTGGTATAAAACACATGCACTATCAAGTATTTATTATATGAAACTAATAATTTGGTTTCCAGATTTCAAAAAATGACAAATACATTTGATTTTTGTGAAGAATAGAGGACAATGATGTTGCTGGTCCTTTAAATTTGATTACCTTAGGACATATCCTAGGACAATCAAACAATAGAAAATGAGACAGTTGTGGGAGATAAGTCATAACCAAAGAATTCAGAACTTAGCCAAGGCATATATGCTTATAAAAGCCTAGATACTTATATTTTTGGTTGTGAGCCTAGCCTTTAACGGCTGAGCCATCATTCAATAACTGATGCAAGTGGATGCAGAGATCCTAGGCCAGGCCCCAGGTGGAGCTCCAGGAGTTCAATTGTCGAGAAAGAGGAGGGACTGTAAGAGCATGAATTGTTGAGACCAAGATTGCAAAAAGCACAGGGACAAATAGCCAAATTAATGGAAACACATGAATTATGAACCAAAGGCTGTTGAGCCCCCAGCTGGATCAGGCCCTCTGGATAAGTGAGACAATTGAATAGCTTGAACTGTTTGGGAGGCACCCAGGCAGTGGGACCAGGACCTGTCCTTAGTGCATGAGCTGGCTGTTTTGAATCTTGGGCTTACACAGGGACACTTTGCTCAGCCTGGAAGGAGGGGACTAGACCTGCCTGTACTGAATCCACCAGGTTTAAATGAATCCCCAGGAGAGTCTTGGCCCTGGAGGAGATGGAAATGGAGGGGAGGGGCTGGGGGGAAGGTGCGAACGGGGGTGGGAGGGGGGAGGACAGGGAAAAATTAAAACACAAATATAATAAATAATAGCAACAAAAAAAGCCTAGATACTTAACATGAATATATAGGAAGAAGTACAGTACACACATGTTAATATTTTATTAAGGAAATTTGGTACAAAAACTGTGATGTTCATGACAGTTTGTAATATTAGTTAAAACTATTAGATTCCCATGTTTAAATATAGATTACATATCCAATTAGTTTTAATTTCAATATGTAGAGAATGTTAATGGCTTCTAAACAACATTTGGCTGTACCATTAAACTACATATTCATTATGGTTGATTATTTTAATATTTTGTAACAGCCAATCCTTCTTAGGAAGCTAAAGAATACCAACTAAAAGTAAAGTTAACTTTGTTTCAGGAAGATGCTGTCACAGGAACAGAGGAATATAGAAGAAAGACAATGTTCTTTCTTCTCTGTTTCTGTAGCTACTGAATATAGTTCTGTAATTACAGAAGTGTTTGGGGAGTAAATGTTCTGATGATTTTCAGAAAGCAAAACTAGGAAGCACAGTGTATTGAATTTCTCTCAGCCTTGTACATATTAAAGACCACAGATGAGCCAACGATTTAGGGCAGGCCTCTTCACACCTGTAACAACTCTGGAATCCTCTCCTTTGAAGCACGTGACCTAATTTCTGATATCCTTTATGTTAAACAGTATTCACTCAAGCTAAACACCTGTATGTCTAGCGGTATATACTTAGAGATTTTCAATTTTTGGAATTAATATATTTGATATGGTTTTTATTAAAACTTTAGAAGTTTAGATACATAAATCATTATGTGTATTTTGGATTTTATTGACCCTAAACCCTAAGAGAAATTCACTCTAGAAAGGTAATTCATCTTCCATTTCAGGCAAGTCCAAGAGATTGAATTGTGTTAAGTGATGGGCTGCACTTTCCCAGCTGTGCTTCACTGCCTAGTATAGATTTTTGCTGAGATGAACAAACTCGCAGAAACTCTTTACATTAGATTCACTTATTGAGCTTAAGTCTGATACTATTCTTCTGAAGTAGGGTAGACAGCAGTTTAAAAATGAAAAATAACAACTTATCACAAATACTGATAGATCAAAGTTTATATAATCTAGACTAAAGTTATCTTTTATTTTTCAAAGGCATATATGCAAAATATTTGCTTGATATAATTAAAGACTTTGATGGTTATATGGAGGGCATCATTAAATTTTACTTCAAATTTTAAGAAATACTAGAGTTAAAAGTTATGTCAGTTTTGCTGAGTTTCCTTGTTACATCTATCTATCTATCTATCTATCTATCTATCTATCTATCTATCTATCTATTTATATTACCTGATTTTGGAATATTCCTTTCAAATGAAGTGAATACCCTCCATGCACACATGTTTGAATGAAAATAAATATATTGTATCAGCAATATCTAATGCAGCTCAAATTGGCTGCCAATTCACTTTGTAGCCATGGGTAGCCTTGTTGTCTACCTGCCCCTCCTGCCCCTGCACATCCTAAATGCTGGAATTGAAGGTATATGCCATTACAGATGGCATTTATTTTTGTTATTACCTACAGAAAATCCTGTAATGTGAAAATTATTTTGGAGGATGATTTTATGATACATTTAAATTCTAAGCAGATTATATTTTTCATGATGTGGATTTCGTTAGAACTTGTATTTAAGCGTCATTATGGAGAGACATTTGCTAAATATTTTATTATTGAAAACAGATTATTTTCTTGTATAAAACATCTCAACCAGTTTCTCCGCTGTCCACCCCTCCTACCTCCCCTCCACCTCCCCTTTCCCTCAATCCCCTCCTCCTCCATTATCCGTCAGAACAGAACAGGAATAGTCCCACCAATAACAACATCTAATACTTACTACTTAACTGGTTTTTTTTTTTTTTTCCTTTTTTTGGTTTTTTGAGACAGGGTTTCTCTGTATAGCTTTGTGCCTTTCCTGGAACTCACTCTGTAGACCAGGCTGGCCTTGAACTCACAGAGATGCACCTGCCTCTGCCTCCCAAGTGCTGGGATTAAAGGCGTGTGCCATCACCGCCCAGCACTACTTAACTCTTGGAAGTGTACCAAGTGTAATGTTTTAATGTACAACAGTCATGGATGAATTTTCCAAAGTGGATCCCCTTTATAAATTGTGGTTCACAACCCATTAAGAAATCATATAGTTGAATGTATGGGTTTCAGAATATTTGGCAATAATGAAATTACTCTAAATAAACAATGCTCAAAATTTAATCCAAATCAAACATGTAAACAATGTGAGGGTTTCAGCAGTACTGGCCCTTGTATGCTGTTCATTCATTGCAGTCTCTTTTCTGAACACAACATATGCATTCCATGCCATACATATTGCCAATCAAGAGCAGCAAATTCTTCTCGAAAGCCCTCACCTTAGATTTCACACTGCTGTATGTTTTAAAAACAATGTTCAATGAATTTCAGCTTCAGATTAGGAAACAATTTTGATAAAATCTTTGGAATAGTCTAAACTTCTATCTTTGTGAACTTTTGTAGATCTCAGTATTGATGTTTATAAAATCACAATATTGATCATGTCTGAAAAGATATTAAAATGATTTATTTCTCATACAATTTAATAGTCAAGGTATAATGTTTTAGGTACAATAAAGAGTATCCATTTCATTAATTTTATTAAACATGAAATACAATTTTTTTTCACAAAACAGCTTTCATATCAAATAAAACTCCATTGTAGAAATATTTTACATATTTAGCTTTAGTTTAATATATTTAGCCCTAAAGTTTGGGAAAGAGAATACAGAAAACTAAACAGGAAAATGCTCTAGACATTTTTAAATGAAAACTGTGTCATCCCTCCCACAAAAACAAAATCCAAATGTCAGTTTCACTTCCCATGAGAAATATAGCAGGCAAACTTTCCCAATTTCATTATGGGATATGTCAGAGACAAAGAAACATGCAAAATGGTCAGCAGTAATGTCAGTTGTGCTGATAGTTCTTATCTTCCTCACAATTGGCCTCCATAGCCACCTCTGTCCCATCCACAGAACCCCACCTGTTTCCTCCACAAACACCGATACTAGAAGTATAGGATTGCATATGCCCCAAATTGAATTATGATAAATTTCTTTATGTTTCATTATTGTGGTGGTTTGAATAAAAATGTCCCCTATAGGCCTATAGGGAGTGGCTGCCTGTGGATCCTGATATGGAACTCTCAGTTCCTTCTGTGCCTGCATATTGCCATGCTTCCCACCATGAAAATAGTGGACTAAACTTCAATTCAATCAACTAACTTTTTAACCTTTATTTTCTTTTCTTTTGTGGATTTTGTATTAATACTATATTTGCATTATTTCTATCCCCAGATCTTCCCCTTCCAGCTTTTTCTCTGATTCCTCAATTCTTTCTCAACTTTATGATCTCTTCTTCCTTAATTAATAGTATAAATATCTCCAACTGAGTTGATTCAGCCTTCTTAATTTATCAGTGTTTGGATGACTGATTGGGCTTGGATAATTTACGAGGGTGTTCCTGCTAGAGAAGATTGATTTTTTTTCCTCTCTCAATATCCATTTGTTGCTTATAGCTCTTCATCTGGGAGTGGAACCTTGTGTAATTTCCCACATAAATATGGGTGTTGATAGGTGTTTCAATGCCATGTGCTTTGTTTAGTTGAACATGTGATTAAGATTTCATGAATGCTACCCTTGTCATATGAAGTCACAATGTGTTAGCAGACATTTTGTTCCTCTGTCTACTAAAATCTTTCCACCCTTCTCTTTTGGGATGTTCCTTCAACTGTAGGAATGTATGGGTTCTTTTATAGATATTTTAATTGGATATAGATGCTTAACAGTCCATTTTCTAAGCATTAATCATTTGTGAATTTCTGTAATAGTCAAAACACAATAAAATAAAGGTTAAAAAGGCAAGTTTATTGAACTGAGCACTGTTAATATATGTAGGGAGCAGAAGAAGCCAAGAAGATGAATGTGTACTGTTTAAATGATGAACACTGTCATGACAAGGATGTCAATGCCTTAGGCCCATGGGGATGGCAAGGCCTTCCCTTGTGTCAGGCTTAGGAGAATATCTGGACATTTCCTTTGTCCACATTGGGATGTTGATGGAAAACCAAGCTTTATCTAACACCAATACATGTAGAAAAAACAAACTGGAGTTTTGTCTTCCCAGATAGCTGAAGCCAGAGACTGCTTCACCTCCTGGACCTTTTGCTGAGATTATCCAACCTTCCTCTTCATTTCCAATCTATACAATAAAGACATCAAGTTTCTGGGCTACTACTGTTGTGTCTCTGCCCTGGATATGGCCCATTAGATTCCATCTTTCCTCTGTGTTTCTTTTTTTCCCCAGTCACATAAATCTGCTAATTTTCTAAGCCTAATAGGTTGTAGCAGTCTATATACCTGACATACAGTTTAAGTCTTCTTTAGATAGGTCCTGATCTGACCAATGCTAATAGATCTCTAACCTGGATTGATGTGCACATTATATGCTATTCCTATTGAAACTGTACCTGCATAAAACAATATTAACAGTTAATACATTTTAAGCTCTTACTTACAGCTCTGATTATAAATAATTGTTGTGGAGCTATGGATTCAAAAATAAAACCACATATACTTAAAATTGGGGGATAAAAGCCTCCTTTTAAATCAAAACCATGTTAAAATTTATCAATTTCTAAAATTTTAACTGTAAATTTGAGTCAAAAGGGCTACATGTGACACCACATTTCAAATAAGCTAATGTTTTTATGACAAGATGCAACCTTTGTCAGATTATAATTATTCCTTCAATAGTGTAAAGAGTTTAGAAATTTAAAATTTTATGTCTCCTGACTGTGGGGGACATTTCCTACATAAATTATTTTACCATCATTTCAGAGTCCTTCTTAGTCAGGAAGCCAGCTATTAAACAGATTGGTAAACACATACAAAAAGGTACTAAAGTAATTATAAATGAGGTAAAGCTTTGCACTTTCACCCATTAAATGAGGTAAACATAAATGAGGCATAGACATTGCTTTTTCAAAGAAATACATTCTTGTTATGATTCACAACATATTCATTGCTCTACTACTTTCAGAGGTACTTTTAAAGATCTGGATCCCATGACACTGTTAGAAATTATGAAAGACCTTTGCTTTGGATTTAGCTCCTAAACTGCTTAACAAAAGAACAAAGCAAGATGCCTGCAGTTAAGCTGGGTGCCAAGGGATCAAAACAAAAAGGTAAGGGAACAGAAGAAACTCAAACAGATAAATCTCCCAACTCACACCCTCTAGCCAAGAATAGGAGATGCCTAGCAACTAAGTAAACATCATAGACCCTTGTTGTACAATTCCCAGTGTCTGAGTTCTTTTCCTATTGCCTTTGAATCAAGATGTAGAATTGCCCAGCATCATGTCTGCCTGCATGCTGCCAGACTCCCTGCCATGAGGATAATTGACTAAACCTCTCAAACTGTAAGCCACAATTAAATGTTTTCTTGTATGAGAAAAACAAATTCACAATGCAGAGTGTCCTCCTGGCTTACTTCCCATTATGAAGAGGACCAACCGCTACCCCACTTCTGACTCCTCATCTTCTTTAGAATTATAAAAAAAAAAAAAAAAAAAAGAAAGAAAGAAAACCAACAACAACAAAAAAAACTATTATTTTAAGAATGGTTATGGTGACTCCAGGTTAATAGCAGTTTGTCTATGAAAACATTATTTTAACATTTGAAATTATAACAATGGACATAAAAAAAACCCTTGTGCATTCCCTTATCTCTATGTGTAAGTCTCCAAAAATCATTTTGGGATATTATAATAATACTTGTTTCGATTCATTTTCTGCTGAACTTAAGACACCAAAATCTCCCAGGAAAATTTCACAATGATAAAAGACCTGGTGACGTGAGGTGTCCACACCTTGTGTGCTGTTTGCACATTAGGAAAACATCCTGAGCCTAGCTGTTGGATTTCTCGGTATTACTGCTCATGTTTAGCTCGTTTTGAATATTTGATAGGTATTAATTAATTTGAACAAATTAGGACGGTGCTATGCCTAATGAGCTTCTTCAAATTAAAAATATACTAGCACAAAAGCCATGAGGAGAAGCTAATCATTCACAGCATACCTTGGAGTGTGAACAGATGTTTTAATTAAAATTGACTGTGCGACAAATTACCATTGTGTGATTTAATGAATAGCTATCAAAACAACAAATTACAAAACAAATATTTACTTGACCAGTGCTGAATGTTTTTTGTTCATTGTAGTAGATGCTGCATAGGCTTTGTGTTGGTCTTTGTAATCTTTCAGTAAGAAAACGGAGCCTCTTTTTTCTTCTGCACTTCATGGCCTGTCTTTGTATTCATCAACTTCCCAGAAATTCTGTGGCAACTGTATCACCCCTTTGTTTCCACAGCCAGTAAATACTCAGTTATCTTCATGAGGTGAACAGAATAAAAAGGAAAAGGCCATTGATGATAATCATTTTTCCGCAAACAAAAACTATACTTTTTTCTTGCTGCATTGCTATTTAGATGTTCAGTGCATTGAAATGAGAATTCTTGCTGTCATTTTCAGGAACTTATGTACTTCAGTAGAGAGAGACAGAGGAAAGGAAAGGAAAGGAAAGGAAAGGAAAGGAGAGGAGAGGAGAGGAGAGGAGAGGAGAGGAGAGGGGAGGGGAGGGGAGGGGAGGGGAGGGGAGGGGAGGGAAGGGAAGGGAAGGGAAGGGAAGGGAAGGGAAGGGAAGGGAAGGGAAGGAGGAGAGAAAGAATTAATTCTGTCAAGATTGTTTTGCTATATGTCTATATAAATATCTAATTTGTGTTACTAGGAATTGAACACAAAGCCTGTACACAGTAAGAAGGTACCCTGTGATATATCCTGACTCTTTTTTTAGGTATTTTTTTAGGAGATCATAATATAATTATACTTCTCCCTTTGCTTTTCTTCCTGAAACCCCTTCCATATACTATTCTATCCTCTCCTTCAAAATGATGGTCCTTTTCTAATAATTGTTATTGGAAGCATATTTATTCATATCTATATATGCATAAAAATATGCATATATTGCATATATTTACCTACATTAGTTATTGCTTGTTTGCTTGCGTGTGTGTGTGTGTGTGTGTGTGTGTGTGTGTGTGTGTGTATTGAGACAGAAAGATAGCCCAATGGATAAAAGTGTTTGCAGGACACTGAGTTTGGCTCCCAAGTAAATTGGAACTTTTTATAAAAGTTGGAAACAATTGTGCAAGTGTTTTTAATCCTAGTTTGTATCTATAAGAAGATTGGAAGCAGAGAAACACTCATTACACTTACATATATATTACACATCACATATAAGCATGTATTGTAAATAATGCAAATGATAATTCATCTCAAGTGATATTTTAATTCAAATAACACCAAGAAATGTTATTGTACAGTAGACATTTTTATTTAAATATCACCAAGAAAAACTATTGTACAGTTTGGTAATGTGCTGTGTCCCCCAATATACTGTGTCCCCCAATAAAATTTATCTGTGGATCAGAGGAAAAAGTCAGCCACTATAAGTAAACATAGAAGTCAGGCAATGGTAGCACATGCCTTTAATCCTATCACTTGGGAGGAAGGGATCTGTCTGGACCTCTGTGAGTTCAAGGCCATGCTGGGGAACTGAGCCAAGCATGGTGACACACACCTTTAATTGCAGGACTAACCATAGAGGTCTGGAGGTCTGTACATATAGACGTGAAGTGACAGAGCTGGGCTGAGAGAGCCAATGAGAGAAAAGAACAGAAAGGCATATAGTTGTAAGTATATAGGAAGTAAATTTCTTTGGAGACTAAGGTGTTGGTGAGGTGTGGTTCGCTTGTGGCCTTTTCAATTTATCTGATCTCTGTCAGTATTTAACCACAATTTCTGGCTCCAAGTTTTTTTTTTTTTTTTTTTTTTAAATTTAATAAGACCTTTTAAGATTCATGGTAAAGTATAGTAGCTTTTTGTTCTTATATGAATAAAAAGGCCAAAATTACTTTGAACTTTGTACTTATATCATGTTAATTTGAATGACTTATAAGACATTCTTAATCACATCATCCGGAATTGAAGATAGTAAAGCCAGGGGATGTTCAAATTATAAATGTTGTATACCTTCAATAAGTTTAAAAGAACTATATACCTTTTAACCTGTATTTCAGGATTTGAAAATTTTGAAAAATATGTACATATTTTATGTCAATATATACACAGTAAATTTTATTCATGCCCAAACCACACATGTTTAGCACATTAATAAAATTATACACATCCCACTGTACAAATACATTAGGAAATGTTTTACAAGTACCTTTTCACTTAAATATTGATTATATATAAAGTAAAATAAAGCCCAATATATTTCAAAAATATCTTTCAGAGATTGAGAATGCTAGAGATTTTGTACATCACATTTAAAACTGGACAGGACCACACTTATTTTATTATCTTATAAGTGCTCCTGAGTTAAAACACTTGCAATATTGACAACAATGTTTCTTTTTTCTTTCTTTTTTCTTTCTTTTTTCTTTTCTTCTTATTCTTATTATTCTTATTATTATTATTATTATTACATTTGTGTTTTAATTTTACATATCAGCCATGGGTTCCCCTGTCCTCGCCCCTCCAGCCACAACCACTACCTTCCCCTATCCCTTCCCCTCCATTCCCATCTCCTCCAGGGCCAAGACTCTTTTGGGGATTCATTTAAACCTGGTGGATTAATTACAGGCATTCCATTCCCCTCCTTCCAGGCAGAGCAAAGTGTACCTTTGAAAGCCCAAGGTTCCAAACAGCCAGCTCATGCACTAAGGACAGGTACTGGTCCCACAGCCTGGATGCCTCCCAAACAGTTCAAGCTATTCAACTGTCTCACTTTTGCAGGGGGCCTGATCCAGCTGGGGGCTCAACAGCCTTTGGTTCATAATTCATGTGCTTCTATTCATTTGGCTATTTGTCCCTGTGCTTTTCCAATCTTGGTCTCAACAATTCACACTCTTACATTCCCTCCTCTTTCTCAACAATTGGACACCTGGAGCTCCACCTGGGGCCTGGCTGAGGATCTCTGAATCCACTTCCATCAGTTATTGGACTAGAGTTCCAGCATGACAGTTAAGGTGTTTGGCCATCTGATCACCAGACTAGGTTAGATCAGGCTTTCTCTCAACCATTGCCAGCAGTCTATAGGGGATGTATCACTGTGGATTTCTAGGGACCTCTCCAGCACTCTGTCTATTCCTATTCTCATGTAGTCTTCATTTATCATGGTCTGTTATTCCTTGTTCTCCCTTTCTGTTCTTGATCCAGCTGGGATCTCCTGCTCCCCCAAGCTCTCTTTCCCTCAAATCTGGCCCTTCATTACTCCCACTGTTGTCCAGATTGTTCATGTAGATCTCATCCATTTCTCTGTCATTGGGTGATCCCTGTGTCTTTCCTAGGGTCTGTTTCCTAGGTAGCTTCCATGGAGATGTGTAGCAGTCTAGTCATCTTTGTTTTACATCTATGAGTGAGTACATACCAAGTTTGTCCTTCTGAGTCTGGGTTACCTCACTCAGGATGAGTTTTTCTAGATCATTCCATTTGCCTGCAAACCTCATGATGTCATTGTGTTTCTCTGATGAGTAGTATTCCATTGTGCATATGTACCATATTTTCTTTATCCATTCTTCAGTTGACGGCCATCTAGGCTGTTTCCAGGTTCTGGCTATTACAAACAATGCTGATATGAACATAGCTGAGCCAATGCCCTTGTGGTATGATTGAGCATTCCTTGGGTATATGCCCAAGAGTGCTACAGCTGGGTCTTGGGGGAGATGGATTCCCGATTTTCTAAGGAAGTGCCATATTGATTTCCAAAATGTACAAGCTTGCATTCCAATCAGCAGTGGAGGAGAGTTCCCCTTGCTCCACATCCTTTCCAGCATAAGCTGTCTTCTATGTTTTGATCTTAGCCATTTTGACAGGTGTAAGGTGGTATCTCAGAGTCATTTTGATTTGCATTTCCTGGATAACTAGTGATGTCCAGCAATTCCTTAAATGTCTTTCAGCCATTTGAACTTCCTCTGTTGAGGATTCTCTGTTTAGTTCTATAGCCCATTTCTTAATTGGACTGTTGGGCATTTTGATGTCTAATTTCTTGAGTTCTTTATATATTCTGGATATCAGCCCTCTGTCAGATGTGGGGTAGGTGAAGACCTTTTCCCATTCTGTAGGCTGTTGCTTTGTATTGTTGACAGTGTCCTTTGCTCTACAAAAGCTTCTCAGTTTCAACAGGTCCCATTGATTGATTGTTTCTCTCAGTGTCTCTGCTACTGGTGGTATATTTAGAAAGTGATCTCTGGTGCCAATGTGTTCAAGAGTACTTCCTACTTTCTCTTTCATCAGGGTTCAGAGTAACTGGATTTATGTTGAGGTCTTTGATCTACTTGGACTTAAGTTTTGTGCATGGTGAGAAATATGGATCTATTTGCAGCCTTCTACACATTGACATCCAGTTATGCCAGCACCATTTGTTGAAGATGCTTTCTTTTTTCATTGTACATTTTTGGCTTCTTTGTCAAAAATTATATGTTCATTGGTGTGTGGGTTAATATCAGGGTCTTCAATTTGATTCCATTGTTCCACATGTCAGTTTTTATGCCAGTACCAAGCTGTTTTTATTATGGTAGCTATATAGTAGAGCTTGAGGTCAGGGATTGTGATGCCTCCAGAGGTTGTTTTATTGTACAGGATCCTTTTGGATATCGTTGGTTTTTGCTTTTCCATATGAAGTTGAGTATGATTCTTTCGAGATCTGTGAAGAATTGTGTTGGTAATTTGATGGGGATTGTATTGAATCTGTAGATTGTTCTTGGTAAGATCACCATTTTTACTATGTTAATACTGCCTGTCCATGAGCATGGGAGATCGTTCCATTTTCTGACATCTTCTTCAATTTCTTTTTTCAGGGACTTAAAGTTCTTTTCATATAGGTCCTTCACATGCTTAGAGTAACCCCAAGGTATTTTATATCATTTGTGGCTATTGTAAAGGGTGATGTATCTCTGATTTCCTTTTCAGCCTGTTTGTCTATTTTATATAGGAGGGCTACTGATTTTTTTTTTTTTGAGTTGATCTTGTATCCTGCTATGTTGCTGAAGGGTTTTATTAGCTGTATCAGTTCCTTGGTTGAATATTTGAGGTCACTCATCTATACTATCATGTCGTCTGCAAATAGGGAAAGCTTGACTTCTTCCTTTCCAATTTGTATCCCCTTAATCTCCTTATGTTGTCTTATAGCCCTGGCTAGAACTTCAAGTACTATATTGAATAAGTATGGGGAGAGGGGACAGCCTTGCCTTGTTCCTGATTTTAGTGGTATTGCTTTGAGTTTCTCTCCATTTAATTTGATGTTAGCTATTGGCTTGATGTAGATTGCCTTTATTATGTTTAGGTATGTTCCCTGTATTCCTGATTACTCCAAGACCTTTATCATGAAGGGGTGTTGGATTTTGTCAAATGCCTTTTCTGCATCTAGTGAGATGATCATGTGATTTTTTTCTTTGTGTTTGTTTCTAAGGTGTATTACATTGACGAACATTTGTATGATGAACCACCCTTGCATCCCTGGGATGAAGCCCACTTGATCATGGTGGATAATTGTTTTGATGTGATCTTGGAGTCTGTTTGCCAGTATTTTATTGAGTATTTTTGCATCAATGTTCATGAGGGAGATCGGTCTTAGTCTGTAGTTCTCTTTCTTTGTTGCATCTTTGTTTCGTTTAGGAATCAGGGTAATTGTAGCCTCATAGAAGGAGTTTGGTAATATACCTTCTGCTTCTATTGTGTGGACCAATTTAAAGAGTATTGGTATTAAGTCTTCTTTGAAGATCTGGTAGAATTCTGCCATGAAACCATCTGGTCCTTTTTGGTTGGGAGACTTTTAATGACTAATTCCATTTCCTTAGGAGTTATTGGAGTATTTAAATGGTTTATCTGGTCTTGATTTAACTTAGGTATGTGGTACCTATCCAGAAAATTAACCATTTCTTTTAGATTTTCCAGTTTTGTGGAGTAGAGATTTTTGAAGTATGACATGATGATTCTCTGGATTTCCTCATTATCTGTTGTTATATCCCCCTTTTCATTTCTGATTTTGTTAATTTGGATGCCCTCTTTCTGTCTTTTGGTTAGTTTGGATAAGGGCTTGTCTATCTTGTTGATCTTCTCAAAGAACCAACTCTTTGTTTCGTTAATCCTTTGTATTGTTCTCTTTATTTCTATTTTATTGATTTCAGCTCTCAATTTGATAATTTCCTGGCATCTGTTCCTCCTGGGAGATATTGTTTCCTCCTGTTCAACAGCTTTCAGGTGTGCTGTCAAGTCACTAGTATGAGATTTCTCCAGCTTCTTTATGTGGGCATTTAGTGCTATGAATTTCCCTTTTATCACTACTTTCATAGTGTCCAATAAGTTTGGGTATGTGGTGTATTCATTTTCATTGATCTCTAGGAAGTCTTTAATTTCTTTCTTTATTTCTTCCTTAAACCATTGGTGATTCAGTTGAGCATTATTGAGTTTCCTTGAGATTGTAGGATTTCCGTATTTTTTGTTGTTGATTTTGTTGTTGAAAACTAACTTTAAACCATTGTGGTCCCATAGAACACAGGAGGTTATACCAATTGTTTTGTATCTGTTGAGATTTGCTTTGTGACCAAGCATGTGGTTGATTATAGAGAAGGTTCCATGGGGTGCTGAGAAGAAGGTATATTCTTTTTTTGTTCAGGTGGAATGTTCTGTAGATGTCAATTAAGTCCATTTGAGCCATAACATAAGTTAAGACCATTATGTCTCTATTAAGTTTCAATTTGGCCGTTCTCTCCAGATGTGAAAGTGGGGTGTTGAAGTCTCCCACTATTAATGTGTGGGGTTTTATATGTGATTTAAGCTTTAGTAATGTTTCTTTTACATATGTGGGTGCCCTTGTGTTTGGGGCATAAATGTTCAGAATTGAGACTTGATGTTGGTGGATCTTTCCTGCGATGAGTATGTAATGCCCTTCATCATCTCTTTTGATTGATTTTAGTTTGATGTCTATTTTGCTGGATATTAGAATGGCTACACCAGCTTGCTTCTTAAGACTATTTGACTGGAAAGTCTTTTCCCAGCCTTTTATTCTTAGGAGGTGTCTGTCTTTGAATTTGAGGTGTGTTTCTTGTATGCAACAGAAAGTTGGGTCCTGTTTGCATATTCAGTCTGTTAGTCTCTGTCTTTTTATGGTTGAATTAATTCCATTGATATTAAGGGATATTAATGACCAGTGATTGTTCGTTCCTGTTATTATTTTTATTTTTTGTGGTTTACTGCTGTGGTGTTATGTATTGCCTGTGTTTTCATGGGTGTATCTGCCTTCCTTAGGTTGGAATTTACCTTCTAGTGCTTTCTGTAGGGCTGGGTTTGTGGATAAGTATTGTTTAAATCGGGTTTTGTCTTGGAAGGTCTTGTTCACTCCATCTATGATGATTGAAAGCTTTGCTGGGTATATTAGTCTAGGCCGGCATCCATGGTCTCTTACTGTGTGCATTATATCTGTCCAGGTCCTTCTGGCTTTCAAAGTCTCCATTGAGAAATCAGGTGTTATTCTGATGGGTTTGCCTTTATAAGTCACTTGGCCTTTTTCCTTTGCTGCCGTTAATATTCTTTCTTTATTCTGTACATTTAGTTGTTTAATTATCATGTGGCAAGGGGACTTTTTTTAGCTTACTTTGTCCAGACAGAGCTGACAGATTTAGGTAGCCTCTCTCTGGTCCAGATGAGAGTGCTGGCGGGATAGGAGCTGGGGGGTGGTGGACTCTGAGTCTCAGGAAGTCCCTGGGGGCTTCTTATCTTGTCCAGATGGGAGCTCCTCTTGTCCAGATTGGAGTTCCAGGACAGGATGGAAGCTCTGGTCCAGATGTGAGTTCTTGACTGCATGGTAGCTGGGGGCTCTCTGGTCCAGATTGGAGTTCCAGGGCAGGATGGAAAGCTGGAAGCTGGTCTCTGAGTCTCAGGAAGTGGCTGGGGTCTTGAGCAGATGTGTGTGGGGGCAGGGCGTGGAGGTTGTAGGGTTCACTAGAGGATCTTGGAGAGGGGGAACCTTCCCGGTGGGGATGTGGGGTCCTGCCCTATGGCCATAACCTGGGGCCCAGTTTGGCAGGTCTTCCCAGGAGTGGCTGCTGCCCCAGGCTGTGACCCAGGTGCAGGCCTTTCTTGGTGTGACCCCAGGCACTCACCTCTGGTCCAGGTGGGAGGTCCAGGGCAGGATGGAAGCTGGGGGCTGGTCTCTGATTCTCAGGAAGTTGCTGGGTTCTCGGGCAAATGGATGTGACAACAGTGTTTTAAAAATGGTTTCTTTTAATTTTTCATATTTTAATTATTTAATTTTTATTTTCTCTAATCCCTTCCACATGCTACTCTTTTCTTCCTTTAAAATTCACAGACTATTTTTTCTTTATCTTTTCATACATGCATATATGTGTATACATACATATATCTATAAATACATGTGTCTCTGTACTGTAGTTAGATTTTTCCTGCCTGGCCCACAGTCAGGACATATCTCTCTTACCCACCAGTCCCACAGTTGCTCAGACCCAACCAAGAAAGCACACAGAGACTTACATTGTTTACAAACTGTATGGCTGTGGCAGGCTTCTTGTTATCTACTTCTATCTTAAATTAACCCATTTCTATTAATCTATACTTTGCCATGTGGCTTGTGGCTTACTGGTGTCTTTACATGTTGCTTTTCATGGCAGTGGCTTGCAGCTTCTCTCCTGCCCCAGCCTTCCACCTCTCAGAATTCTCTTCTCTCTTGTCCTGCCTATACTTCCTGCCTGGCCACTGGCCAAACAGCATTTTATTTATACAGAGAGATATCTACAGCATTTCCCCTTTTCTTTTTTTTTTTAAACGGAAGGTTTTAACTTTTACATAGTAAAATTACATATAACAAAATAATTATCAAGCAAGAATTACAGTTACAATATTAAAGAAGATATCCTACCTATCTTATATTTGTGAGTCTAAGCTTTTATATCTAACTTATCTTTTATCATAACTGAGAAAATTATAACTATCTAGTCTTCAACCACATCAAAGACCTCAGAAGGATATAATATTACCTGAGAACCGGGAGAAGGATGCAAGCAACTTTTGGGAGTCTTGCAGGGTAGACAGAGACAGCTGGCAGCCTAGACAGTCACCTAATGTTTCTTTGTAAAGTTGGGGCATTTGTCTTCAGCCCACAGGGCTAGAGTCTCTCGGTCACTTCTCTCAGTGTCCTGTAGAATGTCTGGCAGTTTCCTCTGCAAAGCACATATGGGACTCTTAATCTCAGATTTTAGGTGGAAACTCTTGCCAACACATTGGGCGCCATTTGTAGTTAGATTTTTCCTGCCTGGGCCACAGTCAGGACAAATCTCTCTTACCTGCCAGTCCCACAGTCGCTCAGACCCAACCAAGAAAGCACACAGAGACTTATATTGTTTTCAAACTGTATGGCTGTAGCAGGCTTCTTGTTATCTACTTCTATCTTAAATTAACCCATTTCTATTAATCTATACTTTGTCACATGGCTTGTGGCTTACCAGCGTCTTTACATGTTGCTTGTCATGGCAGTGGCTTGCAGCTTCTCTCCTGCCCCAGCCTTTCACCTCCCAGAATTCTCTTCTTTCTTGTCCCGCCTATATTTCCTGCCTGGCTACTGGCCAAACAGCATTTTATTTATACAGAGTGATATCCACAGCACTGTACAGTTATTTCTCTGTATGTTTTCAGGACAAGCCATTTTGTATTGTCTAACAGTTGGTGTGCTTGTCCCTGGGAAGGCTATTTGTCCTGCTCTCAGCATCCTTTATTTGCTTGTGGTTCTTTGTGAAGGGTTGAGGCTTCCCAGGCTTGCCCCTTCCATATTAGCATGCTCATTCTTGCTGTTCATCTCATGTTTAGACAGCAATGTTGGTGAGGCATTAATGTTTATACCTTCTGACATTCTTAAGAGTAGAAATCTCATGCAAACTGTGTTATGCTGGCTCTGTCAATCTTCCACCCCCTCTTACACAGTGAGTGATACCTGAGCCCAAGGTGAGGGGCTACATTTTCAGATGTATTGATTACAACTGGTCTCTTTAACTCTGTGTTTGAATAGTTGTGGTTTTCTACAATTCCTGAGGTGGAGTGGGCAGGGAAGAAATAAAGAGGAGAATAACAGTACTCTATGAGGAAAATGGAAAAATGGGGTGGGTCTCAAATTAATGAGGTAGAGATTATTGTGGGGAAGGAAATAGGAGGGTAAAATAACAGTAATGGTGTGTGAAAAAGTAATAAGGATTCATATTACTAAGTAGCTACCTAAAATATCTATAAGACATGAAAACCTTTGTATAAATGTATATATAATTTAAATGAAATGTTTTCCATTTAGACTTACAATGCCTCCAACCTTGATCATTTTTCTAAAAGAGGCATAAGCAGCCCTATTTGTCCAAGATATTTCCCAAAATTTACATGTTATGGACCTTGGTTTTTCCCAAGAGATGGAAGGTAAATTCCTATTGATGAAGAAAGTAGGAACTTTATAAGCAGGTTACAGAGACCTGTGAGCTGGAACTCTTCTGACAGTCTCTTCTTTGAGAACTAGCTTTCAATGTAACAGAAAGTGCCATACAAGCTTCGATGGAGGGAATCAAACAACAGTCTACTCAGCAATGATACTTATGAACCAAAACATGAGCATTATGGTACAATAACCCTAAGATTGCTGGAGTGGCACACACATCTTAGTAGAAGCTAACAGAAATCTTGTAAAATATATTATGAATTTGTCATCATGTAATGTGTTTTGTGGGAGAGCAATGAAAGACACCATGATAGAGGGAGACATTATGGGGATAGAGATAAACCTGGTGCTAGGGAAGTTCCTAGGAATCCACAAGGATGAACGCACCTTAGACTACTAGAGTGGAGGGTGCCTGAACTGGCTTATCCTAGTAATCAGATCAGTGAATAAAATTCACTCTCAATTATAACATTATATCCTATTTTCTAATCCTTAAATCATTGAAATGAACATAGAAATCATCAACATTCTTAAATACCAAGGTAACTTTATCATAAATTCAGATAGAATTAACACAGTTATTTTTTTTTTTAGTTGGTAAGATAAATAAAGCAGAATAAATGCAGGTTTCCATTTCACTTTGATGGTTCCAACTCTCAGTGGTCTCCAATTCTGAGACTTCCACATTTTCACTTAAAAAAAAAGTACTTTATATTATTTTTTTCCCCATTAATTGGAGGAAGTATAAAGGGATTAGATTTAAGGAAAAGGAAAACAAAATAAACTTATTTGTGATGCCATTTTATCTATTCCTTTTCCCATTCTATAGGAGCGGTGGAGCTAGTATGTGATTCCATCATTCGGCTTGAGGTGACAGCATGCAGCTGTGTAGTCCTTGTTCCTCATGTTATCATGCTGTTAAATCTGAATTGCCTGAAAGTTAGCTTGAAACAATGAAGCTTGAATCAGGAGAGGACGAGATTAGGAATTAGGATCCACTAAGAACTGGATGCCATTGCTAATCTCAGCATTCAGGGAGAGGAACCTATTAGTTCTTTAGGTTGATTTAGTTATATTAGTTATGTACTTGTAGTAGGGTATGGTGGACCTGAACAGTTGGCATGAAATCCAGATTACGGTGTTAAAAATGTACTAGCGAGACATCATTATCCTACAAGTTTTACTACTGTTTACTTCCTTTTAACCAGTGTTCCTTGATTGGTTCTTACTGTGTCAACATTGGTCTATATTCACATTGTTTCATCATCAGCATTCCTTTTCAAAATTATATGTATACATATACATATTATGTTACATATCACATACCAATATATTAAAATCACGCATATGTTATAGGTTTCTATTTTTAAATTATTAATTCTTAAAAGAATTACAATGTATTTTTATCATATTCATTTGCCTCCCCCAGCTCCATCCAGATCTTTTGACCCTTACCTCTTTGTTGGGGAATAGCATTTAAAGTATGTTACATTTTTTCCTATGTCTTTTATTAACAATTCGAAGATGTGTTTAATTAAATAAAATTGACCTACAAGCAGGAGGCTGTGTCAGAAAGTAGCTGACAGGAAGTGATAAAAAGGAACCATGTGTAGCAAGGGATTTTTAAGTGGGTTCTGAAGGAAAGATATGGGTTTTTTTTTTTTTTTTTGGAAGACCCTAGCAAAAGGAGAAGGTTTGCTACTTGCTATTCAGCCTCTGAGTGAGTAGAATTCCACCTAAATTGTTGAATACTGAGTTCTTTATATTTAGATAAAGTTTCCCTTAACAGCTATTTAAGAATCAGTGCCTGAAGGAACAGAATCCCCTCAGGCTGCAGCCCTTGGGGCAGAACTGCTGTTGGCAGCAGCTGAGTTGCAATCTCTGACTATTATAGACATTGCTTAAGGCACAGCCAACACCTACCTACCCAAGTTTCTGTCCTTTTATTTTTACTTTAACACCCATCAAAAGACCAGTTATGCTTCTCATATATATTCTTGCATGTATAGACTTCAACTGGTGGAGATTGTTTGACATACCAGAAGTTACCATCTTGAAAATAACTGACTCTCCTTCTAGGAGCTGTAAACTGACAAAAAAAAAAAAAAAATTCCTTCAGGGTCAGTGAGAATTCCTGCCCAGCTCTGCTTTCCATTATGGAATTAGGTCTGGGCTGAGCTTGCACAGCTCTTGTGCGTGCTGTCACAACCATTGTGGACTGATTACTGTAGCTTCCCAGTTGTGTCCTGAAGATACTGCGTCCTTGTAGTCAGCATCTGCTGTGACTCTATTAATATTTTTACCATGTCTTTCTCGATGGGTGTGTGTAGGACTTCGTGCAAGTGAATGTGGTGTCATCTGTGGCCAAAAGCGGGAGATAGTTCCTCAGAGCTGGAGCTACAGATGGTTCTGAGACATGATCATGATTGCTGGGAACCAGACTCCAGTCCACTGCAAGAACAGTATATGCTCTTGACTCTTAAACTATCTGTCCACTAACTAACATGACCCTGCTTTTCCTTTTTATATTTTTTAAACTTAATTGAGAATCTTACTTTGTAGCTCTGGTGAGTCTGGCACTTTTTATGAAAACTTAAGCTGGTCTCAAACTCAACATGAGTCATTGTGCCGGCCTTCTTTCTGCTTGGTTTTAAGGAATTTCTTACCTTACTCTGTCAATAATTGTGCTTACAACCATTCTATTAAATTAGATGTAGTTTTATGCCTGTATCATAAAGAACCTTTCATTTTTGTCTAGACTTTGGTCAATGCCACTTTTTTCTACTAGGAACTGACCTTGAAAAAGTGAATACTGCTGAATACACACATTTTGAAGACAAAAGACTTTATTCCTTATAAAGAAAATAAACAGAAGGGATGTTGGATGATCATTCAATATAATTTCTTCTTTTAATCGACTATAAGACATGTCTTTCATAAAAGGCTGATAATTCATAAACAGTTGGTATTTAGGAAATGGTAATAGCTTTACTGTCATCTTGTGACACATACACACAAATGATTTAACAACTTGACTCTCCTAGTCTTATACATCATCCCAACAAGTTTTTGGGAAACTTGAGTAACCTCAATGTCTTTCACACTAATATGGTATACGATATTATGCATTATACCAAATAACTAGAAGAGTAAGCTATTTCCAGAGGATTGATGCTGTTTTGTGAAGGTGGAGAGAACACATACTATAGTTGATATATTGTGAACACCAATAAATTTATCTGTGGGTCAGAGAACAGAACAGCTACCATATTAAACTTAGGTTTGGACAATGGTAGCACATGTCTTTAATCCTAGCATTCTGGAGGCAGAGTTCCATCTGTATCTCTGTGAGTTCAAAGCCTCACTGCAAACAGCCAGGCATGGTGACACACACCTTTAATCCCAAGAAGTGATGGCAGGAAGCAGAAAGGTACATAAGGTGTGAAGACCAGAAACTAGAGCCTTTTTAAGCTTTTAGCTTTTAATATCAGTTCAACTAAGATCCATTCAGGTGAGGATTCAGAGGCTTCCAGTCTGAGGAAACAAGATCAGCTGAGAAACTGGAAAGGTGAGTTTGGATATGGTTTGTTCTGTTTCTCCGATCTTTCAGAATTTACCCCGATAACAGGCTCCAGTTATTGCATTTATAAGACCATTTAGCAATTCCCATTACAACATCCAGTTATTCAAAATGATCAAACATTTGAAATTGGTCCCAATACAAGAGGTGAATATATGCTTACATTCTGTGGCTATTCATCCCCTGTATCATACTTTATAGAATACAATTCCTCAAAGATATCAGAAGTGGGCCACCTATCAAACCATAGGCCACACCTTCCAGGAAACCAACTAGGCTGCCTGAATACCTCCCCGTGCCCCCCCCCCCCAATTCCCCAGGGCACACGGTCTGGTCCCTAGTACTGCAACAGAACACCAGCTGTAGCTGTCTCTAACCCTGTTTACACTTCTTGTGGATCTCACAAACCATCCTGTCCTAATCTTCATCCCTCAAATTGAATTGTCTCACACCTGAACTCCAGCTGAAACACCCTACTTCCCCAAGGTTAGCTCCTCCCAGGGCAATAAGTAAGCTGAACTCAGACCCACATCTTTCCCACTACTCCTGAGATCCAAAAGCCCCAATCTCATCCCCGTATCTTTAGCTGGAAATCTGTTGTGGTCTCCATTTACTCTCTGACCTCATCACCAAAGGACCATACAGGCCTTTTCTTTTGATGTTTGTTCCTACAACTCACCCAAGGTACCAAGCTTCCAACACCAGCAGGCATTCCTGATGAATTTCCAGCTGAACAGGCAGGAAAACAGACAACACAAGTCCATCACACTCTGGAAATCCAGAGAGAAACTAGAAACCAAGGAAAAAGACACCTACTCAATAAAGACAAATCCAGAAATCAGCACCTAGAACTTTACCCATCACAAATCCAGATGCAGAGACATCAGAATAAAAGTATAATCAACAATAGCCAAAGCAATATGTCTTTACTACTGCCCAGCTATCCTACCACAGCAGGCCCTGAATATTCAAACATAGCTGAAGCACAAGAAAAACACCTGAAAACCAAATACATGAAGATGATAGAGATCTTAAAAAGATAATGAATAAATCCCTTAAAGAAACCCAGGAAAACATAAACAGTTGGAAGAAATGAATGAATAATACCTTACAGCAAGTCAAGAAAGTCAAAGAATTGTAGGAAATGATTAAAACTGTTCAAGACCTGACAACAGATATAGGCACAATAAGGAAAACAAAAACTGAGGGAATTGTGGAAATAAAAAATTTAGGATTCTGTGCAAAAACCACAGAGTCACTTTTCACAAACAAAATATAAAAGATGAAAATGAGAATACCAGGCACTGAAGATACTATAAAAGAAATGGGTATATTGGTCAAAAGAAATGCTAAATTTAAAAACCCCTTAACACAAAACATCCAGGTAATAGGGGACGATTTAAAAGATAAAATTTAAGGAGAATAGGTATAGAGGAAGGGGAAGAAACCTAGGCCAACAGCCTAGAAAATGCTTTCAACAAAATCAGAAAAAAAACTACCCTGTCCCCACACCTATTTGCCCAAGACCCCAGCCACTTCCTGAGACTCAGAGACCAGCCTCCAGCTCCCAGCCACCCTGGAACTCCCATCTGGACCAGAGGTGAGTGCCTGGGGTTATAGTCAGAGAGGCAACCGCACCTGGGTCCCACCCCTGGGCACCAGCCATGCCGGGAGGACCGGCCCACCTTGGCCCCAGTTTCTGGCCAATAGGCAGGCCCTACAGGAAGGCTCCCCTTTTCCAAGACTGCAGGCAAACCCTGCAGGCTCCACACTCTGCCTCTATACCCATCTGTCAGAGACCTCAGGCATTTTCTGAGACTTAGAGACCAACATCCAGCGTTCCATCCTGCTCCAGAACTCCCATCAGGACAAGAGTAGCTCCCATGTGGACAAGATAAGGAGACCCCAGGGACATCCTGAG
Organism: Onychomys torridus; assembly: GCF_903995425.1. Lineage (NCBI taxonomy): Eukaryota > Metazoa > Chordata > Mammalia > Rodentia > Cricetidae > Onychomys > Onychomys torridus. The sequence goes on along the minus strand of NC_050457.1, from coordinate 59,066,832 downwards.
ACTCAGAGTCCAGCCCCCCAGCTCCTATCCGGCCAGCACTCTCATCTGGACCAGAGCTCCTATCCAGCCCAGAGTTCCCATCTGGATCACAGAGAGGCTCCCTAAATCTGTCAGCTCTGTCTGGACAAAGTAAGCTAATAAGACCAAGAACTAACCCTCAAGGAGATGGGCAGACACCAAGGCAGAAGTGCATACAACAAAATAAAGAGCAAGACAGCATCACCAGAACCTAACCCTTCTCCAACAGCTAGACCTGAACATCATGGAATGGAAGAAGAAGAAAACAACCTTATAAGTAACATCATGAAGAGGCTAGAGCCTTATATAGAAGAAATAAAAAATAAAGTGGAGGAACAGACAAACAAAAAATGGGAAGAATGCAATAAAAAAACTAGAAGAAAGGACAATTAAAGCAGAAGAAAACAATAAGTCCCTGAAAGAAAATCATGAAAAGGCAATGAAACAAATGAGGGAAACAGTCCAAGACCTGAAGAGGGAAATAGAAAAAATGCAGAAGACACTAGCAGAAGGAATGCTGGAAATAGAAAATCTGAGTAAACAAAAAGTAAACAAGTATAACAAAGAGAATACAAGAGATGGAAGGGAGGATCTCTGGTGTTGAAAATACATTAGAAGAAATAGATTCATCAGTCAAAGAAAACACTAAAACCAAGAAAGTCATGAACCAAAATGTCCAAGAAATCTGGGACACCATGAAAAGACCAAACCTACGAATAATAGGGATAGAGGAAGAAGAAGAATACCAACTCAAAGGCACAGAAAATATATTTAACAAGATCATAGAAGAAAACTTTCCCAACTTAAAGAAGGAAATGCCTATGAAGATACAAGAAGCCTATAGAACACCAAACAGACTAGACCCCCCAAAAAAAGTCTCCTCCCACATGATAATTAAACAACTAAACGTACAGAATAAAGAAAGAATATTAAGAGCAGCAAAGGAAAAAGGCCAAGTGACTTATAAAGGCAAACCCACCAGAATAACACCCGATTTCTCGATGGAGACTTTGAAAGCCAGAAGGACCTGGACAGATATAACACAGACACTAAGAGACCATGGATGCCAGCCTAGACTAATATACCCAGCAAAACTTTCAATCATCATAGATGGAGTGAACAAGACCTTCCAAGACAAAACCAGATTTAAACAATACTTATGCACAAACCCAGCCCTACAGAAAGCACTAGAAGGAAAATTCCAACCTAAGGAAGGCAGATACACCCATGAAAACACAGGCAATACATAATACCACAGCAGTAAACCCCAAAGAAGAGAAGTACACACACACTACCACCAAAAAATAAAAATAACAAGAACGAACAATCACTGGTAATAAATATCCCTTAATATCAATGGACTTAATTCAACCATAAAAAGACACAGACAAACAGAATGGATACGAAAATAGGACCCATCTCTCTGCTGCATACAAGAAACACACCTCAAATTCAAAGACAGACACCTCCTAGGAATAAAAGGTTGGGAAAAGACTTTCTAATCAAATGGTCTTAAGAAGCAAGCTGGTGTAGCCATCTTAATATCCACCAAATAGACTTCAAACTAAAATCAATCAAAAGAGATGACAAAGGACATTACATACTCATCGCAGGAAAGATCCACCAACATGAAGTCTCAATTCTGAACATTTATGCCCCAAACACAAGGGCACCCACATATGTAAAAGAAACATTACTAAAGCTTAAATCACATATAAAACCCCACACGTTAATAGTGGAAGACTTCAACACCCCACTTTCACCTCTGGAAAGATCGGCCAAATTGAAACTTAACAGAGACATAATGGTCGTAACTGATATTATGGCTCAAAAGGACTTAATTGATATCTACAGAACATTCCACCCGAACAAAAAAGAATATACCTTCTTCTCAGCACCCCATGTAACCTTCTCTAAAATTGACCACACACTTGGCCACAAAGGAAATCTCAACAGATACAAAACAATTGGAATAACCTCCTGTGTTGTATCAGACCACCATGGTTTAAAGTTAGATTTCAACAACAGAAAAACTACAGAAATGCTACAATCTCATGGAAACATAATAATGCTCAACTGAATCACCAATGGGTTAAAGAAGAAATAAAGAAAGAAATTAAAGACTTCCTAGAGATCAATGAAAATGAATATGCCACATACCCAAACTTATGAGACACTAGGAAAGCAGTGCTAAGAGGGAAATTCATAGCACTAAATGCCCACATAAAGAAGCTGGAGAAATCTCACACTAGTGACTTAACAGCACACATGAAAGCCCTTGAACAGGAAGAAGCAAAGTCTCCCGAGAAGAACAGATGCCAGGAAATTATCAAATTGAGAGCTGAAATCAATAAAATAGAAATAAAGAGAACAATACAAAAAAACAATGAAACAAAGATAGATAAGCCCTTATGCAAACTAACCAAAAGGCAGAGAGAGAGAGCATACAAATTAACAAAAACAGAAATGAAAAGGGGGATAAAATAACAGACAATGAGGAAATCCAGAGAATCATCAGGTCATACTTCAAAAACCTCTACTCCACAAAACTGGAAAATCTAAAAAAAAAAAAAAAATGGATAATTTTCTGGATAGGTACCACTTACCTAAGTTAAATCAAGACCAGATAAACCATTTAAATTGTCCAATAAAGCATAAGGAAATAGAATCAGTCATTAAAATTCTCCAAACGAAAAAAAAGCCCAGGACTAGATGGTTTTTTGAAGATCTTCAAAGAAGACTTAATACCAATACTATTTAAATTGGTCCACACAATAGAAGCAGAAGGAATATTACCAAACTCCTTCTATGAGGCTACAATTACCCTGATTCCTAAACCAAACAAAGATGCAACAAGGAAAAAGAACTACAGACTAAGACTGATCTCCCTCATGAACATTGATGCAAAAATACTCAGTAAAATACTGGCAAGCAGACTCCAAGATCACATCAAAACAATTATCCACCATGATCAAGTAGGCTTCATCCCAGGGATGCAAGGGTGGTTCAACATACAAATGTCCGTCAATGTAATACACCATAGAAACAAACTCAAAGAAAAAAATCACATGATCCTCTCACTAGGTGCAGAAAAGGCATTTGACAAAATCCAACACCCCTTCATGATAAAGGTCTTGGAGCGATCAGGAATACAGGGAACATACCTAAACATAATAAAGGCAATCTACAGTAAGCCAACAGCCAACATCAAATTAAATGGAGAGAAACTCAAAGCAATACCACTAAAATCAGGACCTAGTTAACAAGACAAAGCGAAAGCCTACAGAATGGGAAAAGGTCTTCACCAACTCCACTTCTGGCAGAGGGCTGATATCCAGAATACATAAAGAACTCAAGAAATTAGACATCATAATGTCCAACAGTCCAATTCAGAAATGGGCTACAGAACTAAACAGAGAATTCTCCACAGAGGACGTTCAAATGGCTGAAAGACATTTAAGGAATTGCTCGACATCCCTAATTATCCAGAAAATGCAAATCAAAGTGACACTGAGATACCACCTTACACCTGTCAGAATGGCTAAGATCAAAACACAGAAGATAGCTTATACTGGAGAGGATGTGGAGCAAGGGAAACTCTGCCTGGGTGCCTCCCAAACATTTCAAGCTATTCAATTGTCTCACTTAAACAGAGGGCCTGATCCAGTTGAGCGCTCCATAGCTTTTGGTTCATAATTCATGTGTTTCCATTAGTTTGGCTATTTGTCCCTGTGCTTTTCCAATCTTGATCTCAATAATTCACACTCTTGCATTCCCTCCTCTTTCTCAACAAGTGGACACCTGGAGCTCCACCTGGGGCCTGGCTGAGGATCTCTGCATCCACTTCCATCAGTTATTGGATGAGAGTTCCAGCACAACCGTTTGGGTGTTTGGCCATCTGATCATGGTGGAGAGAAAGACTGATCATTGTGGTACTTTGAGTACAATTGGCCCCCATAAACTCTTAGGGAGTGGCACTATTAGGAATTGTGGCTTTGTGGTAGTATGGATTGCTTTGTTGGAAGAAATGTGTCACTGTCTGGGTGGTCAAAAAATAATCCTGAACAATAAAGGAGCTCCTTGGGTTATTCCTAAATTCAAATTGTAGTAATAATCTTATAATAATAAAATCCCTATGGCATTGGCACACAAATAGTCACATTGATCAGAGGAATGAAATGGAGACCCAAGTATTAATACATATACCATATTTTAAAAAAAAAAAAAAGCCAAGAATACACAATGGAAAAATATATAATCTTCAATAAATGTGCTTGTCAAATTAGATGTTTTCAAGTAGATGAATTCAGATTCATTGTTATAATCCTGCACAAAAACTAAAGTCCATGGGCATCAAATACCTCAACATGAAACCAGATACACCGAATCTGATAGAAAAGAATGTTGGAAATAGCTGTAAAGACATTGGCCCAGGAGACATTTTTCTGAACAGATTACCAGTAATGCAGACACTAAGATCAAAAATTAAATCATTAGACCTCATGAAACAGATCAGCTTCTGTAAGGCAAATGACAGTGTTAGTAGGGCATTGCAGCAGCCTACATAATGTGAAAATATTTTTTATTTTTTTTACCAACTGTAACTCTGAATAATATCCAAAATATGTAAAGAACTAAAGAAATTGGATATCAAAACCATAATCAAATTAAAAGGGGCTACAGATTTAAATAGAGGAATCACAAACAGCTAAGACACACATAAAGAAATGATCACCATTCTTAGCCAGGTAAATGAAAATCAAAACTGTTTTGAGATTCATTCTTAACACCTGTCAGAATGGCAAAGATCAATAACACCAGTGACAGCTCCTGCTGGCAAGGATGTGGAACCAAAGGAACACTCCTCCATTCCTGATGGGAGTACAAATTTGTACCGCTACTGTAGAAATCAATATGTCATTTCTCCAGAACGCAGGGAATCAATCTAGACTCCTCACCTTCTGGCATGAATGTCAGAAAATTGATTCTAAATTCAAATAGTACTTATAGATTTTTATGTAGGGAAAATAAAGATTTTTCCAGAAAAGAGGAAATCCTTTGAAATTGATCAGTATGCCAGCACTGATTAAATTTGATCTTAAATGTTTGATATTGAAATAGGATGAAAACGATGAAAGCATATATTTGAAAATATGTGCTTTGAGGTTTTGAAATTAGTGTTTTATAGATTCTGGTAGAAGTTATTTAAGAAAAAGAAAATGAGCTGTTCAGATGATAAATAACATTTTTTCCTCTCATTGGATCAAGGAATGAAGGAAATGGGGTTAGGCATTGAGGCCCCCCACATTACTGTTCATGTGTTTGTCTTCTTTGATCTTATAGTTACTGTGGCTCCATATAGTGGTGCTCTCTTCTGCTATTCTACCCTATTTATAAAGAGCCATATTTTTAATATTTCTAAAGCTCCAAAATGGTATGTATTTTTGTTACTAAAATGTTTCTAATGGTGAGGTATTTTAATCATGTTTATTTAATTATAAACCAGAATCAAATTTTACATGATGCAAAATTCTGGGGTTCTTACCATTTTTTTCTGAATTTACAGATAGATTGTAGATAGTAGATGCTATAAAAGCAAAATTTTAATTGATTGTCATTCAACTTCCACTTCTGTCTCTTCCCTAAAAGCCCAAAGTGTCAGTGTTAGTTGTTGTTCTGTCTTGGATACACAGGAAAGCCTGACACACAGATGACAATAATTCTATGTTGGAGGGCAGAATATTTTGATTTGAATTGGCTTATCTTTTCCCATCAGAATTAATGTACATGTCAAGAGAATATTATGTAAAAATAAGCAAGCACATATAAACAAAAACAGCTTCAAATTTCATTCTGCATAGCCTATATTCAGTATGAGAATTTGTGTAAATTATTGCTTTAAACTTGGCTCTTTGGCTGTTTTGGTTAGAATGATGCTTATTATTTCATCATTCATTATATATTTAAAGCTATAATTCTTAGAGGAAAATGTAGCTGTCTTTTTTATTAACCCATTGACTCTTGTCTTTTTAAATTATTTGTCAAAATAGAACATCATAAAAAGTGTTTAATCATCACCATGTAATATTTTGATGTGAGTATTCACTGTATACTGGCTGAATCAGGTTAAATTCATCATTCTGAAGCATTTATCATTTCTTTAGGGTAAAAATTTTAAAATCAGATCTTGTAACTTTTTGCAATGTAGCAAATATTTTTATTAAGTATCTTCAGTTCAATCCATACTATTATTACAGTCACTCTTACTTCTATCTGATTGGAGCTCAATACTCATTGATCAATCTTTCTGCAACTGCTTCCAAGAGCTTTTGAAATGGTTACAGTAGGTAATTTATTGTTGTTTAAAAAATGAGTTGATCTCAACAATTCACACTCTTACAGTCCCTCCTCTTTCTCCACAATTGGACTCCTGGAGCTCCACCTGGGGCCTGGCCAAGGATCTCTGCATCCATTTCCATCAGTTATTGGATGAGAGTTCCAGCACGATTGTTAGGGTGTTTGGTCATCTGATCAACAGACTAGGTCAGATCAGGCTTTCTCTTCACCGTTGCCAATAGTCTACAGTGGATGTATCATTGTGTGAGACCAAGATTGGAAAAGCACAGGGACAAATAGCCAAACTAATGGAAACACATGATTTATGAACCAAAAGCTGTGGAGCCCCCAACTGGATCAGGCCCTCTGTTTAAGCGAGACAATTGAATAGCTTAAACTGTTTGGGAGGCACCTAGGCAGTGGGACCCGGACCTATCCTTAGTGCATGAGCTGGCTGTTTGGAACCTTGGGCTTACACAGGGATACATGCTCAGCCTGGAAGGAGGGGACTGGACCTGCCTGTACTGAATCCACCAGGTTTAAATGAATCCCCAGGGGAGTCTTGGTCCTGGAGGAGATGGGAATGGAGGGGAGGGGCTGGGAGGAAGGTGGGGACAGGGGCAGCAGGGAGGAGGTCAGGGGAACCCATGGCTGATGTGTAAAATTAAAACACAAATATAATAAATAAAAAAAAAGAAAGCCAAAAAAAGAGTTGAATAAAAATTTCTAGGAGTGTGATGGTTTGAATGAAAATTTATTTAAATGCTGAACTCCCAGTTACTGGAACTGTTTTGGAAGGATTAGGAAGTGTCACCTTGTCAGAATAGATATAGCCTTTTTGGAGAAGGCTAACTCAGAGTGGTATTTGAGTTTCCAAAGCCTATACCTGGCTCAGTCATTCTCTCTGCCTGCTGCTGGGGAATCAGGAAGTGAAGTTTATATATTCTGTTCCAGCACCATTCCAGCCTGTCCGCCAACAGTCCAAACTCCCTACAATGACAGTAATATACTAACCCACTAAAACTATAGGAATGTCCCAGTTAAATATTTCCTTTTATAAGTTGTCTTGGTCATGGTATTTCTCATTGCAAATAGAGTAGTAACTAAGTCAAAGGTTGCGTATTTTTATGATTTTATTACTGTTGTTTTTATTTTACATTATGGTCAGCTTATCAAATATTAAATATTGCCCCTCAGACATAAGTTTGGAAATTTTACAAGGAAAATAAAGCTAAGTAACAGGGAATTCTTTTAATTAGAAATAATCAGATAAGGAAGCAAAGAAAATACTCACAACAATATGTGTTAAAAAAAAAACAGATATTTACTTACATGCTTAATGTTGGTAAAAACTACAAAAATTTGAAGATTGGATAATAATAGTAAGTAGACTCATTTAAAATCCAATGAACAAATTTTATGTAGAAGAAGCTATTCAGTCCAACAAGCAAGACAATGGAAATTATTCAAACTTTTAGTTCTGATATTTTCTGTTGTTGTTCTCAAAGTTAAATGTCAGTATAAGTGCCATGTAACTGTTGGATAGCATCCTTTTTACAGCATATTTTTATTATATTTCCAGCTTCTCCAGCACTTGTTATATAAAATCCATATTACTTCTGTTAGAATCTGATTGGACATAATTGTTATTTTAAATCTGAAATAGGAAGAAATTTAGTTATAAATTAATAAAACATGCATTGAAATAATCTTGAGTCACATCCAGAGAGAACAAGAAATAAAGGAAAAACTCCTGTGTCTTCACTCTTAACAGAAGTGACCAGGAAAGGAGGAAATTCTCTGAGTCTCAATTTAATCAGAGATCTCAGAAAATAGACACAAAACAATAAAAGAAGAGAAACCGAGATTCAGAAAGTCTCATATTCTGTCTTGCAAAAAATCAGCTTTATATGTGACATTGTCCAATGGGTCCCTTGTCTGTATGAGTTTGTAAGATGCATATCTGTACTTTGAGTATGACTGCGTCAAAACAAACAAACAAAAAAAACCTATAGGAAATTAATTTCCTCTTTGACTCTCTAAAAGCAAAATCCAAGATTTGAGTGACTGATGGAGGAAAAGAAAATTGGGGTCAGTCAACTGTGCATTTTATCTACGATTTCAATTTCAAAGTATCAGTACAAGAGTAATTTTAGTAATATTATAGAAAGGAGAATTTTGGAGGGGTGTTTATGATATATATTGAGCACTCAGCATGTGTGTGCATGTGTGTATCTGTGTACATATGTATATAAATATATGTGTGTTTGAACAGTTTGTTTAATGAAAGCAATATAGCTTTGTCATGTGAAAAACTGAGGCATAAAATATAATCTTTGGAGAATGAATTTTAAAATTTTTCACACACAGATCAAGAATTGGAATTTTTTACACATATCTAGTGATTTATTCATATTTCAGTTATTATTTATCCTATGTTAGGTTGACAGTGTAGAAACTAAAGAAATAAAGACTAATTCCATGTGTATTTATAATGAATAAGACTAGTGTATTACTTAGTATGCAAAAAAAAAAAAAAAACGTTGGTGCCATAGAATTGGAATTTTATTTTCTACTTCAGGTTATCAATTTTTTTTTCTCCAAATACTCTTGACATAATCTTTATGTCCCAGTTAATGTCCTAGTGATGGAGATGCCAACTTACATAAGAAAGTAGATAAAGAAAAAAATTTAAAATATAGTCAAAATTTATGTATAGCTTTAGTAAACAACAAGGAACCAAACAGAGTAAAATAAAGTTCTGTCAAAGAAAATCTGGATTTATTTTCTTTTATTTGTTTTATTACTCACAGTTCTTAAATTTAAATGTATTTTCATCATATAAATTTCCTCTCCTCCTTCCTACCCATACATTTTAAGGTTTTTTTTTCAATGATAAAAACAAAAAAACACGATGAAACATCTAAATGCCCAAAACGTAGAAAACAATATAGAGCATCACCACCCCCTCAAAAAAACAAAACAAAAAAAAACAAAAACAAAATAACAACAAAAATCTCCAAACTGAAACCAAATTAAAGCACACACAAAACCCTGTGGATTCCATTACTCGTCACCTGTGCTGCCTTTCTGAATCAGCGGTGCTTCACATAAAGTATTTAATATTGTATGTGTGTTTCTTCAAATGTCATGAAGCATCCCCAGTGTGTCTATATGCCAAATTTTCTTTATTCATTCATGTGTGTATGTAGGCTGGTTCCTTTTCACAGCCATTGTCAATGAATAGCACAGCTATCAACATGGATATGCAGATGTTTGGGTGATAAGACTTAAAGAAGGAAAGAGATTGTTTCTATCACTTTTGCATGGAATTCTATTTTTTCTGAAAATAAGTATTTCCTTTTCTAATTAATCTAATTTTCACAAGAAGACACACAACTGAGCTTATTTATATATTTATTTATTTATTTAGCTTCCTTGCACATTAAGAGAGTGCTGTGTAACCAGGCAAAGGTGGTGGACACCTTTAATTCCAGCACTCCAGAGGCAGATGCAGGTGGATCTCTATGAGTTCAAGGCCAGTATGCTCCACAGAGTGAGTTCCAGGACAGCCAAAGATACAGAGAGAGTGCTGAGTACTTTTTAGCAACTACTGATGAAATCCAAATAATAATATTGAGAACTTTCACTTACTAATTTTTGTTGTTTGACACTGGAAACTGAAGTAAGGTCCTTGTGCATACTAGGCAAGTCCTTTAATATTCACTGAATTTCTCACCCTTATTCATTACCTATTTTGTACATTGTAATTATGCATGAGCCCAAATTTTTTCTTTTCCTTCTCATCCCCTGAATATTTTTCTAAAATTGAAAAAATTTACCATGATAAACATGCTACATATTTCTTTTGGAACTTATTTTGAATTTCAGTATGATTTTCCAATTATGCTCATGGATGGGTTGCTCTTGTGTAAGTGAGCTCAGAGAACACACAATTCATGGCAAAATGTACAAGCACAAATAAAATACAGTGCAGAAGCTATAAGTGGCATACTTTAATAAAAGAACACCAGAGTCTGCCAGAAAATGACATGGTGAGCGCACTGGTTTTAGAGAGTCTTTACTAATGACATCTCTGAGTTAATTTGAAAAAAAAATTAAACAACAAAGGCAGAAACGTTTGTTCCTTTACTAGAGCAAGATTCCTGATTTTATTGAGTGATATCAGAAATTACACAATATCCATCTATACAGATTTTTTTTACACTTTGATTATTGATGGAATAGCTCCATTCATAAACTTTACACTTCAAAAAACTTTGGATTTGACCAAAAGGCCATTAATTGTCTTTGGAAAAGTGGCATTCAAGTTTAGCTCCATTTTATGTTCTCAAAAAGCACATGCATTATATAGTTTTTCCCTAAATTATTCTCTGTACAGTGACATTGGGCAGACCGTGCTTTTCAGCTCACCCAGATTCAGAGTTAGGTCTGACAATCTGTGCTATGTACATGGGACTTGAGAGATAATATCCTCCCAGCCACCTGGCAGACTTTTCAGTTCATCTTTTGGCCAGTTTATCATGCCAATGAAGACATGGCAGAAACTATCCTGTGTAGAGTTGACGATAGAGTAACAGGTCTATGTGATGAAAGAAGGAGATGTTACTTTATAATATCCAAGTAAGTAAAGGTCTATAAAAACGTCAAACCCAGATATGATTCAAACCCCTTATACAATCCGCATAGCTTTGAGGTCATCTTGCAAAATGTGAATAAAAAAAAAAAAAAGTTAGGGAGACAACTAATAGGGCAGGATTTTATTGTGCAAGTCAAACTTGGAAGGAAATACTATATATTAGGACATAAAAGTATCAAATACAATAGAGAATACTAATTTCACATGAAATCCTGCAGGTTTTGCTAATTCTGCCATAGAGTGGCCCAGCTTAGAGGCGAATGGATAGGAGTACAGAAGAGAGATTTGGTTAACAGAGAATGTATTAGGAACTACTTGCAGTGTCTCTTTGAATCCTGTTAAGGAAAAGAGGAGGTGGATGAGAATAAACAGTAAATGACAATTGATGATGATTTTCTTCATTTAAGTTCTTTTGAGATTATAACTATACCACTTCTCCCTTTCTGTCCCCACCAACGCTCCACTGTACCCGCTTTGGTCTTTTTTAAATTGGTGATGTGTTTTTAATGCAGCAACATCTGCATATTTTGCATATGAACTCTAAGAATATTTGGGTAGCTCTGAGTATTCTGTCTTTATGCAGTATTGTACAGAAGAGACTAGACAGCAGCATCACAAAAACCAGTATAATTTATTCTTGTAAACCAGTTTATTGATCAAAATAAAATCGTGCCTTCAGATAAGATTACTTTAAAGATTTATTTTTATGAGAGAGAGATACAGGCAGAGAGAGAAAGGAAGGGACAGAGTGTGTTAGAATGTATGCTACATGTGTGTGTGGGTTCCTAGAGCAGTCAGAAGACTTTGTTGGATTCCCTTGAGCTGAGTTTCAAGTTGTGAGTCATCTATCTGGGGTGGGCTCTGGGATCAGAACTTGGTTCCTCTTGAGCCCTATGGGCTTCTAACTGCTTTCTCCAACAACGTCAATACTCTCTAGAAACATAGGATCCAGGCATATTCCTTTAGAAGAGTATTCTGAATTGTGTGGATTTATCTAAATACATGTATTTACTAAATACATCTATTTATGAGTCTATTACTAAACTAGATGAATTTATGAGTATACTACTAACTAGATTAATTACATGGATATGTGTCTGTCACCTGTGAGTTTGATGTTGCAGCTATGTTTGGATGTGGAATGCTGTCAGTGGTTCATTCGGTTTAATTCAGCAATATATCTTTTGAGTAAAAATAATTAGTTGCTTCAATGCTTCTCTGAATTAGTATATATGGGTGTGCTTGTGAGTGTGGTTATATGTGTATGTGTGTTTGTGTGTATACATTTAATCCACTATCATTCTCAACAATTATATAAGAAAAAAAATTCTAATTATCTGGATTTTCTTCTCATATGAAGAATGGAAGTCCATCATTACTGTTTAGTCTCTTATAAACTGGTGAGTCATTTAACAGTATGTGGTTTCACATTTTTAGTTTTGATAACTATCAGTTCATTTTTCTCTTATTGTTACTTTTTCAGAATATTTGAGGGACTAAGAATATATGGAAGACATTTGACATTCATGTACTTCACATATTTTATTCTTTCTTCTATCAAACATTGCTGTACTCTTGAAATTGGTATCAGTGAGACAGACTGTTACACAGACGGTATGCAGAACCCATGAAAACTAATAACGTCACCATCGCATTTATCCTGGAATTGTCTGAGCATAGTCATAGTTACATTCAAGTTTATGGGAAGAACCCATTTTTAAGGCAACAACAGGGTGTTTATATTTGTTAGTGAGAATATAATACTGATATTTTCCACAAATAAGAAATTAATCTTTGTATTTCTTCCAACAGTTTATTATTTAAGAAGTAGATTTTGGTATATGAAAATTTGAGTTAAATTTCTGAAGTCCTGTAAGATAATTTCAATAATTATTTTATTCCATTACTAATTCAGTGTTTCAGTCTCTTTGTGTTGCAGTGGATTCCACTCAATCATCATACTCAGGAGTATATTTGCTAAAAATCATTGATCATATGTATGTAGATGAATTTCAAAACTCTTGTGTTATTCTTCTGATCTATGAGCCCATTCTGCCATCAATTGCACACTGTTTTGAATTCTGTTGCTTTGCCAGAATAGTTAGTCAGGCATTGAGTTCCATACAATTATTCTTAGTTTTCTTGAAATATTGTAGCTAATAAAGTAAATTATGAAAGAATAAAGAAATATCCCTGGTGTTTTAATTCTATGTAGTCTACAGATAATTTAAATATAATACATTGATAGTATTAAATTTTCTAATACAAATACAGACTGTTATTCTCCATTTTCTATAGACATACTTAATTGTGTTCTCTGTACTGTCTTGTGAGATCTGGTATTGCCTTTCTGAGGTTTACCATTTTATGTTTGGGGGATAGGGAAATGAAGTTTCTCAATTTTTAATTGCTCCTTGTTCATGAATATGCAGATTTACTCTTTAACCATTCATTCGGTATTACTCAGGATTTTTTATTCAGATGTTCATGTAAGATAAATATAAAATTTATTTCTTCTTCTTTTATAAATTATATTACATATTCTTAAAAAAACCTTCTGAATATAAATGCCTTTCAGCATAAAGATTTTGAAAACACAATTTTTTTTAGAAGTTAACATGTTTATCAGATTTTTGCATCACTATAATTTTAGATTTTAAATATGTCCAATATTACCTCTAAGTCATCACATCTCTTTGGAAAAAAAATTACAACACTGTCTCTCCTTTAGGATTCTGTTCAACTTTTATGTGATGCTTTGTGAATTTATTTTAAAATGCTAGTGTTTCATACATGTGTGCTCTGTTTTTGTATAACTTTCATCTTCCTCTCTTACCTCTTTCTGTATGTCCTCCAACCATCTCGTGATCTATCTTCTAAATTCATAATTATTTATCTTTTTTTGAGGGTGTGTGTGTGTGTGTGTGTGTGTGTCGTCCTACTGGATCCTAGCTAGGGTTGTTTTGATTTCACTATATCATGTCTTATGCAGAGGTCAGTTAAAGCACTGGTTTTAATTTTTAATAATGTGTTTGGGCTTTTGTGTGTGTGTGTGTGTGTGTGTGTGTGTGTGTGTGTGTGTGTGTGTGCGTGTGTGTGTGTGAGTATGTGCACAAGCTAGCTGGTATGCTCACTTTTTAACAGTAGTTTGCGGTCAAGGATTTTATGATAAAAAGATAAACAACCAAGTTCAACTTTGCCAGGATCACCTTGAAATGGTCTGTCAGAGAACCTTCCTTTAAAAAACAAAAAACAAAAAAAAACAAAACAGGTTATGCTCAAATGCTTAAAATTATGGTAAGCAAAGGTCACAGAAGAACAGATTACAAAAAATTACATGCAAGGCGATGTGTCCATCCTTCACCTTCTTCCCTGGGTATTAGCTCCTCCCTCCTCCTGGACTTTAAAGAAAGAATGTGGAGAGGCATCTGACTTGGAAGCCCTCCTGCCTGAGCCTGCTGCCCTCTTGCAGTGCATCTGCCTACTACTGCTTCCATCTCTTTTCATTCAAATCCCCTCCCCCTTGTCAACTGTTTATATATGCTTCTTCCAGCCTTTGATTAGCATGCCAATATCCTGGAACTCCAACTGGCTCAGAGACATCTATGTTCCCTGAAGAAAATGGAGAGAGTAGTTTAAGAAGCAATAATTAAATATTTCAGATTTATAAAAATCTATAAATCTGTGGAACAATGGAACTCTGCTACTATGTATATGCATATATATTGCAGAAAGCAAGTTTCCACATGGCATTTTAAAAAGGTCTTGATTGTCAAGGATTCTTCCTCAGACTCATTTCTCCACCCTGCCCTGACATACTACAGCCCATATAAAAATTTATTATTACCTCCCTTTCTCCCTTCATAAAACATGTTCTCTAATTTTTTTTTTTTTTTTGCTTGAAATTCTTCCTTCTTTCCATGGCTCCTCACTAGTTCCCTGACTTTTGTTGGAACTCTAATTTAACACACACATATATAAAATATAGCATACATATATACAGAACATTTGTTGTTTGTCTTCAAGGTCTGGACTATTTATTCAAAATGAATACTTACAACTCCATTTCTTTTCCTAACATTATTTTTTTACAGCTTATAATACTCCATTACTTAAATATAGCACATTTTCACTACGCATTTCTAAGTTGATGGTCATAGATACTGTTTCTATTTGCTGGCTATTGTGAATAGAGTCATAGTGATGATGAGTGACTAATTATTGAAGAAGATATCACATATATAAATCATAGATCATTGGAAAACCAACCTAGTACTGATTTGGAAGCTTCATTGGATTCAAGAGTTTTGTGCATACTGGGGGGGGGGGGGCATAGAAAGTCTTTCTCAGCAGGGAATCCACTGCTTGATTGGAAAGATTTGTTCAGTTTCAGTCTTGTCATGAATGCTGTTGTAGTAACTAATCACTTCCTATTTAGAGTTAAAGCCCACTCTACAAGATTGAACAGGTGCTTAGTATTAACTGCTGGCTAGGTCACTAGGCCTTGGGGGAGAACCTAATACTATTATTATATTAAATGGTCATGGATTAACTGGCCCTTATGTTCTTATATCACAGATTAGTGCATCTCTTTGCATCTGAATAGACAATGAAAAAGACAACATGCGCAATACCTGGATAAGATAAAGTCAGCTGGAATCTCAGAATGAATGGGGAAGGGTACTCTAAAAATTTCCCCCTAGTAGTGGAGATTCAGGTAAGTAATGGTTTCTGGCAAAAGGCAAATGAGTTTTCTTCAAGAATGGAGATCCTTGGAGGCTATCTACACTTCAGTATATGGCCCCATGTCCATGAACACACAGGCAACCCTAAATATGATTCAGTACTTTTATTCATTTAATTTTGAAATTGTAATTTTATTGTATTTATCTGTTCTTATCCCTCCCTCCAAATCCTCCTATATATTTTTCCCTGTTCTTCTTCAAATTCATGGCCTCATTTCTCATTAATTGTTATTGTGTGCATATATGTATTTGTACATATATATATATGTATATATATATATATATATGTATATATATTTGTAAATATATCTCGTTGAGACAATATAATAATACTTTGTAAAGGCCAACCTCTTGGTACTAGATAGCCAATAGTTGTCCTCTTCCCTGGGGAGAACCATCTCTCTCATTCCCAACTTTACTTAGTTGCTGGATAGTTCTTTAAGTAGGGTCGATGGTTCCTGGGCTTTTCTTCATTCAATTTGCCATCTTTGTTGGTATTATCCTTGTTGTTGGGTAGGCATGTTGGTGAGATTCTATGGTTAGCCTCTGATGATCCAGTATATTTAAAGGAAAAAGAACACATAAAGTTTGGAGGCAAGAATGGTAGGGAGGGTTGGAAGAAGAAATCAGGGTCAATTTAACCAAAGCACATTATTCATGTATGTATTCATGAATATATAAAATAAATAAATAAATAAATAAATAATAAAAAACAGACATTATAAATGAAGTGAATGAAGTATTGTAAAAAATAATGGATGAGTATCAAACAAAATATGGAAGGAACAACAAAAGAAAGGAAATAAATTTGTAGAGGTTCTAATGTAGAGGTTCTGATTGCCTATTTTTCAACCTTTATTTTCATTTTATGTGTACAGACAATTTGATTACAGGTATGCCTGCTCACTGTGTGAGAACACACCCCACAATGGCCAGAAGAAGTCATTGAATCCCATGGGACTGACATTATAGACAGTGGTGGGTCACCACGTGGGTGCTAGGAATCGAAACTGAGTCCTTTGAAAGAAGAGTCAATGTTCTTAACCTGCAAACTCAGCCGTAAATGTTAGTTTTCTTAACTCATGTTTATGTTTGTTATAAAATAGGTAGACTATCAATATCATTCTATGAAAGTAGCTTCACGAAATGAACGACAAATCGGTGTTCTGTTAAAGTCTGTTTTGGCCATTCAGTGTCACATGTTTCACAATAAAAAATGTTTTGAAGTAAGAAGACTTGTGCTTGTCTGTTATATTATAATCCTTCTATTAACTGGCTTTTACCAAGACATAAATCCACAATAAAGAAAAGAAAACTAGATTTTTTTTTATTCTGGAGCTTATCTTATCTGACTTTTGAAAATACAGTTAAAATGTCTGTGCTCTTTTTTCTTTTAATATCTTTGCTCTCATACTTTATCTGAGTGAGCTTCTACAGTCTCATTTAGCATATTAATTAAACAATGTATATCAATCACTATTTTAATTTTCAGTAGATACTGAGAAATTCATAAAGAATGTTTCTGTAAAACTCCTTCAATACACATATTAAAGCTTTTATATAAATTAGAAGAATATGCATGTTTTAGTATACCTCTGTGTGTTTATTAAGGAAACATGGAGAAAGGGAAAGAGTGAGAGAGAGTGAGAGAGAGAAAAAGAGAAGGAGAATTAATTTATCAGTTCCTTCTTTTGCTTTCTTTGGTTACTCGCATAACTCAGTTTGTTTGTTTTGTATGCTAATGTACTATATGTATATCTCATGCCTTGCCCTACACTTCTGGCTTATCACGAAGGACATGTTGTTTACTGTCTGATGGAATATTCAAGTATAAATTTAAACAGAATAACTTGAGCAATGACTTTACACAAGGCTGTGTTAAGAAAGAGTCACAAATTCTGTAAGAAATAGTGTTATCTTAAATTAAACAATTAAGTGTATGGGTTCCAGTAATCTTTCCCTTTTTATTTGATGATATAATTTAGAGACATGTATTTAAAATACGTCAAATGATGGATCTTCTGTACAGGGCAAGGGGTGTCCTTCAATAATACAAAGTTGAAAAAACAGTAGGGGAATACATTTTGGGTCATTTCACTTGTTCTTGCATAGATATCTTCTTGCATAGTGAGGTTGTAATGTAAGCTTCATTTCTGTAAAAATTCCAAACAGCTAGCAAACGTAATTTACATAAAAGACAGCAGGTAAGAGCATTTTGTAGCATATTTCCCTTTCATACAGGAAGGAACAGAGAGGAGAAAAAGAAAAGAAAATCATCAAAGAGTTTATGAGGTCGTTTCTGAAACAAAGTTGAACATTAAGAAAACAGCCCTTGGCTTCTGATGGAAAATCATTTGAAGTTATCCAGGTTCCATGGAACGCATTTAAGGCAATATAGCAGATGGGGTTTTGAGTAACATCTTGAGTTAATTTATTTTTGAAGTACACAATGAGTTTTTATGATATAATTGAATTAGGGAGTCTGAAGACATTTCTTTCTCTGGTTATTTGGTTGTTATATTGAAAAAAAGTAAAAAAAAAATATTTCATAACAATTTTATAATATGAAGCATAGACACAGCATCAGGGATACAATGTTGAAGATGTTCTTTAACAGTGAAATTTGGGAGCAGTAGAGGAGAATCCATATCTAAGACCATCAGCCTGTCAGTTACTTAATAAGTTACTTAATAAATATTCTAGATTTGAGTTTCCTAATAGTATTTGTATGTTAAATAGCAAAACAATTATAAAATATAAATAAGTCTTCTTTCTTGCAGAATCTATACGTTATCTGTAAAAAGCAATAAAGTTCAAAAATCAACTGCAGTTATAAATTTATTAATAAAATCTCATTAATTTGTACAGACACATCTCAATGGTCTTCTACTTTCATTCTTGGTAGAAAAAGAGTAGAATAATATGGCGAAATTGACTTAAAGGTGTAGTCTTTTACTTTATATTCATCATAATCTAAAATTTTCAGTGATTCTGATAAAAGTGTAATTGTCAAGTTTTAAAACTTCTTTAAAGAACCACAATCAAATATATCTCTAGGGACTCAATTCTAAAAAATTTACTAAACTCTTTTGTACTTATTAAAATATAAACTAACAGATTTCCTAAGAACAGATTATAACAATATTCTATCAGTTTGAGGAATCTCAGAAGTCAAGAATGAAACTGTAAAAGAATGTGCATTTCAGTTCTTTGCCTTGTGGCAGAAACCTTGACAGTATGTTGCTCCACATCTGGGATGAGTTCATTTGGATTCTTAAGGACATAAGTTTGTCCATTTGCATCAGATCCACTTTAAGGCAACGATTATGCAGACATCTCTCATACTCTGCTTGGCAGATCGGAGGATGACAGGCAGACACCTTGTCTGCAAGCAACTGCTTCCCTTTGCTGTGGCAGCCTGGCAGTGTTTGAGCACTCTGTTGCACAGGTGCTCTCCTTTGGCAGACATGTTCAGATAATAGAGCAATCCAATCAAAACATCAGTGAGACTCCCTGACAGAACATTTGCTCCTTTGGAAACATTTGCACTTACCATATGGCAAGGGCGTCTTAGGCTATGAAGCAGTGTTTATGCACAGTTTCAGAGTTTGAAAAGCATGCTAGATTTGTTGTGGTGAAAATGCACATTTATAGGTGACTTGTAAGGTCATTGCACAATTAAGTCAAAGTCAATAATTGAATTTAAATCATATCTTCATGAAGACATGGTTATCAATTTTCCTCATTTGTTGTTCCATTTAAGTAATTCCTAAAATGATAATAATATAGTCATCCCTCTATGTCCATTACTTCTAATCCATGAGTCCTTTGATCTACATCTGACAATTACTGATGAAACATAGGTGTGGGGCTGAGTAGATGACTTGGTAGTTAAGAACTTGTGATGATAAATCATGAAGACTTGAGTTCAGCTCTCAGCATCCATGTAAGAGTTAGCTGTTCTGCAAAGCTTGAGGCAACAATCTAAGAGGTAACAATATTTGGCCTCTTGATCAAAAGTACATACACATGCACTGAATGTGCCTATCCAATAAAATAATATCTTTCAAACAGGAACAATAATAACATCTACAATGAATGTGAGTATCATTTTCTTGTGCTTCCAATATAAGAGCTATTTATGTATTTATTTAATTTAGGGATTACAAATATTGAACTGATGGATTAATGTATAAAATATATGCATATGATATATCTCCAAGAACAAGTCTCAGTAAATATCTGACAATCATTTATATAACAAATTATTATCTCCAAAAGAAAGTAAATCCAAAAGACACACACATGCAAACATATAATATACATATGGTTGATGAAGAGAAAAATGTTTAATCTATAAATATGTGTATATGTCATACATTCTCTTGTGTGTATATATATATGTGTGTCTACATTTGCATGAATTTTCATGTGTATACAAGTGTGGGGAGCCACACATGCACATTTAAAGGTACCCCCTTGCCATGCATCTCGGTTGTTTTGGCTGGTGGTTGTCTTTTTGAGTAGGCATCTTTCATTTGATTTGAGCTCAGTCAGCAACAAGGCTGTCCTTGTCTCCCCTCTGCAGGATTGGAATTACAAGTTCCAATGAGTTCATATCATCTGCTTTACATGGTTTCTGGGTATCAATTTTTGGTCGCCACACCTTCATAGCAATCATGTTATGAATTAAGCTATCTACCCAGGCCTAATTTTATATAACCTAAGTATGTTTGAAAATTTGAAGGTGTAACATTTGGGAAGAGAATATGAAGAAAGTAATTTATGTTTGAATTTAAATTCCTGCTTTTGTGTTTATATACATGTCTCATTGTTAAATTTGAATGAGAAAATATAATTATATATCTATATCTATATCTATCTATCTAATCTATCTATATATATATATGACATTGATCAGTGTAATGATTTATAGATTATCAACAAATCTGTGAAATTTTATTAGTATATGAATATATTTTTTTATTTCACTGTTTTATATGTGAAAAAATAAAGGTTTCTTTTTTATTAATTAATTTTACTTACTTTAGAATTTTCCATGATACCTGTCCCACACTCAGCCCACCCTCATACCCTCAACTCTCTTTTACATAAGGCTGGGGGAAAATAGCCAATACTGCAAGAACTGTAGGTTCACAAAGGATTCTATAAAATGAGTTTCATCCGTGAGAGCTCAACTTTACAGTCACCTAAAGAAGACACGAGTAGTTAATTGTTAGTCAGTGTGCTGAAGTGGATAGAGGAAATCCAACAAGGTCTCATCTCTAAAGGAAGAGCTAATCAGTGGCTACTGAAAGGTTTTCTTTTTTGAAAATAGATTGTATTTTTATAAAGTGCTTTCTGGTTACAGATTCCCCTCCACCAACTCTTGGCAGATCCTCTCTATCACTCAGGCCCTCCAAATTCACACCCTTTCCCTTTCTCACTAGAAAACAGGCATCTAAAAATAATAATGAACTAAAATGACAAGGCAACCCAGTAGGAGGAAATGGGTCCGAAGAGCAGGCAAAGAGAGAGACATACCCATTACCATGGTGGAGGAGTACAACAATGACACCAAGCTACACAGTAATAACATATGTAGAGGACTTAGCTCAGACCCACATAGGACACCTGACTGTACCTTTAGTCTTTGTGAATTCCTATGAGCCCTGCTTAGTTTATTTTGTGGTTTGTGTTCTCCCGGTGTTCTTAATCACTCTGCCTTCTACAATCTTTCCAGCCCTTCTTTCACTGGGTTTCCAAGCTCTGCCTAATATTTTGATTTTATATTAAGCACGTATTTCCTCCTTTTTGTGAATTCTCTTGAGTGTTATTTGTCACAGTATTTAACAGTAAAATCTTTGTGAGTAATAAGGTGACATAAAGTATGATGATTTTTAAAAGATTTCAAGTGATTTAATAAGGTGAAACTAACTTATAAAGTTTTCAGCATGAAACACACCTTGCTTACAGAAGGCACTTTATACACTATGTTAAAATAAAAAAACAAATCATTTACACTTACTCTCATACCAAAGAAATAAAAATAATAGAAACTAGAGATATGCCTATTATATGTTTATTTTGCACCAATAGTTAATATATCTATATTTATAGATATAAATATATTCTATATTATCTATAAACTTATACCATCTATAATGATGTTGTATAATTTATAATTTGTTTTGGCATCTGCTTTGATTACAAGTGTGTTTCTCATACTGGAAACAGAGTTCTGTCACACCAAACACAGGTTCCAGGGATACATTCTACTTTAATAGCACAAGACAGTGCCAAGAGATAATATATGTTCAACTTCCAGGTTCTCATTAGTTTCCTTTAAGTGGTCTAATGAAGTATTTGCTCCCAAATTAAAATTAACACATACTATTATGTTAGCTCCCATACTTCTGAGTTTTCATGCTTACCTTTCAAGACCACTTTATTAAGCTTGCCATGTTCAGAATCCTTTACGTGTTACATTGTAATTGTGTGTGTGTGTGTGTGTGTGTGTGTGTGTGTGTATGTGTGTGTGTGTGTGTGTGTGTGTGTGTGTGTGTGCATGCAAATCACAAGTTTAGGTCACATTAGAAAAAAATTCAGAAGCAATTGTCTCCTGCCTCTTTGTGGGTCCTATGATGTCAAATTTGGATCATCTGGTTGGACAATAGGTACCTCTGCATTCTGAACCATTTTACCCGCTCTTTGTGCAGAATGTTTAGAATAAAAACACTTGACCTTGTTTTCTAGTAAGTTATTTGAATTCCTGGTTTCATCTGAAGGCCTACCCCACTGTTTATATTCTGTATGATATTGAAGAGACCTTATGTTCTGACTTCCAACATGGTAACACAAGTGCCATAAGGTTTTCTCCCAGTTTAAGCAGAATTTACTTGTAAGACATGGATATAGGTTAAAGAAGTACATATTAGGTAATTCACCACAAAAATGAAAAGTTTTCTGAGAGGCCCAATGTTAACACTACCATACATTTTCAAGTTTAATTCATATAAGGGCATGCCTACTAGCTGCTCTGATATTTTCATAAACCATGAGCTCTCAAAACATTCGTACTATTATGGATCATTTTGAGGTGACAGGTAATCTAATAAGTTTCAAATTTAAAGAAATTATTCAATTTCAGTGCTGCATATCTTGCTGATACTTTTTTCTATCTGCTGTGCCCTACTGAGTTCCACTGTTCCTTTTTAATGGTTTCTGTCACGAATTTAGCCACTGGTACTCTTTACTCTCAATTAGGTTTTGCAGCCATAATCATCTATCTGTCCTCCACTATTCATTCAAGATATTACACATAATAAATTCTCTGTAAAGGTTTGTGGTTTATGGTAAAAATTGACCTGTTTGTAGAGTATGATAGACTTGTGGAAGATAAGCATTAAACCGCTGTATCATTTTTCATTGTTATTCATTCAAATATCTATGAATACAATTATTTCCATACCAAAAA
The DNA here is from genome assembly GCF_903995425.1 of Onychomys torridus. Classification (NCBI taxonomy): domain Eukaryota; kingdom Metazoa; phylum Chordata; class Mammalia; order Rodentia; family Cricetidae; genus Onychomys; species Onychomys torridus. The sequence goes on along the minus strand of NC_050457.1, from coordinate 59,043,596 downwards.
AAAAAAAAAAACCATGAAACTACCACTAAAGATGTCTTTTAGGGCTTAAAACATATTTTAATGATACACATTTTAGAACATATGTATAGAAGATTAATATCTGGTAGACTCATATCTAGATGATCTCACACAGTAGTGAAGAAACACACACTAATCACTTTCTGTAGGAAGCTTAAACTTCCATGGGATGGATTGTGTAAGTCTTTCCAACAACGGTATACTTTTGTCTCTTGAAAAGCTTCTAGAGACCTCAATGACTCAGGACTAACTTACACCTTGTAGACAGTTTTATCCATGCTGAGAACCATTCAACTTGGGGAAGAAAAAAAAAAGGTGATATAACTATTCCCCTGATTTTAGTTCTCTCAATGAATGACAGATGTTGTTTGGTTTTCAAGTGGGCCACAGTCCATAGTCTTTTTGCATAGAATATTGTGATTGTTTTACATGTGTGTCACATAAGTAAATGAAGTGAGGCAGAGATGATGTGGAACTCTATATTTTCTGTAGTAAAAACATTAGCTCCTTAAGTAAATAAACATTTGCTTTTTACCAGGCCACAGAATGTAGTTCTATTTCCATTAAAAGGTATTTCTCCTTTCTATCCAGAAGTGTGTGAGCAACAGTCAAATCACTAAGAGAATATTTTGTTTCAAAACTTATTTTTAGCTCTTTAGCCTCAAACAATCATAAATTATAAAATGTTGGGGGCCCATTCTGCCACATTTACTTGGGTGAGAACATTTGCTACCAGAAAATCTGTAACAGCAAACACAAGACTGCTCTGCCTCAAGGCTGACAAAATTCCAGCATATAAAAGGGGGAAATGGACACAAAGTACCAGCTATTTCCAAGAAGCTATTTGCAATTGAGATCCACTTCTACAGTGTGGTGAATGAATTAGAAGACTCCCTATAGAGTCATATATTTGAATACTTAGTTATCCGGGAGTAGCACTACCTCAGAGGGATTTGGAGGCTCAGCCTTGTTGTAGTTGTTGCCTTACTGGAGGAAATGTGTCACTAGGGGGTATAGAGGGCTTTGGGATTTCAGAAGTCAAAGCCATGGCCAGAGGCTCCCTCTCTTCTGCTGCCTGTGGATCCAGATGTAGAATTCTTAGCTACTTCCCCAGCACCATGTCTGCCTGTGTGCCAGTATGCTTCCCACTATGAGGACAATGGAGCAAAACTCTGAAACAAACTCCAATAAAATGTTTTTCATTGTAAGTCTTTCTGTGGTCATGGTGTCTCTTTACTTCAATAGAACAGTGACTAAGACAGATATGGAAAATCGGTCTTCTCAAAAAAAAAAAAAATGGTATTGGGCATACAAAATACTTCAGGACTGATCCTGTGGTCAGGAATAGCTTATCAACGTGAAATAGAATCCATCATTTTAGGGAGTCATCTTAAACACATTATACTTCACATTTCAGTACCCAAAGTTCTCATTGTTTCTCCTTCAGATTTGTGATTCTAATAAGATCTCCTTCTCACTCAACCTGAAAAAAAATCTGTAAAGTTCTCAGATTCTCTTTTTCCTCTATGTAATTAACTTGTCATGATGCCAGGCATGCTAACAGAAGACATGAGACACCAGGAGCGTATACAAAGGACACAGTTACTCATGGTACAAGTAAACCCTACATTCAACAGAGAACACATGAAAAACTGGATGGACTAAAACAACTTACACATTTTTTTTTTCAGCAAAATGAATTTCTGAATAGGTGAAGAACTTTGAGGTTACTGACTATGATCTTTGACAGTGCTGGCCTTTGTCACACACGAAGATACTATATTAATGACCCTGGGCAATCTACCAACCTGCATTTTTCTAAGGAAAAAAAAAACTTTTTTCTGTACTTCAAGGTTATTTTCCATGTAAAATTGATTTGGAAGACATTTCAGTTACTTTGAGAACTAAAAGTGCAAAATCACTTGAAGCTTATGGAAGAATGTCTTGAAAACATTCCAGCAAGCATGTGCTTATTACACAGGACATATTTCAATGAAAGGGAATCCCTTGAACTTTAAGGTATCTTTTCTCCTATTCTCCTCATAGGGATCTTTTCTCCTATTCTTTGAATCCCAGTTGTCATGCTGAGCTCTCTGATATACCAGGAGCTTTCATTGTACAATTGCATGATGACACTATTGCAATTGAAATGTGTGGTGTTCCAGAAGATTTACAGGCAGTTCAAATATCCCTGGAGCCTTTTATGACAAATGGCAGAAATATATAACTCTAAGATAAAGCTGTTATTGAATATTTTTGTCCATTTTATGAGCATATGAATTGTTTTCATCTTTTTTTGGTGAATTAAAAGCAATATCATACATCATATGAACAGGTGCATATTGTGTATCTGGATATTAATGTACTTAAGAAATAATGCCACATTACACAATTGAAATTAAACAAACTGTTTGATGAATCAGTGATAATTTGGTAAATCTGTAGACACATTAGTATAAATGAAAGCAAACCATGAGAACTAACTAACTTAGGAACTAATCAATATTTCTACCAGTGATTATAGTAAGTATTACATAGTAGTAAAAGTTTGGTCATTAACTGAGGGCACAGAATTGTTTTCCTTGGGACACGTGAGACAGAGTCATCTTTGACAACAGGGACCCACCTACAAACCTGGGAAGCCAATCAAGGTTTATGTGTACAAACTATATTGTTTTGAGAGTCATTTGAACTACTTTGACCAGCTATTTGGAAGGGTGTGTCTTGTGTCTGAAATGTTTTTTTAATCAAACTATGGTATTTTAACTTTATTTAAGATGTGTACTGTGTCTGTGTATCAGTTTAGGTAAATGGAACAGTCATAGATGTTTACTACTAGGCTATATTAAATGGTAGCACAAATGGCAATCACAGAATGGGAATTGTTTCCCATAAAAGACAACAATAGCAATTATATTATTCTTCATTAGAGTTTACCTCTGACCTTGTATTCTATGTATGATCATGGATTTACCCAGACCTCTACTCATGCCTGGTGAACAAACAACCTTTTTCCTAAAAGAGATCCCTAGGAATGCTTTTGATCTCCAGGTATCAATTTTGACTTAAAATTATAATCATATCAGAAAACTGCATGATAAGAGATGTTAGGGCTCAGTCTGTAATGATGATGGTTGTATATATTAGCCACAATGTTTTAGGCATGTATCTCACAAAGGATTTCTTCAGTCAAAAATATGTGCAATAAAAAGTTAACTCCAATTTGGGAAATAAACCAGAGAATATGAGTCCTTGTGGAATCACAATCCTCTCTCTCTCACTCGTATCTTATTTCCTTTTGTATTATATGTGCTAAATCCCATTTATGTATGTTGCATGTGTTATGCATAGAGCCTTCATATTCTTCTTAATACCTCCCTCAACATTGTGAGTGACTGTAATTCTCAACTACTACTGCAAACTCACTAGACATTGTGCTAATTAGAGATTAGGGGCTGCTTCTAGCTAAGCTTTGCCATCTGGCCTCAAGCACAATGGGGCACACTGTTCTCAGGGATATTAATCTACACTAGTCTAGGTTTGTGTGATTGCTTCTGCTGCTCTTATCTCTGCTCTAGGGGGAAGACACAATTGAATTGCTGAATCAATCAAATGCTGCTCTCAATACATTCCCCACGAGCATATCCTATTGAGTAGTTCCTTCTGGGGTTTTGTTTCCACATAAAATACCCTGTTAATCCCATCTCCCTCTTCTAAAACACTTTACCCATTTTTTTTTATATTAGTATCCAGAGAAAAGTAATGTATATCTACTTTATTTAACATCAACAATTACATCTTCCATGCCTCTAAACATCAACCTGGAAGTGAATTAGTTCCATCTCCAGGGGGCCTTCCAAACATGTTTATCACCATGTCCTTATGAGTAAACCTAGACCAGTCCTACATTTCAGTAGCTTTCTTGGTAAAATGTCCCCAAAGTTCAGTTTCACAGATAATCCTGTGTTGTTCTTGTTTTAATCTATCTTTTAAAGTTATTTCTAAGGAGTCCTTCTGATTGCAGCCAGTTTCCAAATACACAAATATCCAAATGTCTGTAAGGTTTATATGCATTGACTTAACCCTAATGGTTAGATGGGAAGACCAAACAAGATGTAAGAGACACTTCTGAGTTGGCTGATATTGCCCTTTGGGTGAAGAGTCTTAGGAGCCTCTTTCTGCCAACTAGAGGTATAGTCTCCTAATCAGAAAATATGGGCTAACTGGGCAACCTCTCAAAGTTCATAGGTTTCACAACTAATGTGAAGAGGAAGTTCTTCAAGATAGCTACATGTCACATTTCAGTGTATAGAGGTTTCTAGTAAAACATAATCTTTTATAACTGACCTGCATTGGCTGAGCATATTTATTTCTGGTCTCTGTGCTAATGATAAATATTAACCTACTCAACTAAAAGTGCAGATATGGCTACACTTTTACAGTAGGTATTGAAAAATCTTTGTAAGATTCTAGTGTGTCCTTTTGGCTACAAACTTAGCCATTAGGAGCTTCATGGGTTTTGCTCTTATTCTCATGCAGTACAACACCAAAAAAAAAAAAAATAGTAAGAAATAACTTGCTTGTATTCATAGGTCATTTCCCTCTCTATATTTCAAATGTCTAGAATATTTATCTGTATCATTTCTACGTGAACATTTCATTGCCTCATACATGCCAACCTTTTAAATGGTTGGTCCACTACGTTCCATATGATATGTCTAGAAGTGACATTACAAATATTTAATCATAGTCTCATTTTCTTTGTGGAATATGATCCAGAATTAAATTGCTGTTCAATATCTTCCACTTTTGGCTGTTTTCAGAACTTTGTGTCTAGTTCAGCTATCGTTTAAGGCAGGCATCAAGACGTGATTAGAAGTGCAGGTAATTTATTGGAAGAAAGAGCACAGAGGAAAAGGTTAGTTAGGAATACAATTGGGCCAGGATGCAGATTAACCCCTGGAAGTAATAGAGAGAATAAACCATTTTTGGATTATAATGAAGATTATGATAGGGTGATCAATGATCTAGGATCCCTACAAGAGGAGGCCTGTGGGTTGTAAGGAGGAGATCCTGATGCGTTCTTTGCATGAAATAACCTGCAGAAGATATGGTAAGATATCAGATCCCTTGGATCTGGCAGAACTACAGGTGGTTGTGAGCCACCTGAGGTGGGTGCTGGGAATCCAACTGAAGTCCTCTGCAAGTGCATGTTCTTAACCATTGGGCAATCTCTCCATCTGAGAAAGTGTCCTTCATAGTGTGTTATTCATGGCTAAGTCCTTATGATTTGATCAGAAACATACAGTATATCTATTAAATATAGTAAAACTGCTTTTCAACATAAAAAGCATAAATGTGATAGTGAATGAGGTAAGAGAACAATAGCAATGCAGTAAAACACAAAATAAACAATTTTTGTTTAATGCTATTATAAAATTGGCCACAGTGAAAGTGCCAGCTAGAGCACATCAATAGGAAAAACATTAAAGATAGGACATGAGATTTTTTAACATTTCCCAAAATCTTCAATAACAACTTTAATTTCAAAATTTCCTGAAAAACCAAGCATTTTGTTGCATAAAATAGTTAAGACCATTCATTGTAATTCAATAAATATTACCTCTCTGATCCTTATGATTTGAGCCATAGCTCTATTTGCTATAGATTAATAAAATTAAGAAAATTTCTCAGTGGATTTAAGTTCAGACAATATGTATCAGTTGCTTTGGTTTTAATAAATAGGCTCAAATGTTTTAAAAGACCTAAAATCCATTGGGGTTTTTAAGATTGGATTTTAAAAATAACCACTAAGGTTTCTTTGAAATACTTTTAATCTTTCTGATTTAGTTGTGAATGAAAAGTGACCTAAATCACATTTTTGTCTTCCTAATAGACGTGGTGTGAAGAGAACAGCAGGTTTTCCCTGAAAATAAGTAGCCTGGTTTGTCTGAATATATTTATAGCTGACATATTATCTTTTGCACTCCATGCTCAAAAGATTAGGGGGGTCAATGTATTTGACGTAGAAAAAAGTAGAACTACCCTAGGAAGTAAACCTATTAAGAGCAATGGACTTTCACACCATGAAGCTTTGTAAAAGACATACATATTGAGACCTATCAAATGTGTCTTTAACTTCTATGCAGGGGGTAGAAGGGCAGCAGAGACACAACATAGGCAGCTCACAATGTAGCCTGAGACCAAGGTCGAGCTATTAAGTATGCAATTGCAGAGGGCATAACAGTCCTAGACAATTTCACACTGTAGGTAATATCAAGGACTAAAAGATGAAAGCAGTTAAAAAAGGGAATAAAAGAGTATGGAAGAAAAAATATTAAAAACAAACACTTTCATGCTTCTAAGCACATTTTATACAATTTTAAATGTAACAAATTTTACACTCAGAGTCAATTTATTTTTAAGATAAGATAAGAAATACTCATGTATTTCTGAGTGTTGTGCCCTCTTTGTCTCTAGAAGTCCTGATTTCTGAATACTATGTCAGTTAAAGATGCTTAGCAACTCACCTTGTTGCAGATATGTGCTATGTGGTGCTCTAACCCTATTCTTCGGGTCATCGTCTCTGGCTGACTATTATCGTCTATGAAATTAGTAGAGCTTCATTACTGGTTGTTTTCTTTATCTGAAAAATCTGCTTCCCATGTCTGTGTTTCTCCATGCATCATCTCTTCCTTCTAATATTTTTTTTTCCTATGTCATTGCCTTGACTCAAAAAATTTCAATTCCAACTAGACTCTGTTTCAAGTCTTATTTTAATACTCATTTCCATTTTATATCTTTACTAACATCTTTTAACATTGTCTTTAAAAGTTATTCATCCCTACCAGAATCTACATGTCTATCATCCTGTTGGCCATGTACATTTTCCTGTACAGTTTCTTCCATGTTTATAACACATTATAAATAAGCCTTCAGGACTGGAGAGGTGGCTCAGGGGTTAAGAGCACTGGCTGCTTTTCCAGAGGTCCTGAGTTCAATTCCCAGCAGCCACATAGCAGCTCATAGCCATCTATAATTCAATCTGGTGCCCTCTTCTGGCCTGATGGGATACATGCAGACAGAACACTGTATACATAATAAATAAATAAATCTTAAAAAAAAAAAAAAAAAAGCCTTCAATGCTCATTTGATCCTCTAACCCTTATAAATTATGTGCTTTTGCTACATATATAACATACAATCTATTATTAAATCAATTATTTATCTCATTTAAGCCTAATTCACTGAATCTAAGAAAGAGAAGAAACCACAGATCCTAATATTATCTTGAGATTCTTTGCATTAACCTCACATCACTGCAATGCTAACTATCAGGTATCTATTTCCTAGGGCAACAAAAGATTGGTTCATTCTTCTTACTCCATGTATTTTCTTTAAGACCTGTGCAGTATTATCTGGCTACTTCTATTTGGGACTGAGAAGGCACAGTGGAAATCTTCTATCTAGATAATTCTACCATATAGACACACCAGCCAACATGAATTAGGCTGATGCTCTCAGAGTAAATGTGAATGTACCTTCCTTTCTTCTTACTTCCATAAATTTCTGAAATTGTAGATTAATTGCTTAACAAATAACTGAATTGTCACTATTCTGCTTTGAACAGCCGATAGCAGCACATGTGTCCCAGTCTTCACTCCATCAGGTCGGTTTCTATTATTGTTTTCTGTACACTCCTTCTAATGGCATACAATCTTCTATTCCTGTTCTGTACTACCTCCTCTATTATTCCACTTCACCGTGCTCCATCAGGTCAGTTTCTATTATTGTTTTCTGTACACCCCTTCTAATGGCAGACACTCTTCCATTCCTGTTCTGTACTAGTTCCTCTATTATTCCACTTCACTGTGCTCCCTCCTTCTCAGACTGTTACACCAACTTTTCACTTCCTAGAGTGTTCCTTTAAGTGATAATGAATGTTTGTTTTTATTATTTTCTATGTATTAGACATTATGGGCTTATTGTAGTCTTTCAAAAAATATATTTATAAAATGAGACACTCAATATTCAAATATAAATACATGAGATTTAAATGAAATAAAATTCAACAGAAAATGATATTAGTAGCATATGATTTACTTTGTCCATTGTTTATTTTAGTAAAAGATTAATATGAGTCTATAGAAGATAATATAAAATTCAAAGAGGATGGGTAGTTACAATATGATCTGTATTTAAGTGAGTGTCCTTATTTTTTGGTAATTGAATATTAACAAATGAAAGATGTAGTAAAATTTATGTCCCTTACCTTAATAAAAGGATGTATAGTTTTTCATATTTCTCACAAAGGTTATTATTCAGAATCCAATGCTGCTTTCTTTCTGTAGGCCTATCGCATGAACTTGTAAAAGAGAAGAATCATGTGCAATTGAAAGAAGTTAGCTCCATCTTTCACTTTACATGATGTGAAGAAACCACCTTCCACTGCCTCATGTAGAATTCGAAAAGAAACAGGGAAAATGACTTTGCTCTTTTTCAGTTCCCTTGTAAACTGCTTCTCCGATCTACACCATTAGCTTTTCTTAGAGCTCACAGATCAGTCCTAGTGTCTACTTAGCACCATGGTGGCATGGTTGCAATGGCCTGACTGATACCCTTTCTAGAGATTAAACCATTTCAAATGTATTATCCCCAATTACTTTTTCTGTAAATGTCTACCTAAATTGAATACCTGAGCTGCCAGCTTCACAATTTCCATTTAAACACAGCTGTAGCTACCAGTGCTATTGAAAGAAAACACCTCTGGGGCAATGCAGAGTTAGCTTTAAATTTATGCTCCCATTGGAAAGTACCCAGCAGTAAGGTTCAGTGGATTGTTTGCATAAGGACTGTGGGAGAGCTCAGGAATAGGTGTAATGGCCATGGATGTGACTCTATTAGGAGTCATAGCTTCAACCTCAGGAACAAAAGAGGGGCCTTGGGGCCCTATGAATGTTCTTGCTCAAAGTATACATTTTAGGAGTAAAAGTTCTGTTCTACCATACTTCTGGGAAACACTCAAATCTTTGCATGTTACATATTTTTTTTCTTTTGTACTACTTTACTTTGTGCCTGCCAAAAGCTCAGTGAGAAATTCCTAATGTGCTAAATGAGCTAATCTCCAAGGTTCCTTCCAGCTTTAAAATTCTACTGCCTTGTGGCAGCCAGTACTGCAAATGTGCCCATGGTTAGAGTTTGTTCCCTAAAATAAAAAAAAAAAAAAAGGAATAAAAGAGATGAAGATGCAGGTGCCACATGAAAAGCAAAACCACTAAACGGATCTGCAGGAAGTACACTGTGTCCTGGAAGCTCAGACACAAGGCAGAGTCTGTGCTCATTGTCCCACATAAAAATTTGTGTAGTCCATGGGAAAATTTATATCAACTTATAAGTTTCAAAAATATGCATTGAGGCTGTCATGTAGCATAACAAATGCAATCACAGATTATTTTTTGTAAGTATTGTTCGGCTGACATGCTTTCTGACTTTTATGCTCTTGGAAGGATATTAAGAGGATCATCACTAATGCAAAAAAAAAAAAAGATGGATTTTTTTAAATGGGGTGTATATGAGAGCTGTCCAAGGATATATGTACATTGGCACATACGCAGTGACACACATCTGCAATCTACAAAAAAATCTGGAAAAATCAGACATACTCAGATAAAATTAGGGGAATGGGGTTAGAAAGTGATCTTGTACAGATTAGCCACATATGTCTGTGACTTTAGGTCCTCGATTCACTGAGAGTATAAATGTATTTAGTAAATAGGAAATTAGCAATCAGAATGTCCACTGCATGGATTAATGATATAAGCCTAAATATTTAAAATGATGTAATTACTTTCATGTTTGTGCTTAATTATGAAAGAAAATATAGCAGCAAACTATTTACAGTAATTCAACACACCTAAGCATTCTTAGGACAAATAACATGATGTCTCAGCTGCACACATTTTCTATGTGAGTTGGTCAACCCATGTTTTTGTCCATTAGGACTTGTTTTTCTTTCCCTTCTAATCATTGCTTTTAGTCATTTTTAGGTATGGCTTTACCAAATACAATTAATTCTGAAGGAAAGCTGCTATCAACCATGATGTGAACCTATGAGAACACCCGAAATGTGGATAATGTAAAATCTGAGAATCTTCAAACAAAATGGATGACTATGGGTAAGAAAAGGTGAGCATTCCAATTGAGTAGTTCAAATATCTGTAAACTGCACCCCAAAAAATTATATTTTCATTGAGAAACACAAAGTCAATAACCATTGGTTCTTTCACAGTAGAACAGAAAATTATGACAAAAACAATGAATGACAAATAAGTTCTCCCTGAGATCTGGCAGGAAAAGAAGCGTGTAGACGAACACAGATGGTTGTATGTTCCTTATAAGTAAAGGAGTAAGGATGTAAGGCACAAAATGAGCGTCATCTCTTCCTGCTGTCTGTGTACCACACATAGAGAGGCTTCTGCACCACAGCAGCAGTGGTGCAGTAAACAGCAGGGGCCTGCGTTACAGAATTTCCTACTTAACTTTGTCTCATCGATGTCAACTGAACATCTGTATATGTATAAATTTTCTTTCTCTTTCATGACTTCAATCACTTTTAAATTTAATTTAAATGATTGAATTGAAATAGACGTGCAACACTTTTCCTTTCTCCCTTCATGCATCTCCCAGGTTCCTTCCTCCAAAGCACGCATCCCCATCCATTTATTCTGATTATTATCGCTGTGTGTGTGTGAGAGAGAGAAAATGAATATGTGTGTGTGTGTGCGTGTGTATGTGTGCATGTGTGTGAGAGAGAGAAAAATGAATATATATATATATATATATGTGTGTGTGTGTGTGTGCATGTGTGTGTGAGAGAAAATGAATATATATATGTGTGTGTGTATGAGAGAGAGAGAGAGAGAAAATGAATATATGTGTGTGTGTGTGTGTGTGTATGTGAGAGAGAGAGAAAATGAATATATATGTGTATATGTGTGTGTGTGTGAGAGAGAAAATGAATATATATATATATGTGTGTGTGTGTTTGTGTGTGTGTGAGAGTGAGAAAATGAATATATATATGTATATATACGTGTGTGTATGTGAGAGAGAAAATGTATATATATTTGTATATGTGTGTGTGTGAGAGAGAGAAAATGAATATATATGTGTGTGTGTGTGTGTGTGCGCGTGTGTGTCTGTGTGCGCGTGTATGTGTGTGAGAGAGAAAATGAATATATATATGTGTATGTGTGAGAGAGAGAGAAAAAAATGAATATATATGTATATGTGTATGTGTGTGTGAGAGAAAATGAATATATGTGTGTGTGTGTGTGTGTGCATGTGTGTGTGTATGTGTGTGGTGTGTGCATGTGTGTGTGTGTGTGTGTGTGTGTGTGTGTGTATTTTCCTGACACCACCGTTCCTGCATGTATGGAAAAGGAAGCATTGAGAAAGGGTGGCTAGAATTATTGAAAGACTTCATTTTTACCATCCATCAATTAGAGCTGATATTTCTTACAAACATAATCTTTACAATGGGAATGAATATAGGAAAATATAGTTTCTAATGACATGATTATATTATCTTTTCTTATAAACATTTTGTTTGCTTAATCTGAGATGAAATGTACAATGCAATTTTTGCAATCACTAAGTGTTTTTCTATTTAAAACAATAGCCAAAAATGTATAATTGTCTAAGTGGTTTTTTTTGTTTTGTTTTGTTTTATTTTTTGTTTTGTTTTCTTTTGTTTATTCTCAGAGAGGGTTTCTATTTGTAGCTTTGGACCGTATCCTGAAACTCACTTAATAGACCAGGCTGGCCTTTAACTCACAGCTATCCACCTGCCTCTGCTTCCTGAGTGCTGGGATTAAAGACATGTGCCACCACCACCTGGCCTGGTCTAAGTTTTATATATTTAAATTCTTCTATCATTCTGTCTCACTTGAGTTGTAACTTAGATGAATGTGGATTAGTTTTTCAAGTTCTGAAACCTTATTATTATCTTCCTACAGTGTGATAAGGCCGATCAGTCTAAGTTAGAGTGCTCTTCGTGTATTTTTGTATATTCTGTTTTTGCTCAAGTTTTATAGCTTTATCTAATTTAATTAGCTCATTAATATATGGCATATCTTGTTCAAAATCAACTCTAATTATAATGGTGTCAGTCATTTTGAAGTAATGTTTAATATGTGCTACACCAGAATTAACTCACTGTAAGATATTGCAGCTGTACTGACACTACTGTCCATATAATATCATTATGTTGAGACAACGATGGCCACAATGCTGGAATGTTTGGAGTGTGTGGCTGTATGCATAAAAGTAATACAACCCAGGACAAGGAAGAATAACAAGGACTCACATCTGATAGGAAGTTGTAGGGGTGTAAGAAAAATGGGCATATATATCTACAGCTGCTGTTTGAGCAAAAAGATTTTGTCCAAAGTACTTCTTTTATTTGATAGAAGAATATGAGTAGGGTTGGGGATTTAGCTCAGTGGTATAGCGCTTGCCTAGCAAGCATAAGGCCCTGGGTTAGATCTCCAGCTCAAAAAAAAAAAAAAAATATATGAGTAAACTAGTAATGTTGTTAATCTTAAAATAGTAATATTTAGTTTCCATTACTTGCTTACAATAAAATTCTGGTAGTTTATTTCTATAATTCAGAGTACATTAGCAATCATGCTTAATACAAGTAAATGATTATATATAAATAAATTGAATAATTGTTATTCAGTGCACTGTTAATATTTCTCTGCCTTTGTTCATGTTTAATGTTGTTTTTTCAAAAAAATATTATTCAGCTGCACAATTTTATATTAAGGTGAATGAACATGTTCTAGATTTCTAGATATCTCCTGCAGAGGACCCACATTCTGCTTCAAGAACCCACGTGACAGTTCTGTCTATCTATCTATCTATCTATCTATCTATCTATCTATCTATCTATCATATATGCATGCATATGTGTATATATCTATATCTATAATCTATTAATTTATCATCTATATATGTATATATGTATCTATCTATCATCTATCTATTTTCTCTGTGTGTGTGTTTTCATGTTTCATGCATAAGCCACAGTGTGTGTTGATGACAGAGGACATCGTAATGAGTTCTTATTCTCCTTCAGCCATGATTAAACTCAGGTCTTCAGACTTGGTGGAAAGTGCCTTTATCCACTTTGACAAGATTTAGAAATTTAAAGAATGATTTGCTCCGTCTCCTTCCTTCTCTCACTCCTGCCTCTCTCTATTACTATTTCCTTTCAGAACCTGTTGGTATTTTCTAAGAAAGACTGATGACATAAAGTAGTTATGAGCAACTGGTCCACTATAATTATAAAGGTATAGAGGACGAGAACCATGTCTCAGTCAGTGAAGTACTTTTTTTGCAGGCAGGCAAACCTGTGTTCTATCTACAAAATCCTTATAAAAAATGCCCCCAGCATTATGGTGGCACACTTTTTTTTTAGTGAAACTTTTTATATAATGGCATTATATGTCACATATAATCTCTGGTTCAGATATGCATAACACATGGCTTCACTGATCGTCAGATCACAAACAATCAAGAAGAAAATTCTCTCTAGGTGTTTTGTTTTTTCATGTTTCTTTATTAGAAATTTTCTACTCACTCCACATACCACACACAGATCCCACCTCTTCCCTCCTCCCACACCCCAGCCCTCCCTCCCAAGCCACTCTGCATTCCAACGTCCCCCAAACCAAGGTCTCCCATGGGGATTCAGCAGTGCTAGGCACATTGAGCCTAGACAGTTCCAAGCCCCTTCCCGCTGCACCAAGGCTGCGCACGGAGTCACACCACAGGCACCAGATTCCCAGAAGCCTGCCCATGCACCAGGAACGGGGTGAGGAGGGGGGGCTCCACAGCATTTGGCACATTTGCAATCTCATTGCAGGGAGGGATTCAGCAAAGAAAGGGAATCCCAGGGGATCACTAACCAGCCACTCCAGCTTAAAAGCTTTTTCAAGATCAGTGAGAGATTTTGTCTCATAAAAGGTAGACAACATTGCCGATCAGCATTGTACATGACCAAGTAAGTGGTCCTCCAGTCTCCACATTCATGTACATATGTATAAGTACCCCTGTCACATATGTGCACACACACACACACACACACACACACACACAAATATACATGCATGCACACACATGCACTTGCACACACACACACACACACACACACACACACACACACACACACGAAAGAATAGGAAAGGTAGGGATTTAGAGCTGGGGACACTGTTTAGGTGGTGTAGCATTTGCCTCCTGTGGATGCAGCCTTGAATTTGGGCTCCAGGACTGAACAAACTAGGTACGTAAGTATACACATCTAATTCCAGCACTTGGAAGGGAGAGGAAGAAAGAGAATTAGGAATTCAAGAATATCCTTTGTGACACAGAATAATCAAAGTCATCCTGATGAACATGAGATCATGAGTGACTGAATAAAAGTAATCTTTTGGTTGTTATTAATGGAAGATTTTAGTAAAATATATCATATTCACACTCTGTACTTAGCCCTTAAGATTAATTCACACATCAGGTACCAATGCAGCTTAGAAAATGATTTTAGGTAAGTTATGTTTGAAGTTCAGGAAAAGTAGACAAAACAGATTTATCTCTTTTTAATTCATAAATTATAGAAGCAACATTTTTCTTCTAATTTTATTGTGGTTAGGAATCTTGCAAAGTTATATTTTGTTCTGATATATTCAAATTTATTACTTAAAATCTGGAATATACAAAATAAAAATACATAAAAAGCAAATGCTTGACATTTTTCTTGATGGATTTTATTGTAGAAAATAAATTACCATCATGTTATATTTTTCTAACTATGGAAACTCCTAACATTTGACTAATGTTTCTATAATTGAACTCATCATTAATATTTCATAATTATTTTTATGTACATTCCATATTAAAATTTCATTTAATGGAATCATCTGTGATTGTTAAGTTACAACCGTATTTATGTATAAAGTTATGATATTAAATGTGGGTTCTCCAAGTAGTTGCTGCCTTTACCTATTTACTGTTTTAAATTTCCAGTTATCATTGAGATGAGGATTGAATTCACAGGACTATCGATGATTTTCAAGTGCTCTATCCCTTGCTCCTAATGTAAGTTTTTTTTTAATGTAGGTTTTAAAAATGGTTATTTAAGACTCATAATTTGTTGCCAATCTTGCATATTTCTGCTAATTGGGAAATTAAAGAAGTCTTGTAAAATAATTGAATAATAAATGTAGAAATAGAAGGAAGTCACTTTATTGTTGAGAACATTGATAAGCACTGTCCAGGCAAAGACAACCAGTAGAGAGATGAACTAAGAAATACTAGTGGGTATGGAGAATGACAATACTTGGCAGGAACAATTATGTACATTGTAGAGCATAATGGCTAAAAGAAAGGAATACTTTAGTAAATATGTTCAGAATTATTCCTCCAAATACAAGAATCTACAGAGTGGTGAAAGCCTTACTTATTTAGAGACAGATATTTCTGATTTTGTTTTAGGTACATTTTCTTTAAAGTGAACACTTGCCAAACATATGACATGTCTATAAATATATTTATGATCCATAGCAGAGTTGGAGACATAGTCATTGGGAATATAAGTGAGAATGATGTTTCTTATTCCACTGGGAAAGAAATGTTCTTACTTCAAATGTGAAATTCCAGTACAATCTTCCAAATCAAAAGTGAAATATAACTTCTTCACTCTAAATAACCACCTACTGTGTGAATGAAAACTATGGTTTTATATACAGGAATGTAATCTGATTGTGTCCTATGATAATTTCTTGACTGTTTCTACATATTGTGATACTTCCCAAACTTTATAATTAATCTTAAAACATTTCCTGTACAATGAAAAAACACAAAAAGGATCTGTTCTTCACATAATGAATTAGTTTGGGGATTATACTACCAGGTAAAAAATAAATAAAACTTTTTTTTGCCCTGAAGACTTAGGGTTATCTAGACTCTTTAACTAGAGGACTATATTTAAGCAAGTTTTGCATTTTTTTCTGTCTTAAAGCACAGTCAAATAATCACTAAATGCAGGTTATAATCATCTCTGAGATGAGGATTGTAAGAGGTCAATTCAAATATTGAAATATTTGATTTATTCAGTTAGTTGTCATGTGAGTGGTGGTGCGCGCGTGCATGCGTGTTTGTGTGTGTGTGTGTGTGTGTGTGTGTGTGTGTGTGTGTGTGTGTGTGTTTCCTGTGTGTGCACATTTGCACATTTGAGTATGGAGATTTGATGTCAATAACTCTGTCTTCCTTAATCACTCTTCACCATTTTTTTTTTTTTTTTGAGGATGACTCTCTATTAACCTGCTATTCAGAGATAATCTGCATGAGCTGGCCAGGAATCCCCATGGATCCTTCTGTTTCTGTATCTCCAGGCTTCTGTTGCTGATTGACTGTTAGGCTGAGGTGTGTGGATGTTGTAGATAAGAAATTAGGTACTCATGCTTTCACAACAAGAACCTCACCATATCCTCAGCTCTACATTTGTCTTTCAAGGTATTTCTTAAGACGGTCAGTCATGCTGCCCTTAACCTCACTGTGTATTGCAGGCAGACTTTAATTTCATCTTATTACCACATCTTTTTTGGTGGAATTATATGGCACTCAGGTGCATGTTGGCAAACTTAAACACACCACTAAGTTGTGAAATGAATTTCTTCTACTATTTCTATATTAGCCAATCATCAGTACAAATAAAGTAGAAGTATGCTTGGTGTATATTAAATAATGCAATTATTGTAGAACAATAATGCAATTAATCTGATCCAAATAACCAGAACTGAAAGATTAGCTGAAAAGAAAAGGTACCTGGGAGACCTTAGAGAGTCATGTAATGTAAGCCACATGAGCTAAAGATAGAAGTATTTGAATGATAGTGAACTGTTTAAGATTATCTCTAGTCTGTTTGTTTGTTTTATCCGAGACAGGCTTTCTCTGTGTAACAGTTCTGGTTTTCTTGGAGCTCACTCTGTAGACCAGGCTGGCTTCAAACTCAAAGAGACTCATCTGCCTCTGACTCCCAAGTGCTGGGATTAAAGGCCCATACCATCATCACCTGGCATTATCTCTAGTCTTCTTAATCTTTTAATATTAGCATCTTATTTTTGAAAATCACAATTCTTATTATAAATTCATTTTGTCAATATATTCAGTGTTTGTTACAGATTTTATTCTTATGTAGAAAGTAATTTTAGATCCAACCTCATTTCTGCACTTTCTTGAAATACATTACAAATACTGGATCAAATCTTGCGGCATATTTAAGCAAATATATTGGGTAATATATAGTACTATCATGAACAATTTCTGATTCTTGTATCTGGTTTAATATTTGAAAAACCTAACCTTCTTTTAGGTCCAAATAAAGAAATACAAGTATTATTACAATGTGCAACTAAATTAAAGAATATTGATGTTTTCCCTAAAAACATATTTGCTTCTCTGTAAAACTCTGTAATGTAGCTGTCATGAATAAGAATAAATAATTATTTTGGATTTATTGGGTTATTTAATTAATCTTTCTGTTATTAGATATAATTGAAAAGTAGTATGTGCATTCATGTACATAATTACTATATTTTAAATAGAAGCCCAAAATATTTGCAGAAAGTCTAAGTTTCTATGGTTAGTGCAATGTAAAAAGAATAAATCAATGAATTCTTAGGAAATACGAATGTGCTTTCTTTTTTTTTTAATACGGATATTTGTGTTTTAATTTTACATATCAGCCATGGGTTCTCCTGTCCTCCCCACTCCTGCCCCCGTCCCTGTCTTCCCTCCAGTCTCTACCCCACATTCCCATCTCCTCCAGGGCAAAGACTCCCCTGGGGATTCAGCTCAACCTGGTAGATTCAGTACAGGCAAGTCTAGACCCCTCCTTACAACTGAGAAAAGTGTCCCCACATAAGCCCCAGGTTTCAAACAGCCAGCTCATGCACTAAGGACAGGTACCAGTCCCACTGCCTGAGTGTCTCCCAAACAGTTCAAACTATTCAATTGTCTCACTTATCCAGAAGGCCTGATCCAGTTGGGGACTCCACAGCTGTTGGTTCATAATTCATGTGTTTCTATTAGTTTGGCTATTTGTCCCTGTGCTTTTCCAATCTTGGTCTCAAGAATTCTCGTTCATATAATCCCTTCTCTTTCTCGCCAATTGGACTCCTGTAGCTCCACCTGGGGCCTAGCTGTGGATCTCTGCATCCACTTCCATCAGTTATTCGATGAGATTTTTAGTACAACAGTTAGGGTGTTTGGCCATCTGATCACCAGACTAGGTCACTTCAGGCTTTCTCTTGACCATTGCCAGTAGTCTAAAGTGGATGTATCATTGTGGATTTCTGGGGGCCTCTCTAGCATTTTGCTTCTTCCTGTTCTCATGTGGTCTTCATTTATTATAGTCTGTTATTCCTTGTTCTCACTTTCTGTTTTTGATCCAGCTGGGATCTCCTGCTCCCCTAAACTCTCTTTCCCTTGAACCTTGTCCTTCATTACCCCCACTCATGTCCAGGTTGTTCATGTAGATCTCATCCGTTTCTCTGTCATTGGGTGATCCCTGTGTCTTTCTTAGGGTCCTGTTTTGGCTAAGATCAAGTGTGCTAATTTCTCAAACTCTATGCATTATCACACAGCATTTAGGGACTATGACAGCTGTAAAGGGATGTTAATTATTATTTGCAAAAAGCTTAATACATTTATTCTGTGAAAATCATACAAGTAATATAACAAGAATTATGAGACATTTTATCTGTCAAAATTCTCATCTGCTGTAGTAGTATGTACACAATTATAATAAATACACAAATAATGAGATATTCTACTAAAGTTGCTTTACACAAGAAGGAAGTTAGTTGAATTTGGCTAGTGGGAAGCTTCTTAGTGAGAGCTAGTCAAATAAAGTTACCGATACTCAAACTTATTTGAAATTACTATGTCAAAATCTTTATGCAACTATTATTATTTGAATAACAGTGATATTAAATATTGGTATGGAGGCTGTCATCCCTTATACTTATGAAAATTTCCATCATCTTTGGCTTATTATGTCTTATGTGTTAGAGGTTCCTGATCATCGTGATTAGTTAAACATAAGCATTTGAACTTAGCCATGTGGAATAGGTTGAACTACTATTTTCAACTGAAACCATACTCTGACAAATTTTCAGTATGGAATATGTTATATTGGTTAAGAATATTACCTCTAAATGCAGAGCAATGATAAAATTATAAAATGCCACCCCACACCTCTAATGTGCTGTTATGGTGATTTAATCTAAGGACATTTTCTTGCTAGGTACAGGATGATCACTTCAGCACAGGATCTCAAGGCCAACTCAGGCTAAATGTAGAGATCCAACTAAGGGGGAGAGACTAGTGAAGAACTGAGAAAACAGCTTTCTTTGCATAGGAAGACTATTCAGTTTTGTTACCTGGGTATGCCACATAAATATCTATACTACATTCTTTTTTTTGATTTATAATTTCTTTTCAATATAACTTTCTGTTGTGAATACTTATAGCTTATAAGAATATGTTTACATTGACTAAACAATTTATTTTATATTAGAAAAAGTATAGAAATTATTTATTTGAGTTCTAGAGTAGTTTGACCATTTTCATTTGTTTTACCAGCACAATAAGCCACTTGAATATTTACTACATGATTTAAATGCAATCAAATTAGATGAATGCATATCATATAATACAATTAAAATTATGCTTAGCAAATTTATAGATTATACTACTAATATTATAAAATGAAAATGTTAAATATTTCTTTTGTTTTTGAGATTATAATTTACACTATCCCCCCTTCTCTGACCTCCCTCTAAATCCTACAATATAACATTCCTTGATTTCTTTCAAATTCATAATCTTTTTTCAATAATTATTACATACATATGTGTATATGCATATATATTCCATAATGCATAAATATAGCCATCTCCATTTATATCATGTTACTTGTATATATGTGTTCAGGAATGATCATTTGTTTTGGAATAACCAATTATTGTGCTCTTCTCTGGAAAAGATTATTTCTCGAGCTCTAATCATTCCTTATTTGTCTGTAGTACTTTGTGTAGGATTTAGCCTCCTGGGATTTCTCCAGTCCATGTGAGCATTGCTATCATTGACCCTATTAATTTCATCTTTAGGCAATCATTTTGTGAGAGTTTGTGACATTCCTAGGAGATGCAATCTCACACCAAACTCCCTGTTTCTTTGACTTTTATAATAATTCCACTTCTGCTTCTGCGCTGGTACCTGAATATTAGAGCTGGAAGTTGTTTTGTAGATGCATCTATTGGGAATCAGCTCCAATACTACATACATTTTTACTGGTTGTAGCTTTCTGCCATGTTCTCTGTTGGATGCAAAAAGAAATTTATTAATGAGAAGGTACTGTTAACAAAATGTTGTTAATAGAGCCAACTACTCAGTACAAGTATGGTCATGGATCTTAGAGGAAAAACTACAATCACTGCTTTACTAAACAAGCTTACCACTTAATTGCATTCTAAATATTTGTCCTATTATCACAGATGAGTGGAAAATGAAACTTTTATATAAATTTTAACACTTCTTTCCATTTTTTCATTGAAAATAGCAATTGAATTTCTTATATGAGTAAACTAAACACATTTTTTTTTCAATTTTTTGCAGAGAAACAAAGAGTTCTCAGCATTATTGTCCATCTGAAGACAATATATTTGTGATGAAATCCTCGCCATATAAAACCATTAAAACAAACCAAAACAAGCAAATTATTGGGGCCTAGGTTAAAGGAATATGGAGAAAATTGCACCAAAGTTGCAATGGAAGTTTTGGACATGTTTTACGCAACGTTAAGAGTCTCCAGAAAATAAAATAAGGAAGGCATACTTTGAAGTAGGTTTAAGGAGTTAAAAGAAAAATGTACTCATATTTGGCATGTAAGCCTAAGACAACAGTTTTATTGATGTGTATAGGTGCAGGAACTGGTGAAGCTAATGTGGCCAGACGTGGCTGGAAGGGAATGAATAGAAGAGGCAAAGAGGGAGGATTAATGGCAGAGAAGTCACTATCAGATTTGGCTTTTAATTAGGGATGGGAAATCTTTGATGGTGTCTGAGTGGAAATGTGATGTGGAATAGTTTATGAACATCATGTAGGCATATGTGCTTAAAATAGACTTAATAAACACAGAGATAGGGAGAAAGTGAAACCAGATAGAGGGCCATTGAATAACACATTCTAGATTTAACACTCTTGTACACCAGATTAGAAGCATTGAACGAATTTAAAAGTGAGTCTGGCATTAAGCTAAGATATGCAAGTGAGAGTTTAGATGTTTATTTATAACTATTAGCCATGAACAGAATGCAAGCATCAAATGAGTGAGTACAGATTTAAAATAGAAATGCCCACAGACTATCATGATGAGATTCAACAGTGGTCATGGTGATGATCAGAAACTATTAAAAAGTGGGAGAGAAGCCCTGGAAAACAGGTGAGCTTAGTGTCTGCAGCAATTAACTGGAACTTCAAAGAATTGAGTCATCCATTTAATTAAAGTCTGATGCTTGATTAAAAAAAAGAACAAAATGTTGTAATTTGGTACCTGGAATATGTGAGCCTTCCATGACATTGATGGAGGAATTTTCATGATAAAAATGCATGAAAACTTAATTGTGACCGGTTCAGTGGGTGTGACTGCATTGACTGGAAAGATTCAGGAAGGTAATCCTTTCATTAATCAAAGTTCTAAAGATGAGAAAAGGTATCTGTGAAAGAAATAATGTGATATTCTGATAATAGCTGCATATGCACATTTATATCGTGTTTACTTTAGCCATGTTAAAGAAATTCAGTAAACAATTTAGTTCTTATTGAATGTTCCAATTCTATCCTTATTGATAAACAAAATGTTCTTTTAAGAAGGTAAAAAGTGAAGGTATAATGGGTAGACACATAAGCCAAAACCTTATTGATAAGGTTAATATTGTGAAGAAATGTGAATTGTGGAGGCCCAAATTACTAAGTCAGAGAATCTGAGCTTGCTTTACCCAGCAACACTGCCTAAGGGAATGATTTGACCAAGAGTATGCTTACCAGGTGTTTGGAAGGGTCTACACTTGGCTGTGAGGTGTGCTCTGATTTAGCAATGAGGAGGTCTTTTGCCTGACCCTTGGCATTATTATAAAAAGCCCCTTTAAATAAACAGAAAAGGCCATTGGGTATTGACCCATGTCCTCGAGAAGCTATCCCATGTTTCTGTTTTTCCTCTTGTCCTCTAGGTCTCTCTTTCTACCTAATACTTTCTTATCCCTCTCTCCTCACAAGAAACCTTGAAAAGGTGGGAGCTGGCCTCACACACTGAATGAACTCATCTGCTTATCCTTTTACATTTATTTTTCAAGGAAATGGAGTAAGACCTGAGACTAAGGACAGTGAGGGAGACTTGAGAACATGCAATAACCCGAAATGAAAGCTTAGTGGACTCAAGAGCAAAGGGACATGGAAAACGTGAGGTCACTGTGACCAGTTTTGATGACTTCTTGAGATGAACTATGAAGGACCATTAACCACCGAATTTATGCTGAAGATAGAGAAAAATGAGGATATGAGGGTTTTGAAGTGATCAAAGTATACCAGAGGGCCCGTGGATTATAGCTCACCATGGTGTCGGAATTAATAAAAGCTGAGTGTTGAAAGTTGGAAAGAAGAGAATTTTTGTCAGCATTGACATTCATTTTTAAGTTTCCATTTTTCCATTTGGCAAAAGTAAAATTTAAAAATACATTAAATAAATAATAGACAAAGAAAGGACTTGGACTCAGGCATGATACATGTCTTTAATCCTAACACCTAAGAGACTAAGGCAGGGGCAGACGAATTTCTGAGATTTTGAGGGCAGCCTAATCTATGTGATAGGATTCAGGCCAGGCACTAGGAAACAGACCCTAAAGTCTACATCTCAGGATTATGATGCAGTCTCTTCTGTCTCTCTCTCTCACTACAGCAAACTGTTAAGATGGAACATTGTTAAACAGAAGAGAGTTTTGAGTTTTCAAGGAGTAGTCTCCAGATTGATAGAAAATTTAGCTCAATTAAAAAATAACTTGTTATGTTAAGTTTGGCTTATTTGTAGCCCAGACTAATCCTGATTCCACATGTGATTTCCAGCAAGAATTGAATGTCTAAATTTGGCTCCAACTGTAAATAAACAGCATGAAACATAGACAATATTTACAATTTCATTTTGATAATTTTCTTCCTTCTAGAAATACATTAGAAAACCTGTGGAGAGGAAACTGACAAGGAGTTGATTTAAATTTCTAGCTCATAAAAGTATTATCCATGGTAAGACCTACATAGCATAAGCATATTTACTCATTTAATAAAATCATCTTTAATTTGTCAATACTGGCTCTCTATTCATTCTACCCCAGGTCCTTAGAGGAAAAGGACATGTCTCCTGGGGAAAAAAATCATCCTCAAGTATTCATATTCAAAGACAGAAAAGCTGCTATTTGTCTCAAGATTACTTTACATGATGTCTGAATAAAAATCTAATCCTTTTATTTTTAAATTTTGTTTTATTTTATGCGTATTTTATCTTGTTGCTTGTGTGCCTGTGCACCAAGTTCATGGCTGGTTACTTGCAGGCCAGAAGAGGGCATTAGAAATGGAGTTGCAGAAAGTTAGGCCCCTTGACTGTGCTGGAAATTAAACACAGGTCTTCGGAAAGTTTAGCCAGTACTCTTCGCTGCTGAGCTATCTCCTAAGTCTGCAAATATTTTAAGTGTTAAAATGGGAAATATGTCATAATAAAAGGTAGGCTTTAATAAAAATAATTCCTGAGAGAAAAATGAATACTTTTCTACAAAGATTTGAAAGTAAACAAATAATATAAATTATTTCAAAACAAAATATTACTGTCCTCATATAATTATTTCTAAATTCACCATGTATTTAAAATAAATGACCATCTCCAAACAAAATGTACATCATTTCAGTCTGGGTCTTTCTTTGCCTTGCTATAACAGGATGAATAAGGAGAATATATATCTTTAATTTTCATTAAAGTAATTAAACCCTGAGATCCATATGATGCATTATTTACTGAAGAAAATTGTATCCATGTTAACCATCTTTAATATTTTTTCTGTAAAATTCAATCTCCTTCTGATTATGCAAATCAGAATCAAACTTAGTAAATAATAACTGGGCTTCTATTTCAAATTTTACCAAATAAATTAAATAGTTTTGTCTCTATGAATCTAGTGTTACAGCAAATGGGATTAGGTGATTGGGCTAGAGCAGATATACCAATGCACTGAGAACTGAAATAAAAATTGGTTTTCCCACAGTAATTTTTAAAAATACCCAATGTTTTGTGCTTAAACTTCACTGGTAACAATTCTAATTACAGTTCTATGTTTCCTTTACTTTCCTGTTTATTCACAATTTCTAATTTTGTTCATTATGCATATTTCCTTCCTTATTTATTTTGTTAATTGTTCTAATCTATAATCATATATCCACAAATATTGCCATGTGATGATTTGATTATCAACTTGATGGGTTTTAGAAACAAGATGAATACAAGTCTAAAGAAGGCAAAGATACCATCAGAGCAGAACAGTGTTTAACGATGTGCTTCAGTTTCAATATAAAATAAGTCTTATGTAGTACTGTCTACAAATTAACAAACACTCAATGAAAGAGAATAAAAAAAAATTAAAGAAATGTTCAACAACCTTAGGAAAATGGAAATCAAAACTACTTTGAGATTTTATCTTACACACACCAGAATGGTTAAGGATCAATAAATCAAGTGTCAGGTTATGCTGGTGAGGATGTGTAATAAATAGAACAGGCATCCATTGCTGGTAGGACTGCAAACTTGAAGAGACACTATGGACATTGGTGTGGTGATGCATCTGCAAATTGGCCATTGGTCTACCTCATGATTCAACTATACTACTCTTCAGCATATACCCGAAAGACACTTTATGTTGCTACATGGATACTTGAAAACATCCTCAACAGATGAATGGATAAACACAATGGAATATTACTCAGCCATTAAAAAAATTAAAATCATGAAATTTGCAGGTAAATGGATGGAATTAGAAAAAAGAAATTATTAAAATGAGATAACTCAGATCAAGAAATGAAAATACGGTATGTATTCACTTATATGTGAATGTTAGCTGTTATGTCTTGGATAAGCCAGGTACAATCTGCATAACCACAAAGAATAAGCATGAAGTAAGGAACTAGTATTGACAGGCTTCTCTCTCTAGAAAAGGGAAATAGAATAGATAGTTTTGGGTAGATGAGGGGATGAGGCTGAATTGAGTGGAGCAAGCAGGGATGAAGAGAAGAGAGTGGTATAAGAAGGAAATATAGGGAAAGGCAACTAAATTTAAGTGCCACTTGAGGGGTAGTATGAGAAACCTAATGAAGTATAAGCTTCCTAAAATACATAAATATATGGAAGTATTCTAATTAAAAGCCCCTAATGACAGAGGAGACAGAGTCACAATTCTTTATGTCTTGTCACCTCATCAAGCTTCTAGGACAAGGAATGGGTTACATGTAAGTCTGTTGTTGGCCAAGTGGGTGTCAATGTGTTTCCTAAAGAACTGTTGCCAGTGCTATAGGTCGCTCTCCCCCAACTAAGTGGGACAACTTACTCATGGAGACAACACCCACACAACTTACTGAACATGGAGAAATTGGACTAGTGACTACCAAGAGCCTTCACTTATACAGGCTAATGTTTTGGTACAGAAAGATCCTCTTCACATTTCCAAAGGATAAACATAAAAAACAACATATGAACTCACATGGACTGAGGCAGCATGTACAGGGCCTGGGTAAATTTGGACCAGATAGGTTCCTAAAGCTGAAGAAGAAATATACACATGCTTTTCTCTCTAAACTATAAGCTATCTCCAATGTAATCACTTGAAAATGATAATTTAATTTTGCCCAATGGAGTCTCACTGTGGAAATAAAACACTCTTTTTTTCTTTTATCATTATTATTATTATATTTGTGTTTTAATTTTACACATCAGCCATGGGTTCCCCTGTCCTTTCCCCTCCTGCACCCATCCCCACCTTCCCCCTCTACCCCTTCTCCTCCCTTCCATTCCCATCTCCTTCAGGGCCAAGACTCCCCTGGTGTGAATTATGAACCAATGGCTGTGGAGCCCCCAGGTGGATCAGGCCCTCTGAATAAGTGAGACAATTGAATTGCTTGAACTGTTTGGGAGGCATCCAGCCTGTGGGACCAGGACCTGTCCTTAGTGCACAAATTGGCTGTTTGGAACCTTGGGCTTACACAGGAAATAAAACACTCTTAAGGGTAGCCTGCATGCCCAGGAGTAGATGCCCTCAAATGCATTTTTGAGGCATGAACTTAAAATGAACAAATAAACTCAAAGGCATTTTGGAAAGTTTTTGTCTCATTCATTCTTTGTTTCTTTCTTCTAAATTATACCTTGTATTTTAATTCTTAATATTGTTCCCCTTTTATACTCTACAGGTCCTTTGCGTATGTATTATGGCTTCAAGTTTTGTGTTTTTATAGGATTCTTGAATATGTGAAGCAGTGGATCACTGTCTATTGTTGTTTCTTGTGTCTTTTTTTTTTTTTTTTTTTTTGTGGGAGTGGGTCCAAAGAGGTTTTTTCTGTGTAACAATTCTGGCTGTGCAGAAACTCACTCTCTAGACCAATTTGGTTTAGAACTCAGAGATACATCTGACTTTTCCTCCTAAATGCTGGGATTAAAGGCATGCACCACCACCTCCTGGCTTCTTATGTATTTTCTTTGGCTCTATTCCTTCTCTTTATTTTGTTCTATGTGTGATTTTATCTTATATTTCATTTTTTATTTATTATATTTGTGTTTTAATTTTACACATCAGCTATGGGTTCCCCTGTCCTCCTCCCTTCCACCACCACCCCCACCTTACACTCAGCCCCTCCCCTCCATTCCCATCTCCTCCAGGGCCAAGACTCCCCTTGGGATTCATTTAAACCTGATGGATTCAGTACAGGCAGGTCCAGTCCCCTCCTTCCAGACTGAGCATGTGTCCCTGTGTAAGCCTCAGGTTCCAAATAGCCAGCTCATGCACTAAGGACAGGTCCGGGTCCCACTGCCTGGGTGCCTCCCAAACAGTTCAAGCTATTCAATTGTCTCACTTATCCAGAGGACCTGATCCAGTTGGGGGCTCCACAGCTTTTGATTTATAATTCATGAATCCTGTTTTATTTTATTAAGAAGAGACAGAAAGGAAGTGAATTAAGACGGGAAGTGAGTTGGGAATAATCTGAGAGAAGAAAAGTGAAGGAAAACTGTAATATGAATATATTATATGAAAAGGCAATCTAATTTAAATAAAAGATTGAAATTTTAGGGTATTTATAGGATCAAATAATCATAGATTATAGGGAAAATACAATGAAATAAAATTTATCAAAGTACTTACATATCAATAAATGAAATTAATAATATTAAAATATAATAAAAATGAACCATAGATATGGTAAAATAGCCTTTTTAATTTACAAAGAATTTTGTTTTATAACACATAAAGGCCTTCAAAAACTCAATAACATAGATCAACTTACCTAAAGATACAGGACTTTCAAAATATGTTTCCAAGTGTAATATATGTAGATGGGAAATAATCATATGGAATGACATTTTAGGTTTTCTTCAGTGAAATGGTTAAAACCATGACTAACACTGCACTATGTATCTATAAAAGCAGATATTATTTTAAACAGCACTGTATACTTTTAAGTAAAGTCAATAAAACTATTATAATGCCAAAATTCATGAGAATAATTTTCTTTACTTGACATATCACAAATGGCTTGTGAGAAATAAAATGACAAAACACTTTCAAAATAGTTGGCACAAAACTAGCAGCACTCACGCATTCTGAGCATTCTGAGCATTCTGAGCTGAACACTCATAACTGTTTTGCAGTAATAACCTGAGTTGAAAACAACCCTAATATCTAACTGCAAGGAATGGATAAAAATATACAACAAATCAATATTCAACATTAAAGGAAACACCTGGATGCGTGTAATAATGATGAGAAGATACCAAAGTCAAAAGGTCAAATGAGCAATGCCTCATGATACAAAGGTTGTAACTCTCTAATACAGAACTTCACAAAGAGCAAATCAAACCTTGAATCCCAGCTACATAAGAGCATGAGGTTGGAATACCAGAAGTTTGGGGACAGCTTGAGATTAGTGATGTCAAGGCCAGTCTGAGCAACTTAGAAAGACACTGTATGCAGTGTTTGCTAATCCTATTCAGATGTTTTGGTTCAATCATCAATATAGTGACAGAAAGACACACACACACACACACACACACACACACACACACACACACAGAGAGAGAGAGAGACAGAGAGAGAGACAGAGAGAGAGACAGAGAGAGACAGAGAGAGAGAGAGAGAGAGAGAGAGAGAGAGAGAGAGAGAGAGAGAGAGAGAGAGAGAGAATAGTGAGCTTCTATGTTTGTGTCATGATTCTACAATCAAGGTCACTGATTAGAAATTTGTGGATGGTAATGGTACACGTTTAGAATGTTTCAAATCTCGAGTTAAAATGTTTTGGCCCATTGATTTAGAAAGTGATCTCTGGTGCCAATGCGTTCAAGACTACTTCCTACATCCACTGTAGACTACTGGCAATGGTGGAGAAAAAGCCTGATCTGACCTAGTCTGGTAAGCAGACAGACAAACACCCTAACTGTTGTACTGGAACTCTCATCCAATAACTGATGGAAGTGGATGCAGAGATCCTCAGCCAGGCCCCAGGAGGAGCTCCAGGAGTCCAATTGTCGAGAAAGAGGAGGGACTGTAAGAGTATGAATTGTTGAGACCAAGATTGGAAAAGCACAGGGACAAATAGCCAAACTAATGGAAACACATGAATTATGAACCAAAAGCTGTGGAGCCCCCAGCTGGATCAGGCCCTCTGGATAAGTGAGACAACTGAATAGTTTGAACTGTTTGGGAGGCACCCAGGCTGTGCGACCAGGACCTGTCCTTAGTGCATGAGCTGGCTATTTGGGACCATGGGCTTACACAGGGACACTTTGCTCAGCCTGGAAGGAGGGGACTGGACCTGCCTGTACTGAATCCACCAGGTTGAATTGAATCCCCAGGGGAGTCTTGGCACTAGAGGAGATGGGAATGGAGGGGAGGGGCTGGGGGGAAGGTGGGGATGGGGGCAGGAGGGGGGAGGACAGGGGACCCTATGGCTGATATGTAAAATTAAAACACAAATATAATAAATAAAAAAGGAGAAAAAATATTTTGGGCAATATTTGTCCCCATAAATAATCCTTCACTGTCCACTTCTTATCTGACCTAATATCCTTCTAACATGTGACACAGTTTAGAATGTATGAACCTGACACACCACTAGCTTCCACCATTACGAAAACTAACCTGGATGAGCATTTCTGTGCTACCAACGCTTAATTTGATACAGATGTATTCTGATATATCTTCTTCCCTTAGATATGAGAGCTGCATATATTTGTGAAGGAGTGAATGAAGTAGAATAAGAAGACAAAGAGGGGGGAAAAGAAGAGAAAGAAAACAGGTGTTCCAAGGTCAGAAGACGATGTTTCGAGGGAGATGGATACACTGCTCCAGAAAAATGGACAAAGTCTTCATGGCTGAACAGAATTATATGCATATTACTTACATTACTTTAACTTTGGGGTAATTTATTTCTTATTTTAAAATCATATATAGTCTAAAAATGTAAAGTTTCTAATATGCAGCATTCATGTGAATGACTAATTCAAGTATAGGTGAATAAATAATACATCAGGCTAATTTGTTAATGGAGTAAAATATTCATCAAGGAATCAAATGGATAACTCATTTTAAATACAAATATGTGTTAATGATAGAATACTTAAATCCCAACAAATGAATAAATCCAGTAGCTGGGGCTTTGAAAGGATCCAATTAAATAGATAATCCAGTGGCTAATCTGATCAAATAAACAAAGAGTCAAAAAACCATATGAGAAAACTTATTCTAGAACAATATTTTCCTTAACTCTGTTTAAACAAATTCAAAAGTTGACTTCAGATTCTCAGAAAATATAAATTGCCAGGAGAGCTTAAATGTAAACAAACCAATTATCATGGTAAGCTCTGAGAAAGCTGTCAAACAGTTCCTTTCCAAATGAAAACAAGCCTGAAGATTTTCACAAGTGATTCTATCAAACCTTCAAAATATAAATATTTTTAGTGTTATTTAAATGTTTCCAAACAGAGAATGAAAGAAACGATCCTTCTTGTTTTCTTCCAAATTTCTATTTGAAGGAGTAACATACGTTTTCTTTAGTTCTTGGAATTCTTCATATATTTACTCATTTTGGTAATGGGTAGGTGGATTCCTGGTTGCTGACATAGAATTCTTGTGGATCTGTGTGTTCTCTTTTTAGATGCTTTTCATTATTTCTGTCAAAGGACTGATTGGTAAGTACATCATTTGAAATGTAGGGTGTAGTGTACCCTAAATGATGCTAAACCCCACTTCCCTTTAGGCAGAGCAGGTTGTCTTTGGCAGTTCAACACCATAGAATTTCATCACAAAGGGCACTACCATGTTTTATATTCCTCTTTATTCTGTGCAGAATATTTAGCCCACAGTAGATACTTTTTCTGCTAATTGCATTTTTTTCCTTTATAAATACTCAAACCAATCTATTTTTCTTAGAATTCACATTTAAATTCAGCACCCTCATTATCATGCGTTAATGTATAATGAACTGTCACGAATCAGTTGACTTTATGCAATGTAACAAGTTTTACTGTTTAGTGTATATAATTTTAAGAGACTTCACAACCAATGTCAGCATACTTATTTTTTACAGTTGCAGTGCCCACTACTAATAAACAACTAAATGTGATCATTGCCAATGAAAGACAGAGAGGATCCTGAAATACTGAGCCATAAGTAGTAGAATATTGTTGTAGTGTTTATTGTAGTACAGTGTGAATAAATTGAAGCTTACCACCTCGGTCATCTTAACTGTATGATTCCTTGTTCATCTGTGTCCATTATCTCCATACAGCCCTCACTGTTCTCCATCTCCCAAGCTTGAGGAGATGTTTTCAATAGAAAACAGTATAAATTTCTCTGACCTGTTTGCACTTGCTGTGAGAATCTGGCATCAGTGAGATAAGAATTAGCAACTTTTTAATGGTAATTGCTCCCATGTTCATTGCTCTTAATTTTTTTAATTTTATTTTTTTCTTTATTTTATTTTACATACAAACCCCAGTTTCCACCCCCTCCTCTCCTCCATCTTCTCCCCCGCCTACCTTCTACCCCCTATTTACTCCTCCTTCCTCTCCTTTTAGATGGGGTAAGATCTTGGGAATCCACAAAACATGGCATATCAAGTTGCTTCATGACCAAGCTCCTCCCTACCACATCAAGGCTGAACAAGGTTCTCACCACAAGGAATAGGTTCCAAAGAACTAGTTCATGCATCAGGGAAAGGTCCTGGCCCCACAGCTAGGGGCCTCACAACACTGGCTTTCCATTGTAATCAGATTGGTGATTACCCTAATTGTCATCACAGAGCCTTCATGAAGAAACTGATGGAAGCAGATGCAGAGGTCCACAGCCATGCACGGGACAGAGCTCTGGGAGTCCATTTGAAGAGAGGGTGGAGGGATTATAAGCAAGGGGGCATCAAGATCATGACAGGAAAACCCACAGGGAAAGATGATCTGAGCCTGTGGGAGCTCACAGACTCTGGATGGTCTGCTAGGGAGCCGGCATGGGACTGACATACGTCCTCTGCATGTCGGTGACATTTGTGTAGCATTCCTCTCATTTCTAGAGTTTTATCAGCCAAACAAAGTTAGCAGCTTGATTATGATGACATGATGACAAAATATTCGAATATAAATACCTCTCTGTTTAGAAAGATTGATTTATCAGACTGAGAGTATTGATTATTAAAATTGGACCCAAAGTCAGGCAGCCACTTAAAATTCATGTTTCATGCATAGGAGTTAATTATAGAAAAATGATTTTTTTCATAACTCAAAGAAAATGTATGAAATGACTCATTGTACAGATGGCTACTACTTTAGAGAATATTGCTGCCAAAAACATAAAATTAAAATAAACATCAGCATATGTTATTCTCAATTTTCTAAATTTTGTATTGTTTTTAATGGGAGCTGGTACAAGCTGTCAAATATCATAGGCACAAGTTGCTATAACTGTGAGCAAATATATACTTAATATATGATATTAATATGGTAACTAATATCAAATTTGGACTTTGAAAATAAATGACCTAATTTACTATTTCAACACCTGCTCTGTAATAGATCTATTTTTTAGTCTAACTTGTAAAGCACAAATAATTTACTTGAAATGCATTGAGTAAACTTTGATAAGGATTTACATATTTTAAAATATGTATTTTAATATGACTGCTCTATTTATTAATGAAGTTGATAAAAATAATCCTGTCTTATTTTATATTAATCTTATACAAATTATAAGTTAAGTTCCATTAGAAAAGTGAATAAAGGAAAAGAGATTGGGGAGGTCAGACTGTAGTGGGGAAGGAATGATTATTAGTGTATACTAAATTATAATTAGTTAGGACCAGGAAGTTTTGATGATATTTGCACAGTATGTGACCACAAACAACAAAAATAGAATTTTTATATTAAAAAGAAAAAGCTATGAGAGGATTGTCAATGTGTGCAAACATAAATAATTGGTAAGCCAGTTATATGATGAGCTGGATTTAAGTATTATATTTGTTATGCACATGTTACATATCAGGTGGTGCCCTGTTGAAATTGGAAACGTTCATGTTTTCCTGTGTCCATTAAAATGAATAAATAAATAACCCTCACTTTTCCTTCAGCATAGGGAGAGGAGAAATAAGAGCCTTTGACAAACCACTGATGGTCAGAGCACAAAATCATCCAACAGAAGCTGTAGCTTTTGCCTAAAAATCATTTTAAAAAATTATATAGGATCTTAATTTTAAAAGCAGAAATTTTGGAACATTTTTGTTTTCAAATATAACGTTGTTCATCACGCATGGACTCACTTTCTGTTAGTACTTTAGATTTTATCTGGGAAATGCTAAACATACTGATCTCTCAAGCAGGCCAGATGGCCATAGATTGACATCGCTTGCTCCGTCATTGAAAGACCAAGACTGATGCCATAGGTAGAGAGGGCTGAAGAAACAGGAAAACACATGAAGGCTGCCCTTGTGGAGCCCAGCTGTTGGCTGTTTCTTATTGAGGAAGTTGCTGAGGGCAGCCAGTGGCTTTGGCATGCCTAGTCAGCTGCTGCGGAAACTCCTGAGCCTTTTAAACAGAGAGTCACGTAGTGAGTGGCAAGTGATGAACTGTTTTCCAGCTTCCAAACTTTATGTGAATATCTCCTATTAAAAGGATCTGTATTGAGAATTTGGAGTCTGGGAAATCTATATACAGATTTCTCCATCAGGGTTTAAGAATGAATGCAAAACAAATAGACCAAAAAAAAAAAAAAAGTTTCAGAACCATTTACAGAAAATGAAATGATTAATCCTTGTAGAGGCTAAGATAAAAAATATTTCTGTAAAAAAAAATAATAATAGCCAGGTGGTGGTGGCACACTCCTTTAATCCCAGCACTCGGGAAGCAGAGCCAAGCATATCTCTATGAGTTCGAGGCCAGCCAGGTCTACAGAGCCAGATGCAGGACAGGCACCAAAACTGCACAGAGAAACCCTGTCTGAAAAACAATAATTAAATAAAGAAAAATAAAAAATACAATACAAAATATTAAATAAACAAAAAAGAAATAAAATATAATTTAAAATATTTCTGAATAATGAAACTGCAGTATTTTCACTTTTATTTAAACTACTCACAGGACATTTGACTAGAAACTAAATCCTGTTCCCCACATACTTAGTTATATGAGTTCAGACCACCAACCTTAAAGTATGGTATAGTATATAAGCATTAGAATTGTATCTATTTTGAAAGGTCCACAGATTTGTGAGAGAAACCCTCACAGTGGGTCTTTTTGACACTGCTGTGCACCATATTTGAGGAGTGTACAGAGGGATCTGTAGACAAATTTCTAAATCGTCTTATTAAATAAAAAATCACGGAGTCAAATATAGAGGTTCAAGCCTTAGAGAAAGATCAGGGAAACCACAGGTAACCTTTCCTCACCAACTCTGCCACTTCCAATGGGAGTTACTTTCTGTCTACCCACACCTTTATTGCTTTGCTGTTCTGCCATTTCATTGGCTTTCCTCGCCCAACTACCTCATTTCCCTCTTCCTACCCAGCTCACTCTCGGTCTGTCTGTACAGACCTTCAACTCTCTATGGTTGGTGCTGGAATTAAAGGCATGTGTCACCACACTTGGCTCTGTTCCCTAGTGTGGCCTTGAACACACAGAGATCCTGCCTGCTAAGTGATAGGATTAAGGATGTGTGCTGCTACGGCCTGACTTCTTTGTTTACTTAAAATGGCTTGCTATCTCCTCTGATCTCCAGACAAACTTTATTTATTATAGCACAAATAAAATATCACATTTCCCCTTTTTTGTCTAATAAAAAATAAAAAAATAATAAAAAGTTATAACTAATATAAGAGAAACTAAATACAATAAGTATAATAATTATATACAATATATACAAGCAATAAATACATCAACAATGTCTAGTCCATTTGTATTTGACAAATTCAGAGAAAATATTCCATTATCTATCTTATTTTGGTGAGTCCAAAATGTACCTAATTCACTTTCTATCCTATCTTGTGTTACCAACACAAAACTATATTACAATGTCTTTCAAACTTATACACTTTAAAACTCCTTAGTGAGTTTCTTTTCTGAATTTCTTAACAAGGAAAATTGCTACTACAACTATCTAATCTTCAACTCCCTCAGAGACCCAAGAAGGAAATATAACCTAGTAAAACAGAAAATGCAAACAATCGACTTCCAAGAAAATGTGAGTTGACAGAAACAGCCAGCTGTCTGGACAGTCACTCAAGGTTTCTCCGCAATGTTGGGGCATCATCTTCAGCCTACAGGTTTAGCATATCTGACAGACTGATTTGTGAAGCAGGGTGTATGCAAGGCCTACAGCTCCACCCCACATTCAGTGTGTGTATTCCATGTACAAGATAAACTTGTATTCCGATAGTGTCCTGTCATGATTCAGGATTTTAAATTCTGGAGATTGCTGGTGTTTTTGGAATTCGGCTGCCAATTCTTCTCAGCTTATGATTGGTTTCATTTTGGTATTCCATTCTCTGAATCCCATTCTTCTCAGCTTGTGGGTGGCTTCTTCTCTTTCATTAAATGCCAGCCTACCATTGAGAGGTTAGACTCCATAAGCCTCTGTAAGACTGCTTCAAGAATAACTGTTTCAGCTACAGTTCCACTGCAAATGAGAAACAATCTGTCCACGGCATGTTCAGCTGCTGTCAAAGAAAGGGGCACTGTACCTTCTCCAGATTGCAGAGCCCACTTCAGTGATTGTGCCATATTGTCCTGGCTTCAGAGGATGCCTGTTGTCAAAGCTGCAATCACACTTGTCTTGGCAATGATTGGTAATCCTTTGTTTTGTGTCCTGTTTGTCCATTTTGGTCAGCATACTGTCAGTAATCAATGCAAGGGCACTTTGTTGCACAGTGTCTAACTTTTGCCACAATGAAAGTTAACTCCATAAGTATTTTATTGTTCTTTAAGAATATTGAGCTTATGATACATATAGGAAGGCCATGTTACTTATTTTATAAGCAAAAAGCTTAATTTCCAACATCATCATTCTGAAAATGATCATTCTTAATAAGGATTCTTACAATTATACTCTTACTCAATCATCTTGAGAATTTCTAGGTGTTTTAAAAGTTAATGACATATCATTACTTGGACATCCATAAGTCGGTAGAGCTCACAATTTACTCTTCATTTCTTCTGATAGTGGTTGTCAGCATGGCCTCTTTAGCCCCATATTGAGTGGATAAAGATACTGAGATCGTGCTGTTTCTGCGCAGAGTTAACTTGGGGACAGCTCTGAGTATCACTGCCAGGGAAAAGGAGAGAAGTAATAAGAAAGGATCACGTGTGTAGCTAGTATGGAGAACTGGTGTTTAGAACCTCTGCAAGATATCCCAGAATTAATGTAGGGGATAGCATACTCCATCCATGTTTCAGCCAGTGCTCCAGAAAGATCAAACGATGTGGAGGAGACCTAGGTGAAAAGTCCTTCATTCCCCGTGAGCGCTTGTGAAAAATATTATTTTACACTCACTGCTGCATTCTTTTCTCTAGGAAATAATCACTTTTGCAAGGTTTTCACTAGAAGTTTCTTGGACTCATGATCAGACACACAGAGGGATCCAGATGAAAAGTAACCCTTATAGTAATGTCAATATCTGTGTCACTCAGATCCACAGACTCTTACCATCAACTGCATTTCATGTGGGAAGAGTTTTCCAGACCTCAAATTTTTATTATTATTACTCGAAATAATAACAATCCATTGGATAGTGGGACAATATACAAACCTCCAGTGCTAGAGCACAAAAGAAGTTTACCATTATTTCTGTACTTTCTATCACAAAGTTCCATTGAATGTAGCTACATCTTTTTGTTTGCTTGTTTGTTTATTTGTTTGAATCAGGACAATTTTCCTGGTGGAGATCACACAGAACTGATTCCTGGAAGTCCTGAAATTCTTGCCATAATGCCTTTCTCTCTTTCTTTCTTTCTTTCTTTCTTTCTTTCTTTCTTTCTTTCTTTCTTTCTTTCTTTCTTTCTTTTTTTTTTTCAGAGCTGAGGACCGAAATCCAGGGCCTTGCGCTTGCTAGACAAGTGCTCTACCACTGAGCTAAATCCCCAACCCCCATAATGCCTTTCTTATACAAATTGAAATACCAATTTCCCTTTAAAGCTAGACATCATGGACTGTATATTAAATAAGTCTTATACATGCCCTTGGCCCTCATTGTGTAAATTTGCCCACATCACTTGGTCTATCTTTGCCGTCTAGTGTATTGTATTAATGAGCTTAAAGCTATAGTGTAACAGATGTATTCTATATCTCTAGGGAATGCTTAACCAATTATTTGCACTGAAGTATTAGCCTTTGGGGAATTAAGTTCAGCTGATTTACAAACCTCAAAGTGAGGAGGTATGAAGCACAAATAACCCATATAGGTCACTGGAAGTCACTTTACTCAGGCTCTATCAGTCAAAGAATTAACATCGGACTGCTTGCAGTTAATAAGCAATAATGTGGTTGTTGATGTGGGATGTATATCATATTGTAGAACACAAAATCCCATAAGAGACAGGTAATCTTTTGTATCTTGTTCCTCAACTACATCTTTAAAAGATTATTCTTCCTTTCCATCAGGATAAAATTTGCATATTTTGTATATTTTCCCACTCCATTCTTGATTCTGTGAATCACATTTTATCACATCATGAATTGAAATAACTTACATCATGCCTGAGCAGACAGAACCAAGCAGTGCATAGTGACTTGGTTTCCCATGGACAACTTGTATAATTTGTATCAATTTCTGCTTCATATTGTATGACTTCGTTCATCTATCCTATTTTATTGCACTTCTTCTTACTTGCTAAGGACTGATACCTATTCCACATAAAATTCAATAATACTTCTAGTATTTAACTGACTAATGAACCACATGATCATAGACAAAGAGGAGTGTAGATTGAGTAAGCTGCACAGCCCTTTTCACAAAATCCTGAAAGTCTGTGAAACTCTCCAAATCTCAGAAGTGGGATGTGTGCTGTGAACCTAAAGAAGTCTACTGAGCATTATACTTCATTTGTAGTGAGAGAGAAGGTGCATTTATATCTCATACGGAAAGATCCATACACCAGAGTGAAAGACTTTACTGTTGAGGAAGGACCTTGAACTTTTCTAATATGTATCTGTCAAGTACCCAGCTTTCTGTTTTTCCAACCACTTCACAGACTCCACAGGAAACTACCTCATAGTACTTACCTTGCTTTCTGACTGTAATGATCAGACAGGCTCCATGATTGCTTTCTATGCTTCCATATCTTATAAAGTAGGTATTTCTGCAGTCATGGTATGCCAAGTGTAGTTGTCCAAAGAAGAAACTGATCAAAATCTGACAGAAATCATTGTCTTAGAAGACCCTTGTCCATCCTGGGATTTCTACTGAGTCTTTCTGGAAGATGTTAAGTGTTGACATAAGAAAAGTACACCACATTTGAGGGCCAGAAATTAAAAAATGTTTTTAAACACAAATGATTTTCCATGTTCTGAGTGTTTCTGTTATATCCAGGGAATTTTCCTTTTCACAATTGAAGAAGAGGTATATCTGACACCTAATGAGTGAAAAAAGGGATGCTTGTACATGTCCCATGAAATGCACAAGTTAGCCCTTTATAACAAGGACAGATTAGGTCTAAAATATCAACTATGCAGAGTTTCAGAAGTCATGGTTTAGAGGAATGTGACTGTTCACTGTATTTTCTGTACCACGCAGTGTTTTCAATCTATGGACCCATTTCCTTCCTTAATAAAGATGTTGAATTGTGTGCATCCTAGCTGGATATGATTCTATTCTTTTTAGAAAAAAAATTAAACAGTTTGGAAGCTTATTTTTCTACTCCACCAACCCTGTTAGATTTTGGAGTGAATCTCTGTGAATGGAATAGCATCCAGTTTACTGGGCAGATGGAGGAGTTATACCTGAAGTTGTTTAAACTGAGTCTCTTGACAGAATGAGGAGCCCTAGAGCCAAGGTTGACCTTAGTAGATAGATGGGGAACAACTTAGTCATTACATCCTCACATGATACTGTCACTAACTGTGAGGGCCCTACTGGGATGAAGGATCACTTTAGAGAAAGGAAATTATCCCTGTGGAACATAATTGAGAACAATTTGCAACAGTTCTTTTAATAATTTGAATTATTATTTGCCAGCCTTGAAGGTGGGATTTGTACAGACACTTAAATATCCACTGTAATGAACTGAAGTGATTGACACAGGACCCAGGGTCCTGATATCACTGAAATAAGTATCATGAAATGAAACCTTTCACATAGAACACTAATGGAATATATATATATATATATATATATATATATATATATATATATATATATATAATAAAACATGAAATGAAGATAAAAATGAAGAATGATATAACATTGATTACCAATAAATTAAGTAGAAAATAAGAAAGGTTTAGACTAATTATAATTTTATTGGACTTTGTTATGTTCCAGCTATGAGAAAGGCACAAGAGAGGTAGAAAATTTGATTGCCATCAATAGTCAATTATAATACTAAAAGCAAAAGTATGCATATAAATATTAAAATAATGAATTATATTGATGATTCTTACACTTAATAGCTTCAAATTTTTAACTATGTATAAGCATGTATGTCTCTATGGGGTTAAGTCCATGTGCATGTGGGTGCAAAGAGAAGGCACAAAGTGTGGATCCCGCAGAGCTGGAGTTACAGGCAGTTTTCATTCAAACATTGTGTGTGTGTGCTGAGAATAAACCTGGTGCTCTGAAAAGATAGTAGGCTTTTAAAAAAAACGGTGATCTATCACTCAAGATCCCATTATCTTTAACTTTAGAAGAAATGTGAATTTTTTCACATGTGGGTAATAATTACTATGACAATACTCATTTATTTCTTCATCCAACTTTGCCATATCTTCTGCAATCCCTTCCAACATTAATAACTCATTGGTTTTTATTAACCTAATAACTGAATGAACATGGCTGTAAGGCCTTCCATGAGAGCATAAAACCCATATAAGCAGGCATAACATCAAAATGCTTGATTCTCTTTCCATCTACTTTATAATGGTATTTTAGTATGATACCTACTCTTTGTTATTTATTTCTTTACGTTGTGTTCATATAAACGTGATATCTTTTTCTGCATTGTAATTGTTTGAAAAATTTTCAGCTGCCTCCTAAAAATAAATTATACAAAGCTTCAGTGATGAAATACCTTTAATTAAGCCACCTTTAATTGATACTTCTTTATGCTCTGTTTGAGGAAATAATTATTTTTAATAGACTGCAATTTTTATAGTTTCTTCTACTCATCTCTTCTGAAATTCCTCAATTATTCATTCCCTTTATAAAATTTACTAATATGCGGTGACAAATTTGTATTTCTTTGTACATACTCAATATACTTCTGTAAGTTTAGAAATTCCATATTTATGATTTGTGAAAATTATGTATTTATGACATTTTGCATTTAATATATTAATTCTTAGATATGTTAAGTTATTCTTCCTTATTACATACATAAGAATAGTTATGTCACTATACCTCAATATATTTTTTCTCATGACAATTGATAGTCGCTGTTGGAATCTGATGGAAAGATGGCAGAGACAATACTACACACTTTATAATTTACAGGTTTTTCTGAATAGTAGGAATATTAGTGAATGTTTTCTGTTGTTAAGAAAGAAAATCTGATTGAAGATTACTAAATAAAATTGGGATGTACAATTTGACAATATTCTGGATGTATATATTTATTATAGTGTTAAAAGCATGTTACTCCTTCTGAATATTTGCATCTAATGACTTCACAGTATATTGCATTCTTTCTGTTAAAAAGAAACTGCACTGCCCAAAAGTCCAACTTAAATTGTTATCAATATGCAGAATGTAAAAAATAAATATTATTCTGCAATGTTCAAGTTTTTCATTAGTTTAACCAGTCTATAGGAATATATATAACCCTTTGCCACTTAATTGAATTTTAATTTTTACTATTTAAAATTCAAAGTTAATTTTCTAATATATTATTTATACTCTTGAAGTAGTATTAAAATGAGTTATTAACATTCAATTTTGTGTGATAAGTGATATATTCATATTAATTTATATACAGTAAAGTAAACCAGGAATTTAAATTAAAAACAAAGTAATTAATCAATCATCCTATTATACTAGTAGAGTTAATGTGCAGTACAGAACATTTTAATACCTACATCTCACAAGTAAAATAAAATGTTTGTGAATTTATGACACGTGAAATTAGAAATTTCTATTTATTTTGAAATAGTAAGGGCAATTCACCACTAAATAGTGAACATTTATTTCTTTTAAACTTCAAACATTCTTATATTTCACTATTACTTATTGTAGCTTTGATCAATTTATCTATCTTTTTCATGAATTCATTCCATTTTTTTAAACTTCTAATGGTATAAGTCATATTTAATGGTCATACTAATGTGCCTATTTTTCACATGGCATGATGGTTTAAAAACACTCTTGTGATTCACGTTTTCCAAGCATATGAATTGCACTGTATTTCAGTAGCCTGTACCTATTCAAGTCTCTCCTATAGGTACAACAAAATCACAATAAAGTCATATATATCAAAAAAGCTTGTAGCTGTATATCTGTGTGTCTTCTATTTTCAGTAAGCAGACATTTTACTTCAAGTGCTCAGAACATACTCTAATAATAAATATATTTATAACATATCATACTAATTATACATGTTTCATTTGAGGAGCAAATTCTGTTAAAAAGGAAAACATAAAGCTTTAAAAACTACTCTGATCCCTTTTTTCTATGAAAGAGTTTACAGCAGCTAATTTCCTATTCCTAATGAGATTAGGTTGAAAATCACCTCAAACAACCTGCCAGTCAATGTAATAATAATCTTTGTTTTCAAATATAAGTTGAACCAATAACACTTGCATGAATAAAACATTTCTTTTCACTCTAAAAAAGATTGAAATTATTAATGATTGTCTACTTTCATTTTAAATCTATTGTCAAGTGAATATTCTAGTATTTATACTCAGAAATGTCTGAAATAGAACATCGGGTGTCAAAAATATGGTAGCATCACAGCTGATTGCATATGGGAAATATGGAAGAGAAAAACCCTTTGGTGAAGTATTCAAGAATAGCTCAACATCAAAATCAAAACCATTCTATCATGATAGTAAATAACTTCTTCTAAGTTTGTCCTGTTGACAGACTAGAATACATATAAAGAGTTTTGTTCTCCTTCACAAATGATGGCTCACTCATCCTTTAATAAAGAAAATTCTTTTTGCAGTAGTAGTAGTTAGTAAAGAGAGCTGTGATTGGTAATGTGCAGAAACTGAGAGACTTTGGAACACTACTCAGTCCTAAATGGGATTCATCAAACTCCTCTTTTTAAGGCTCTTTATAGTTAGGTTCTATGAAAATAATGCAGGAAGTTTTTAAGGAATAGATGTGATGCATGACTCCAAGAAAGCAGTGTCTTCTATACTCTACAGGACTGATGCACATATGAACACAGTGAATCTTGATTCTTTGCATAGGACTTGCACAGATTCAAGCCAGAAGGTATCCCAACATTGAGATGATCAAGTGAACACAGGGTCCCTTTCCTAGAAGTTATTTACAGTTGATGCTCTCAGGTAAAGGTACAATCAGTTTTTTGTTTGTTTGTTTGTTTGTTTTTCTAATGGCATCACTGTGTGCATCAACCACAATTTATGGCAAGCCTTATGCCTAGGAATAGCTGGCCAGCTCAAAAATAATTTTTTTTTGTTTCTGTAATTTTATTGTTTTTATGAAGGGAGTTGTTTCATTTTGTTTGAGAATTTGTTGTCTCATTTCGGTTTTGTTCATGGTGTATTGCTTCTGTTTCTTCTTTGAGTGCTTTTTAAATTTTATGTTTTTATTTTAAAAGGGAGAGAAGTACAGTTGTTTTAGTAAAGTGGTGAGGATCTGGGAGGAGTTGAAAGAGGGGAACATGTTTAAAATATATTATAATGTTCTTATGAAAAAAGAACAGTTATGGGTTGGGGATTTAGGTCAGTGATAGAGCACTTGCCTAGCAAGTGCAAGGCCCTGGGTTTGATCTTCATCTAAAAAAAAAAAAAAAAGAAAAGAAAAGAAAACATTGAATCTTACCTGAAAGTCCCAACTGCACCC
The DNA here is from genome assembly GCF_903995425.1 of Onychomys torridus. Taxonomy (NCBI): domain Eukaryota; kingdom Metazoa; phylum Chordata; class Mammalia; order Rodentia; family Cricetidae; genus Onychomys; species Onychomys torridus. The sequence goes on along the minus strand of NC_050457.1, from coordinate 59,000,441 downwards.
TCCCAGGTCTGGCTCTATTTATACACTGGCTTTCCATGGTACGTCTCACAAAAATAAAGCCTACCAAACCCACATCCACACTCCAAAGAGTATATCTGAATACTCAGTTGGATTATCAGCAAGGCCTGATGTGCTGTCAAAAATGTTCCCTTGTATTAACAAACACACATCCACATGCGTACCTCCAATTGCTCATCTGCTAAATCTTTGATTTTGGAGAATTTACTCAGAACAAAACCATTCTGTGCCATCTTCTCATTAGAAAGCTAGATCCAAATGAGGACTATTCATGCATCAGCCTTAGATGGTGAACTCCCCCAGAATTTGCACCTTTGCCATCAGCATGCTTTCTAACCTATCTCCTGCTCTTTGGTCCTGCAACAGTCTGACATAAGGTACGCTCCAATCTCATATCAATCACACAAGACAGGAAAATGTCTCTGTGCCCATGACACAATACAAAAGCAAAAACAACGAGGATGATCATTACAGCTTACACCCCAAGCCATTAATACTCCAGGGATCTTTTACATTGATAATTGCTTAGATAAACAAAGGTACATAAAATTTAAAAGAACAATGATAGACTTGATCAAATACGATATGAAGTTTAAAGGCAATATAAAACAGGAAAGATCTAAATAATCTTAAAGAAGATGGCAACAAATAAATGCCTTAGTGATATCTGAGAAAAAAATATATTAAGGAATGAAGTCATGAAGATTATTCATGGTTTAAAAACTCCATTTGATAGAATTATAGAAATGATGAACACTGCTGAAGTGAATTACATGGAATTAAAAAAACACAATAACTCCATTAGAAAACTGAAGAGAGATTTAATGTAGAATGGGTCAAGCCAATAAAATATCAGAAGTAGAGAATAAATTAGAGGAATTAGCATATACAAGTAAAAATATGAAAATTAAAACAGAGAAAAGGAGCCTGCAGAAACCTTTGGACACATGGAAAGAAGGAATTTTCAAGGTATAGGCATAGAAATAGGAGGAGAATCTGAGATCAAAGACATAGACCAGATCTTCAACATCATCAAATGTGAAAACTTTCTCAAATTATGAAAAGACTTATCAGCAATGTAAGAAGGGGCTTAACATGCCTGGTATTCAGGTTTCTGTTGATGAGTTATGTCTAAAATTTTGTTTTACTTGCCGCTCTGTTCATCATAGCCAAAAACTTGATAAAACCAAGATGTCCCTCAACAGAAAAATGGTTAAAGAAAATGTGGTACATATACACTTAGCTGTTGTTTTTACAGACATCATTAAATTTACATGCAAATGAATAAAATTAGAAAAAAAGTCAGTCTGAGAAAGGTGCTAACTATATTATGTGTTTATTTATCAGTGGATATCAGGCATTAAATAAATGTTAACCAATCTATAATCCCTAGAAGGAGAGAGGATTAGGTATAGCAGAGCAGACTAGGGGTACACATAAATATCCCTGGAATTGGAAATAAAGATGGGATTTATGGATGTACTGGTGGTGGATGGGAACACAATTGAGAAGAGGTGGTGAAGGGGAGAGGGAGATGGGTTGAGGAAGGGAGTGTGGGGAGAGACAACTAATTGAGGTGCGTTTGAGGGATGATATAGCATCTTGTGCAGTGAAAACTTCATAAAATATATGAAGGTGATCCTAATGAGGTCTCTTAATAGTGGGAGAAATGAAGTCCCAACTGGCCACCTCTTATTTCCAAACAAGGCTTGCAGCACAGGAAATGGGTTGCATTGGATTGAGTTGTTGGCCAAGGGAGTCACCTGGAAATCCCCAAACAAGCCAGGCTGTGGCTAAGACAAAGGATTGATCTCTGCAAACTAACAGCAGTGCATAAGTACCAAATACAATACTCACAGAGCTGTTGAACATGAAGAGGTAGAGCTGGTGCCTACACGAAGCCATCATCTTTATGTTCTAAAGACTTTGGTGTGAGAACATGCTATGCAAGTTACCAAAAGAGAAATACAGATACCAACCAAACCACAAATCCTTTGACCTAAAATTTGTCTGGTCTGTGAGATAAGCTAGGGCAATGGTGACATAGAACTTGTGAGAGTAGCTAGCCAATGTCTGATTTGACTTAAGGCTCATTCCACGAGACTGAACCTATACCTGACACTGCTTTGTTGATCAAGAACTACAGCCTGGATAGCACAGAGATCTAATGTAAAAACTAAACAGTGTTGCTATAAAACAGAACTGGATCAATTAAATGACTGCTAACGATATTTGGTTTTACTTGTAGATTAGTGCCTTATTCAGTCATCAGCAAAGCTTCTTGCTGAAGCACATAGAAACAGATACACAGAGTCACAGCCAGTCTTTACACAAAGAGAGGGTCCTTGGAACTTCCAGATCTAAATGAGATGTCTCCATCAAATTCCTCCTTTCAGAGCTCAAGGAACCCTGTAGAAGAGGAGGAAGAAAGAGTGTAAGACTCAGAGGCGATGGATCCAAGCAGGAGAAGGCCTTCTGAATCAAATGGGCAAGGCTCATATAAACTCATAGAGACTGAAGCAGCAAGCATAGGACCTGAATAGATTTGCAGCAGGTTCTCTGCCTATATATTTTAGCTTGAAGTTTAGTGAATTGGTATCTTTTGTATGAACAGGTGGATCTCTGATTCTAGTAGTACATTATCTTGGGCTCTTTTCCTTGTCAAAGTTAAATGTGATAGTTTTTGTTTTAGCTTATTGTATTTTTTTTCATGTTTGTTGGTTATATCTTAGAAGCCTGTTCTTTTCCAAGGAGAAAAAGAAAGAGAATGGATCTGGAAGTGAGGGAGGTGGTAAGGAACTGGGAGGAGTAGAAATAGGGGAAACTTTAATCAGAATATAGGGTGTGAAAGTATAGTCTATTTTCAATAAAAGGAAAACATCAAAAGAAAAAATAAAGAGAAGAAAATGCCTGTCTACAGTATTACTCTGAGATGCAAAGAAAATGAATAAAGCATTTTTATATGTAGTTCTTATCTATAAGGTATATTGACTTTAGTTTGAGTACAACAACTATGGTGAGGTAATTGTTAAATCAAAGTGTAGAGTAGTAATTATAAAGTATAGGGAACCAATTGGACTTTGAATCTTTTAAGGCCTAATGGTATGCTAGGGACAGTGCATGTCCAAAAGCTCATGATGGTAACAAGTTTCTTATATTTCTTCATGCCAAGAAAGCCTGCGATTGTGACACAAATATATTCTCAAGTTGTTATTAGACAATTCTTGTATATATTTTTTATGATTTGGGTCTTATTGAATAGAAGATGTTGCAGAAATCAGGGAATGTGAACTGGGCTGTGCAAGGGCAGAGTTGAATTGAGAGTGCTCATGGTACTTTAGCCTTTACAGAGGAGAAACTTGTCAAGTGAGTTGACCAGTGTATGAGGTCTAGGGCAACCACCACTTCTTAACACTTCTTTACTAGTTGAATCCTGTACTATATATTGTTCTCAATTCCCAGATTAAAATTAGTTCTAATTAAGATCTTAATTCGATAGATTGACTATCATGTTCCGAAAACACTCATCTTGCAATGACTTCCTTTCCCCGTAGCTAAAAATAATACAATTTTATGATAAAACTTTATGATAACTATATATTGGATGAGGTACTGAGTACATATATAGAGATATATACTCGAAAGTATTTCTATCATTGATGTTTAAAGCAATGAACTATGTATGCATTTATAATGATGATACATATAGAACTCTGTAGATTTATAATTGGGTGAAGGACTAGATATTAAAATGTTGATAAACTGAATGATGTCAGTCTATAGGAAGGAATTTGAATAAAACCTAAAAGAGTCTGGCTGGCTCTCCATTTATTCCTGAAATACTGATAGTATAATGAGAGATTTTTGAAGCTGAATCTAATTTAGTATATATTAGTAAGTAGATTAGGTGACAGAATCAGGATATGCATGAGTATTGATGAGTTCAATGAATCAAGACAAATTAAATGAAATCTATTGGACTAAATATAATATATTAGATTTATTCAAAAATAAACAACTACAGAAATGTGGATTGAAGAAGATAAGCCTTGTCCTCAGCAAATGTTTCAAAGATATATGAGTTCTCAATGACTAAAAATTTAATAGAATTCTTTAAATGCTCCAAAGATAAGGAAATTTGCTTATGGGGCAGGAGTTAGTTAAAGAAACCTTGGTAATTCAAAGACCATCAATATGGCCCACCACATATTATATGACAACTCATTAATGTTGTATCATTGTAATTTTCTGCATGAGTTTCAGGTATCTCTAACCAAGAACCTCCTTTCCCCAAACAATTGTCTATAACTTATATAATTTTTATAACTTATTCATAAGGAGGCCTTGGTAATTGTGTAATTTTCAATAATGTTCTGAGTCTTCTGTGTCTCTTTATTTTCACAGAAGAATGTTTATATTTGGGTGAAAATAAATATACAAATGTAACTCCATGTATTTCTAAATAATATGCTCATTAGTGGCCATTTGGTTAGTTAGCATTTTAAAAAAGTAGACACAATATGGTAAATATAATGTAGGGTTTTATAAAATATTTTATTTTTCTATGAAACTTTCATATATATATAATATTATATATCGTGAGCATACCCACCTCCATATGCCATTCAATTTATCTAGGGCACCCACAACAAATCTTCATCCCAACTTCATGTCTTCTCCTTTAGTTTAATTATGTGTGTATATGTGTGTGTGTGTGTGTGTGTGTGTGTGTGTGTGTGTGTGTGTGTATGTGTGCTTTGTCTATAAGTAAACCACATGTATGAAGGTGATCACAAAGGGTAGAAATGGTAAAATATTTCCTAGGATTGGAGTGACAGGTGGTTGTGAGATGCCTGGTGTGGGTGCTTGTATCATAGTCAGTTCCTCTGCAAAGTAGCAAATGTTCTTAACTCCTATTTAGCTTCACAAATTCCTCCTTTTGCTTTTTGTTATTATTATTCTTGTAATTGAATCCACTTAGTCCAAATAGAGCTCTCCCTGTGATTATGAATAGCAAAATGTAATAAGAAGAACCATTAACCATGATCCATTTCTGTTAGCCATTAAAGAACAGGGAAAGAAGAAAGAAGGGATAGAAATATTTCTCTGTTGTTGAATAGGCTTTAAAAAATCTGTCAGTCCTATCAAAATCTGCAGAAGAACCACTTAATATAGCCATCACTTGGGAGCAGGGGGCGCTGTAGGGAAAACATTCAGGACTAAGATCTCCAGGTATAGACGCTTTGTAGGGTACTTTAAAATGAATACTGGCAAATTCAATAATATGGAAGTTTGAGATGTTCTGACAAATTTTCTTCTTATTTTATCTGATCTTGTCCATCAAGCACTGGATTATTAATTCTGCAAAACTCCTATTTATTCATTATTTTCCACACCTGAGCTCTAATAGTAGAAAGTATTTAAATCTGTATGAATTGTATGAATTTTGTATGTGTTCTAGAAAGCAGTTGCTGGAGCAGTGTTTGGAGAACCATGGGATTGACAAGAGTGAAAGAAACATGAGGTAGTATTCATGTCCAGTGGCTATCAGGAGCCCTTGATGCAGATCTGAAAACGTTATTCATTCTGGAAGGACTTGGTATCTCTGAAGGAGGGCAATGCTGGATACTTTTATGTCAATTTGACACAGGATAGAGTCATCAAAGAGGAGAGAGCCTCAATTGAGAAAATGCCTTTGTAAGATCCTGTAGGCAAGCCTAAAGGGTGTTTTTTAAAATTTGTGATTGATTAGAGAGGGCCCAGGCAGTTTTGGTGGGACCATTCATAGGCTGGTGGTCCTGGGTTCTATGTGAAAACAGACTGAGCAAACCACGAGGAGCATGCCAGTAAGCATCACTCCTCCATAGCTTCGGCATCAGCTCCTACCTCCAGGTTTCTCCCCTTTTTGAGCTCCTATCTTAACATTCTTCAATGATGAGAAAACAGCTCTGCAGAAGTTCAAGCCAAATGAACTCGTTTCTGCCCAAGTAGCTATGATCATTCCAGAGCAGTAGGAAACCTCACCAGGACAAAGGCCAAGTGAGGGGGAGGTAGCTAGGTAAAGTCTAGCCATTTAGGGAATACATTTTTTAAAAGATGACCAAAGAATGAATGATGTATTGACTGTGAACTGCTTGTATGATTCCAGTCCTTGCTGTGTCTTCCATTAAAAGGTGACCCGAATACAACAGGGTCACCATTTTATTTCCATGGTGTCACATTTCTACAAAGTTTAGAAAAAGTTACTTTGGAGATTTAGTGGTTATCACTTCCTATGCCAAATAAAGCAAAGGCAAATTAATTAGGAAAAAAAATCACAAAGTACCTTTTATTCTTCTGTTATTAACTCATTTCAGCTGCACGTATTCTCTACTACTATCTTGCTGGATTTCTGTGTGGCATAAGCCTATGAGGTACAAATGTTCATTTCACATGTGAGAACATCAATAAAATATTCTTCCAAAGCACTGGATACTGTCCTGTTCTACTGTCAATCATAGCTGAGATGAATGACTGATGGAGAGAAAAATGTATCGTCTGGGTTTTTCACTGGCTTTTGTTATCTTAAGGGCACAAAACTAGTCATTTATTTGCCAAGTAACCATGGTAACTAACACATGTGGTCACAGATCTTATCTGTTTCTTCTTCCTTAAATTGGTGTCATTTTTAAAGACCTTGAAAAGTATCCAAACTGAGTCCTGAGTTCTGTGACAGAAAAACATAAATTGGCTATAAGTATCAAAATTCCAAATTCCATTAATTTTATTATTGATTATGAGTTGAACAAAAGTTTTAGTTCAGAATATTTTTTTCTAAAATACAAATTTGGAAGTGTTATTTAGTATGTCATGCCATGTCTCTGTGTGTACAGTTTTTATGAATGGTGCATCATAAACTATCTCCAACATGTCATTGTAAATAAGATTTCTGTTTGATACTTATTTGGGTGGAACCACATGCATAGTGATACATTCTCCTTAACTTCTTATTATTCAGTGTTTGACAAGAATGTTACAGAGATTAATTCATGAAGTTAAATATCCAAGTATTTGAGAACAAAACATGCATTCTAGGGTATTAACAAACATTTGATTTCCTTGAGACATTGTCTCATGCCATGGATATGTTATTGCTCAATGTAATACATTTAAAGGTAAAGTAGCTGTAATTTCATAGAAATGGATACATGTGTATTCATCTTCTGCAACCTTGTACAATATGTATGTTTGTTGACTTCACACTATTAGGTTAGACATAAACTCTGGCCAACATCATTTAGGGCTGAGTACTCCAAAGTGTCTAACTATGTACATTATGGAACCAAAGACCTTTTGTATATTACCATCTACTAGAGGTAGAGTAATGGTCCTCTGCTCTATGGATAAATAATTGTGTCGGTAGGAATAATTGTATTGTCATTTCAGCCAGTTTTTGTGGATGTCATACATAGTTATTTTATGGTTATATTTTTTCCAGTTTATATCATTCCCTTCTTGAGAAATATAGAAGGCCAGGCAGTGGTGACGCATGTCTGTAATCCCAGCACTTGGGAGGCAGAGGCAGGCAGATCTTTGTGAGTTCAAGGCCAGCCTGGTCTACAGAGTGAGTTCCAGGAAAGGCGCTAAGCTACACAGAGAAATCCTGTCCCCCCCCCAAAAAAAGAGAAATATAGGAGGCACACATAAGAATCAGAAAGGTGATGAATCTTACAGGAAAGTTCATGGCACTTACATTAAGCAGGATGCTCAGAAAATAACTAGCTATGCAAGGCACTGATAAACATTATATGGGACAGTTTCTGGGGAAGAGAAGTCAGGATGCTGCAAGTTTGGTAGGGAATAACAAGGATGGAAGTTTACCAGTTGTTAGGAGGCTTCAGCTGACTTTTGCATTGATGAAGCTGCTTGGGAGTCATTCACGCTGCTGTAAGAGAACCCTCCCCTGTAAGTGCCTTCCCCAAATCCTTGTTTCAGTAAGGTATTCTTGAGTAGAAACATTGCTCTGTTCTTTCATTGCTATTCAGTCTAAGGTAATTATACATTCGATCGGGTATCCCCAGTAAAGTCACATGACATTAAACTTCAAAGTGACCTGATTAAGGAAAACAATACAATGTTTTCTATGTCATAGTACCTTTGAGATATGCTTATAAGTCTTTAGTTACATATTTCACTCTGCTTGTGCTCAGTCAAAAATTCATTTTTTTTTTCTTTGAAGAGTTTATTTAGTTCTCATTGTAAGCCTTCTGATTTGAAGAGGACTTTAACAGCATGCAATCATGTATGTTTCTAAAGATATTAGGAAAAACATGCCTGTTTATGAACACATATTTTCATCCTTGAACAGTAGTGGCATGGTGCAAAGTATGTCTTACTAAGCTGTAGCTGTTTGCATGAGAAAGTCCCACATATACTCATAGGCTTGGAAATTTGGTTCTCCATTAATGGATTTGTCTTTGAAAGATTAGGACGTGTGGAATTAGTGGAGGAGTATCCATAAGGGATAACATTGAGGTTTCAAAAGACTTATAAAGTGGCAATTAATGAGGCAATTCCACATAGTTTATCTAGTAGTTAAAAGAAGTTTATTTTAGGGCAACTTACAACTAGTAAAAGGATCAGTTACAGGATCCGGGAGAGGTGAGGAGCAGTCCAATGTAGTTTTCTGGAGAATTCTAACTTGGTCTGCAATCCAGGATCTAGGATCACAAGAAGCCAAATGGGGGTGCTGTGGATATCCCTCTGTGTAAATAAAGTTCTGATTGGCCAGTGGCCAGGCAGGAAGTATAGGCGGGACAAGAGAGTAGAGAATTCTGGGAAGTAGAAGACTGGGGAGAGATACCACCAGCCGCCGCCATGAAAAGCAACATGTAAAGACACTGGTAAGCCATGAGCCATGTGGCAAAGTATAGACTAACAGAAATGGGTTAATTTAAGATAGAAGAAGTAGATAACAAGCAGCCTGCCATGGCCATACAGTTTGTAAACGATGTAAGTTTCTGTGTGCTTTCTTGGTTGGGTCTGAGTGACTGTGGGACTGGCAGGTAAGAGAGATTTGTCCTGACTGGGCCAGGCAGGAAAACTCTAACTACAATTGGGCACCAGCTATCCTGAGGGAAACTTCGGAGGGAACCAGCTACTAGATGGTTCGATTAGTCTTTCGCCCCTATACCCAGGTCGGACGACCGATTTGCACGTCAGGACCCCTACGGACCTCCACCAGAGTTTCCTCTGGCTTCGCCCTGCCCAGGCATAGTTCACCATCTTTCGGGTCCTAACGCGTGCGCTCGTGCTCCACCTCCCCGGCGCGGCGGGCAAGACGGGGCCGGTGGTGCGCCCTCAGCGGACTGGAGAGGCCTCGGGATCCCACCTCGGGCCCCGCCCGGCTAGCTCAGTCGGTAGAGCATGAGACTCTTAATCTCAGGGTCGTGGTATCGTGCCCCACGTTGGGCGCCAGATATTGGTTAAATTATTAAGGCCACTCCACGTAGTTAAAAGGGAGGTTTATTTTGTGGGGTAACTTACAAATGAAGGGGTAGGTTACAGGGTCTGGCAAGGGTATAGCGCAGTCCGGCGGTATTGTCTTGAGAACTCTGCTCGGTCTACCTCCAGCGTCCAGAGTCTGGGAACCAAGAGAGAGAGCTCTTCCAGATCCTTGGTCTTCCGCTTCCTCCTCTGACCCGCCTTGTGGGCGTGACCATTACCAAAGCCTCAGTGGGGGTTGGAACTTCCAGGCCAATGCTGGGATGGCTACCCACTACACGGGAGCCATCAGTTCTTAAGGGTCCCAAGTGGCTATGCCCCAGAGGCAGGTCATAGGCAGGTATAGCAGTTACCTGCTGCCTTACTGGGGCAGTGCTTCAAGGTCAAACCTGGAACAGCTACCCACTACTGACTTGTATAATTCCCAGTGTGTTCTCTCTCTGCCTTCATCTTGTGGGTCAAGAAATGAGCTGAGTGCTCAGCTATTTCTGATGACTTGCATGACCCTGTTATCATGAACTTTAACACTCTGACAGTAGGAGTCCAGTTAAGTACTTTCTTTCTGGAGAAGCCTTGGGTCATGGTATTTTATATATTTTATAGTACAATAACTAAAAAAAGAAACTTAAATACCACTGGATTGACACATGCATAATAAAAGGGAAATAATACAGTTTTGTCTTACTATAGATTTCATCCAGAGGAAAACTAGTTTCCATATTAATTATTGTATATATTCAGTACTTTTTCTTTTGTTTGGAGTTAAAGGTCATGATGATTCTTACTCATCATTATGTGCCCCTAACCTCACAAGAGCTATGATTACAGACTCATACAACTATATACAGGTAAGTAAAATGTTCCAAATGATGGAATCACTACCTACAGAGCCCTGGTATTCTCCTAAGATATTACATATAATTATTTCTAGAGGGGATGTGAAGTGCAACAATGTTACTTTTCTTTTGGTGGTAATACTTCTGAAGAACGTAGCAATTATGACAAAATACTTACAAGTACACCCATAATGACACTGATAAATCGCATACACTCTGGACTTTCCATAGAAGTAAAATATCTAATGGGTCTTGGGGCCTCCCAAAATACACACTCCAGCATGTTTACAACCATTGTTATTTCTCAATCTCTACCATCTGTTGTGACATTCAAAGCCTTTTGGATTTACTCCCTCTAGGATTTTCTTCAGACATCTACTTCAGCCAAGCTACTTCCAATTTTCTTCATACTTCAGCCAATCTAGCAATGAGTATGCACCCATCCCCTAAATCCTTGGTAGGGTATTAAATCCTACATCCCGAAATTATTCCTTTTCAAATGATCTAGACAAACTGCAGAGAATGAGAGAATGTTGCCTACAGAACTATTCTCACTTTTGATGCCAGCTGTAATTTTGGGGGGCATTCCCAAGGCATACTTCACATCAGACTACTTGGATACAAATTTACTCATCCCTATGGGCTCCTTCACTCTCAATGATTCATTTTAATGACTCATCTGACAACCTGAGGGCTGTTATTCTCACAGTCAGATTTATAACAGGAAAGTGTATATATATATACACATATATATATCAGTCAAATAATGAGATGAGTAGGTGAGTAGGTGGTAGGTGGCATTTAAGAAGGTTTCACATGGAAACCTTTCATTGAGCTCTGTAAGTAAGAGAATATTGCCAGCTAGAGAATATTGCTTTTTGGAATTCTTATGGTACCTTAATCACATTCTGTCTGTGTGAATGGATTTGCATAGCTATCTCTTACACCCATTTGCCAGAAGTAAGTGCTTAATCTGCACTTCCTGCAGAGGTCTAAACTGATACAATATTTCAAAACTCCTTTTGTATGGAAAAATACAAGAAAATTCTGTAGCCAGAGAATAAAAGGTAAATCATTCCTATCAGTCTATCCATTTTAGAACAAAATGAATCAAAATCTCTTTGAGGTAAAATTAACTAATTGTGTATCTAAAGCTCAAGTATTTATCAGTTGTGTATTTTAGTCTACTTGATCAATGTTATAGGTCTTTTCCATTAAAATATTGGAATTCTTTTCCTGTATATTTTCCCTTAAAAGGAACATATCTATTCTATACTGAGTTAACACTTTAAATAATCATAGTCAATTGCCAAGAGCACAGGGTTGGAAATAGATTCAGATATCATAGGAGAAGTTGCTTTTCATAGGGACTGCTATGTTTCATGAAATACTAAAAGGTCTTGATAGGGAGAAACCATCCTTTATATAGTCTGTTGCACCACAACTTAATAATTTCCAGTCTATTCCATTTCTTTGTCTGTGTCTTTCAAATACCTATATTATCATACTGATTAAGGTTTTGCCTCCAGCTAAATTATTTTCTCAATCCAAAACTAATGCTAAAGTTGGTCAATGATTCTCCATTTTTGCCCAGGGGCCATGCAAACCATGTAATGGATTATCAGGATCACTTGTGTCCTAAGCAGGTAATTTCCAACTCAGATCCTGCCAACTGTTGTTTCAGGCAGTTACCAGTTTGCCAACTGTGTCCTTAGGGAATGAGTGCATTCAGAAATGAATTAGAAGTAGATACATTTTTTTTTTAGCATTATCACCTGAGGAAATAAAATGGAGAAATTAGCTGTAAGCATAGATATAATTAGAGCATGTGTGAGAGTTACAAAGGATCTATAAGCAGGATTTCACATCTAAAATAGCATATTAACGGAAGCACATACAAGAATAAGTATCTATATAACTCTACAAAAAACAAGTTCATTGTGGAAGACCATCCATGAATCATATAACCTTTTCTTAAATGATGAAGACAAGCATAAAGAATAAACATCATTTAGCTTTCATTATCCCAATCATCCCAATTCTTTCTTAGAGTGGGTATCTGAACGATGCACCTCCATGTCTCTTTAGGTTCTGCCAAAGCATTAGGAAGCCACTTGGCTTTACATTGTAATCTGCTGGGTACTTCTTTTTATTTTTGGAATGTTAGATGCTGAAATATCACCCATTTTTGAATATAAAAACAAACATTTTACAGGGTGGCAAATACCATTTAGGAAATAGAGATCTTAACCTCTGAATATCTGTTAAAACAATTTTTTAAGTAATGTTAAGTATAAAAGTCATTGTAGGTGCCAGGTAAAACAATACCAAAAAATGTATGCTAGAGTTTCGTTCTACAGACTCACCCCAGATTCCTGTGATGGAAAGTTTCATCATAAAGGTCAAGGTTTGAGGTGAGGTAACTTTAAGGAATTCTGATTGGGTTTTTGAATGCTGATTCTTCTGAAGGAATGACTTGGGATTCAAAAGCTGAGATAATACTTGTTCTTGGAGAAATGAAATGGTTATTATGTGGGTGGGTTGCAACAAAGTGTGTATCACATCTTAAGACTAGTGTTTTACTTTATGTAAAACATACTGTGATGGATCTTGAACTTATTGTGGGAAGCGAATGTATGGCACCATGCTCTTTGACCTCTAGAATTTTATTATAGTAACATATAACATACTAGATGTATTAATTAAGTTTGCTTTGAAAGTGTTGAAGTGATTATTTCAAATTAGAACACTACATGAAGAACTTAATCCTTCATAAATATCTAATTCATGTAAACATAATGTTGCACACCCACAGTCCCAGCATTCTGGAATGGAAGCAAGACTTTAAGGAGAGTGGACATATATAGTTATACCCTGCCTTCCAAAAAGAAGCAAGGAGAAACAGTTGAATGAGATAGTACTTGCAAAGTATGCCAAAATGTATGTACCAAAAACAAAATAAAAAATACAAATAGGTCTTATTTATAATGCTTTCTTATTTGTTATGTTACATTGTATTACAGTAAAATATTTATAAACATCTCTAAAAGACATTGATTCCCCACACACAAAAACATTCTTTTGAGGGCAGACAGGATAATTCAAATCTCCAGTGTGAATTTTACTATGGTTGATACATTTAATCTTCTTAAGTTATATATATATGTGTGTGTGTGTGTGTGTGTGTGTGTGTGTGTGTGTGTGTGTGTGTGTGTATGTGTGTGTTTTACTGTAGAATAGATGTAAACAGAGATGAATTTTAATAATTTTGGCAGGGCTACACAGACATCGTTTACAGGAGGAAACAAGATGAAATCAGGAAGACAATAGGCAATTACTCTACCAGTGAGCTAAATCCCCAACCCCCTTGAGGAACTTTTGATACAAAATTCTTATATCCAGAAAAATCATGGGATGATCTCTTTTGGGGAACCTGTTACTTAAGCTACCTTTGTCGATATCATAGCAATTATCATCATTTTTATTTTTTAGCCTTTCTGATGTTTATTTAAGATTATTCTTTCTTTTTAGCTATGCTTATCCAATAAACTTAAGATAGATTTTTTGAAGCCATGAACTAGATACTGTTTTTTTTTTTTTTTTTTATTTCTTGATGAAAGTGTCACCTTAATTGCTTTGTTAGGTTTTTAGTAATGTTTATTTCAAAAGGAGCACATGTTTGGATCATTGTCCTCAAACGGTAGATTATAGTCACTGTTGCAAACATTTAATTTTCTAATTTTATTTTTTCATGAGGTCAAAGGTATACAAGAGATAAAATATTGTCAAATAAGTGGGAGCTGTGCAGGCATGTATTTAAAGAGTGAGTGTAATTATTACTTTAGAATAGCTCATTATCATTTCAGCTTTGGAAATTAGTACTTTCACTTTTCTCAAATTAAATATATTACATGAAGGCTGTCTCTAAAGCAAGATTAAGCAAATGGCTGTTGTATGGATTTCCTTACAATACAGGACATCAGCCTATTCTGTATTCAACTTGCACACCTCACTAGCTTATAAGTTTTCCTCTCACAATAAGAAAAGTCTTGTTCAGGCAACAAGTGGTTTGCTAGTATCCACAATAGAGCAAAGAAAAAGGCAAGCATTTGTACTGAGTTCTGAAATAATATAGGTACATGAAAGAAAGTATTAGAGTAAAGCTTTGTTTACATTACAGAAGCTTCGAGACACAAGAAAGGGAAATGGGAGTGTTAGGAATGCTGAAGTTTCCTGTAAGTATGAATCTGATTTAACACAAGAGAGTGAAGCTCTGGGAGTACAAACTAAGGTTTGGTTTAATTTAAGGCCCATGCAAGTGGGACTACATGACCTCTACTGCCTGGATGCCAGGATCCAGAGACCTGGATGTAGAGTGGATGTAGAGACCCCCGTTATGCTTCCTCTTCCACTGGATTTTCTTAGCTCTGGAAGGAGGGAATTGATGGATACCTTAAACTCTGTCACCACATAATATCTGGCTGTAGGTGTCTGCATCCCTTTCCATTTTCACTAGGCTCAACCTCATAGATTTCAGAAAGCTTACACTGCACTAGGTTTCCACACACCACCCCAAATAAACTCTAATTCTAGCCATATCTCTACATACTCTCTCCCACTGTCTCCTACCTCCCTCAAGCTGATCCCTCCCACCTCTGTCCTCACCCACTAACAGATCAGGAATAAAATTATTCTACTTTGTCTTTCCATAGAGATCTCTAAATTCTCTCTAGACTTCTTCTCTTTACCAAACCTCTTTGGGTCTACAGATGGAGGCATTATTAATGATTTTTTCTAGTTCTACACACTTGCCTGCAAATTTCATGACAGCATATTTTGTTGACAGATGAGTAACACTTCATTGTGTAAATATACTACATTTTTTATTCATTCTTCTGGTGTGTGTGTGTGTGTGTGTGTGTGTGTGTGTGTGTGTGTGTTAGCATCTCCTTACTGCAGTGTAGAGCTTTAAGTTTCTTCTTGAGAACCCTGACATCATCACAGAAAAAATATACAAGTTCAGAAAATTCTTTATTTTCAGTTACAATTTTGTTATTTTAAAATTCCATAGGATTGGATATAACAGTGTGATTGTGGAGAATTTACTCTGCAGTGCTCAGGATAGCTACAATAGTGAGAATATTAAATACCCCTCTAATATGCTATAGCACTATACTTTCATTTTCCTAAATATTTTCAAATAATGTTGAAACCAATTATAACATTTAAAGCTCTGTAGAATTTTCTTTGGGAGTGAATTGATCTTTTTTTTAAATTTTGGAACACATTTTATGTATCAATATTTCCAATAAGTGGTTATTCTGAGCAACAATATTCACTATAGACACCTCATCCCTTTTTCTTCTGCAGAGAATGACCAAGAAAATACATAACCATGTAAAATTTCTTTAGCCATATTCATCATTAAGTATGTCAAAAGAAGCTGAGGTTTTTCTCCCAATAAGTCTCTTTTATTTAATGCAGACAAATAGCTTTTTAAAAATATTTATTTATTTCTTAACGTTTTCTGCATATTTTCCTTGCTTGATTTTTTTTTTTAATTTTTTATATTTGTGTTTTAATTTTACACATCAGCCATGGCTTCCCCTGTCCTCCCCGCTCCCGCCTCCACACCCACCTTCCCCCCAGCTGCTTCCCTCCATTTCCATCTCCTCCAGGGCCAAGAATCCCCTGGGGATTCATGTAAATCTGGTGGATTCAGTACAGGCAGGTCCAGTCCCCGCCTTCCAGGCTGAGCAAAGTGTCCCTGTGTAAGCCCAAGGTTCCAAACAGCCAGCTCATGCACTAAGGACAGGTCCTGGTCCCACAGCCTGGGTGCCTCCCAAACAGATCAAGCTATTCAATTTTCTCACTTATCCAGAGGGCCTGCTCCAGCTGGGGGCTCCACAGCCTTTGGTTCATAATTCATGTGCTTCCATTTGTTTGGCTATTTGTCCCTGTGCTTTTCCAATCTTGGTCTGAACAATTCACGCTCTTACAGTCCCTCTTCTTTCTTGGACTCCTGGAGCTCCACCTGGGGCCTGGCTGAGGATCTCTGCATCCACTTCCATCAGTTATTGGATGAGAGTTACAGCATGACACTTAGGGTGTTTGGCCATCTGATCACCAGACTAGGTCAGCTCAGGCTTTCTCTCGACCATTTCCAGTAGTCTACAGTGGAGGTATTGTGGATTCCTGGGGACCTCTCCAGCACTCTGCCTATTCCTGTTCTCATGTGGTCTTCATTTATCACGGTCTGTTATTCCTCATTTTCCCTTTCTGTTCTTGATCCAGCTGGGATCTCCTGCTCCCCTAAGCTTTCTTTCCCTCAAATCTTGCCCTTCATTACTCCCACTGTTGTACAGATTGTTCATGTAGATCTCATCCATTTCTCTGTCATTGGGTGATCCCTGTGTCTTTCCTAGGGTCCCATTTTCTAGGTGGCCTCCCTGGAGTTGTGTAGCAGTCTAGTCATCTTTGTTTTACATCTAGTATCCTACTATGAGTG
This sequence comes from Onychomys torridus, assembly GCF_903995425.1. NCBI lineage: Eukaryota > Metazoa > Chordata > Mammalia > Rodentia > Cricetidae > Onychomys > Onychomys torridus. The sequence goes on along the minus strand of NC_050457.1, from coordinate 58,983,596 downwards.
AGTACATACCATGTTTGTCCTTCTGAGTCTGGGTTACCTCACTCAGGATGATTTTTTCTAGATCCATCCATTTGCCTGCAAACCTCAGGATGTCATTGCTTTTCTCTGCTGAGTAGTACTCCATTGTGTATATGTCCCATCCTATATCTCTTGGAATATTTTACATTTAACACCACTCACCTTTATTATGTTATGATTTCTGATGTGGAGACATCATATCTCTTGGACTGCTTTTACATCTGACTCCGTTTTCACTCTAAACAGTGAAGCAAGCTACACACATAAAAATTTTCCTTCACACTTTCTGAGAGATCAACATAAAACATTAATATATTACACTTCTTTACAAACTGTTACCTCTATTAGAGAAAACTGTGAAAATATCATTGAAAATAGAAGGAAAATGCTTCTATTACTTACATAACATCTATGCTGGCTTCTGAACTCTCACCTTCTGTACAGGAACGTGAACATAAAAGAATGAGGAATCAAAAAAAGTAGGTAGTTAGACTTTCTTGAGAATAAATTTCATTGTTAATTAGAAAAATATTTACTCAGTGTGCATCAGAATGTACATGTATATGAACGATGATATCTATACACACTTATATCTAGACTACAGAGTACATAAGGATATTTAAAAGTGCTTTTTCATTCCCGTTTTTATTTTTTATTTCAGAGATTGTACTATAATTACATCATTAACCCCTCCCTCTAAATCTTTCTATGCAAACTTCCTTGCTCATTTTCAACTCCCGGCCTCTTTTTTCATTAACCACTGTTACATGCATATGTTTCCGTATTTTGAAGTCAGCAAGAGCCATCTATTTTATTCCCACCTTTTTTTCTCTCCTGTTTCTAGAAATCCTATAAAATGAAGAACATCCATATGGTGTCATGCACTATGATGGTAAGGGATAACTTTTTTTTTCTATTTTTTTCTTTATTATTATGTGTTTTAAATTTTATACATCAGCCATGGGTTCCCCTGTCCTCACCCCTCCTGCCCCCCCCCCCACCTTCCATTACCATGTCCTCTAGGATTAAGGCACCACTGGGGATTCATTTAAACCTGGTGGATTCAGTACAGGCAGGACCTGTCACCTCCTTCCAGACTGAGCAAAGTGTCCCTGAGTAAGCCCAAGGTTCCAAACAGCCAGCTCATGCACTAAGGACAGATCCTGGTCCCACAGCCTGGATGCCTCCCACACAGATCAAGCTATTCAATTGTCTCACGTATCCAGAGGACCTGCTCCAGCTGAGGGGCTCCACAGCCTTTGGTTCATAATTCAAGTGCTTCCATTCGTTTGGCTATTTGTCCCTGTGCTTTTTGCAATCTTGGATTCAACAATTCATGCTCTTGCAGACCCTCCTCTTTCTCAACAGTTGGACACCTGGAGCTCCTCCTGGGGCCTGGCTGGAGGATCTCTGTATCCACTTCCATCAGTTATTGGATGAGAGTTCCAAGACGACTGTTAGGGTGTTTAGTCATCTGATCACCAGACTAGGTCAGATCAGGCTTTCTCTAGACCATTGCCAGCAGACTACAGAGGATATATCATTTTGGATTTCTGGGGACCTCTTGAGCACTCTGCCTATTCCTGTTCTCATGTGGTCTTCATTTATCATGGTCTGTTATTCCTCACTCTCCCTTTCTGTTCTTGATCCAGCTGGGATCTCCTGCTCCCCTAAGCTTTCTTTCCCTCAAATCTTGCCCTTCATTATTACCACTGTCATCCAGGTTGTTCATGTAGATCTCATCCATTTCTCTGTCATTGGGTGATCCTTGGGTCTTTCCTAGGGTCCCATTTTCTAGGTAGCCTCCCTGGAGTTGTGTAGCAGTCTAGTCATCTTTGTTTTACATCTAGTATCCTCCTATGAGTGAGTACATACCATGTTTGTCCTTCTGAGTGTGGGTAACCTCACTCAGGATGATTTTTTCTAGATCCATCCATTTGCCTGCAAACCTCAGGATGTCATTGCTTTTCTCTGCTGAGTAGTACTCCATTGTGTATATGTACCATATTTTCTTTATCCATTCTTCAGTTGAAGGGCATCTAGGTTGTTTCCAGGTTCTGGCTATTACATACAAAGCTGATACGAACATAGCTGAGCAAATGCCCTTGTGGTATGATTGAGCATTCCTTGGATATATGCCCAAGAGGGATAGCTCAGCCGTTAAAGGCTAGGCTCACAACCAAAAATATAAAAGTGCTTTTAAGCCGGGCGGTGGTGGTGCACGTCTTTAATCCCAGCACTTGGGAGGCAGAACCAGGCGGATCTCTGTGAGTTTGAGGCCAGCCTGGGCTACTAAGTGAGTTCCAGGAAAGGGGCAAAGCTACACAGAGAAACCCTGTCTCGATAAACTAAAAAAAAAAAAAAAAGGATTTTTAACTAATACATAGATATAAATGAAAGTACTTATTACAACACTTGTTTGTTTCAGTAAAATGTATCAGGTTCATCTTAGTTTTTGATAGTGCATAATCCTGCTGGTATTTGAGAAATTATTTATAAATATAAACCTAGTTTTTGCTAAATTGAATAAAAATGGTTCATGTTTTCTAATTACTTCCAATGTAATCATTGTTTGACTGTATTAAGTATTGAAAGTTCAGGCACAAATATTATAAAATAATGCACTATAATAATCTGCTCTCTATTTTGTTTAAGATTATCTCTCCACTCAGGTTGTGAAGGCAGGAAGACCACCTTCAGCTACATAGTGAGTCATGGCCAAACCTTGTTTTTGGTAACTAACTATATCTCTTTTAAAAGGAACAAAAAAAAAAGAGCAAAGGACATCAAAAATTTAGAAAGCTATAAAATAAAAATATAATGAATTTCACAAACAGGAAGCAGTGGACAGAAGAATATGTTTCATTTTGTGTGTGCATGTATATCCTAATGAAATCCATTAATTTATACAATGAATTTGTGTTAATAAAATACTACTATAAAATTATATCCATATTTTATAGCTATTCCACTTATAATTGCTGCTACATATATCCTTTTGTCCTCCAGCAAATCAATGAATACATTTTCCCCATTTTTTCCAAGGAAAAAAGTGCCAATTTTTTTAAACATTGTGAAATATAAAATCAGAGAAACTTTGATCTACTATTAAGTTTAAGATTATTCAGATTGCCTATCTCTTCTTTGTTTCAAAATATTCCAGTATTGAGAATCTAATTGAGTGGAGGTATTTCTCATCAACTCAGTCAGTGTAAAATGATGGCATTACTTGCCATTGGTATAAAGCCTATTAAAGTTAATGGAATAAAGAATTATACCACTGAACTGGAAGTGATTGGGATGGTTCCAATAGAAGCAAATGGGGAGAACGGGCAGGGAAGGTTACTTTTCCCTCACGTTTCTTACCTTGTAGCTTTTATGTTGGGTTGAAGTAGGAGATAGGGAGACACTAATATCTACCTAAAAGTGGGCATTAGACTGCTTGTGTGTTTATGGGTTGTGTAGCTTCTAGTAGTCATGGGTATTCAGTGAGGTTATTGTATAAACTCACTGCACACATTAACTTTTCTTTTATAATATTGTATCCACATCACTTTGTGTCTTCTCTTGCTCTTTATTTCTTGCTTATTTTGTCATCAAGTAACAGGAGAATAGGTTTGTCCTGGTCATGGTATTTAATTTAATAATAGCTAAACCTATGTCATATAATGACAGCAATACTTTGTCTCAATCAACATTGTAGATATTTTTTCTTATTTAGAGATAGAATAAGACTGTTTCTTAAATCTGAAAGCAAACAGGCAACAAAATAAGAGGTGTATATGGGTATTTTACTTTCATGTATTTGTGACTGTTTGTCTGGTACCCACAGAGGAAAGGAAATGGCACTGAATTCCATGGATGGAACTGAGTCACAGATGGCTTTGAGTGATCACTTGGGTGCTGAGGTGAACCTGGGTCCTATGAAATATGAGCCTGCTCCCCATCCTTGTCTCATCTCTCTAACTCCCAGAATATAATTCATCAGATCTGTCCATGTCAAACATTGCTTTACTCTTCTCTAAATATTTAATTAATTAAATATTTGAATGTAAAATTTAAATTTTAACTACTTTTTCTTTTAACATTTGAGCATAAGACACTTTGTAAGTACTGAATTTTCTTAGGAACCATTTACTTGAGAAAAGTCAATTGTAAAAATTGACCCTGTACATATATGTTATTCATAGTTTTTCATAGAAATGAAACAAACATAATATAGCTAATAAGGCTGATGGATCTATATTCTAAGGGACAGGAACATGTAGGTTGGATGTGAAGATCCCCAGATCTACAATAGACAGCTGGTGCAAATCTGGAAAACTTTACCATACATTTCTAATCTGAGACCTTGAGGAAGGAAGAACAAGAATGTCCTAACTTGAGAAGTTTGACAAACAGGTAAAATTACTTCTTTTCCTTTTTATATAATGTGGGCTTATGATAGCTGGTGTCTGGCTTCTTTCATTTAACATGATTATGTCCAATACCATCTATTCTGCTGCATGTGACGTATATCAATTTCAATCTACTTTAATGAGACTCACGAATAATTGGGAGACCCATTTGTGAGGTGACATCCTTAGGACACAATCACAAAAACAGTTCATTAATTATATATTAGCGAAGATGCTAATATCAGTTGCTGATAAGTCAGTTAAGATTGAGAAGAAATCAATGAGTCCAAAACAATCAAATGCAGTAAATATGCTTGTATTTTGTCAGAGACACGTTTTAGAAAATCAGTATCATTTTTTCTTCCACTTCCCTCCAGGAATCAGTTGTTGTAGCTGTTGTAGCTGAAGCAGACAGAAGTCTAAACTACATTAAATATACAAGTCTAGGCTTCCAAATGGATTTGTAGGCTTGAACCAATTTTAATACCTAAGAGAGCAAGGCTCTCTTGAAAGAATAATTTGCTAAACATCCAAAACTGTATGTTTTAAATTGTTTTTAAAAACATAAAAACATTTAAAAAATTCATCCTAACACATGCTAAAATTCCTTAGGTTTTCTTATTTGGGGGGCACAAGATTCCCCAAAATGTGAAGAGCCCTTAACTTACACTTCACTGGCACCACCTTTTGTGTATGATGGTGGTTGCATTGCTAACAATCTCTATTTAATATATAACATCTTCAAGCCAGAAGAACCTAAAGAATTGGAGATAAGAAGCAAAGATCAGACTGCAGTGATGAATTGCTCATTGGTAACAGTGCTTACTGTTCTTGGAGAGGACCTCAGTTCAATTTTACTATCCATGTCAGAGGCTCACAGTCATCTGCGACTCTGGTCCAAAGCATCTGAGGCCTCTGGCCTCCAGGCTTCCAGAAGCACCAGCACACACATGCACATAGTCACACACAGAAACATCCATCTACACAAAATTAAAAATAATACAATATTCATAAAGAATAATAAAAAGAACCAAATGTCTCCCTATACTATTAGCAGGCATACTTGCATACATGATGTCTCTCCTTTATCTTTTGGTTAATCGGGAAACTTAATTATGAGTAAGATAGTATCACATAATGGATAATTCTAGGTAATATACAGTTTTATAAATGATTCATTTTTCTTCATTGAAGCTGTCCAAAGATAGCCTTTCCCACAACAATAGTTCACAATTCATGTGCAACCAAAGTGAAGTATGCTTATCCCAAAGTGAGTATGTTTGTCCCAACTACACCTTCAATATATGAAGAAAGAGTCAAAGAATGAGTTCAGGGGCTACTGTAATTACTATGAGATGGTCTTAATCTAGTTTTATCAGCCACCTGCCTGTTATAATGCTCTATTATATTATCAAAATTTAAAAATTTCTTAAAATAACATTAAAAGCTTATATTTGATTTGTGTGTGTGTGTGTGTGTGTGTGTGTGTGTGTGTGTGTGTGTGTGTGTGAATGCATGTCATGACAAGAATGTGGATGTCACAAAATGACTTGCAGAAGCAGTGTTGTCCTTCTCCCTTGTGGGCTCTAGGTACCTAATTTGTGTGATCAGATTTTCACATAATTTAGTTCATAATGATGGTACATAGTAGGATGAAATGACATTGTGTTCCATCTGGAATTATTGTCCGCTCAGGGTCATTGTCCATTCATAAACGGGAAAAGTTCTCTTTCATTCAAATACGTAATTATTCTTATACAAAGTTTCATGTGTTTTGATAAAGAGCTGGGAAACGATTTATAACATTCAGTTTTGGTTATTTAGCCAATTACTCTCTCAAGAAAGCCTTGCTCTCTTAAGTATTAAAATTGGTTCAAGCCTAGAAATCCATTTGGAAGCCTAGACTTGTATATTTAGTGTAGTTTAGACTTCTGTCTGCTTCAGCTCCAACATCTCTGCTCTGATCCCTGGAGGAAAGTGGAAATAAGTAAGGCCAGTACTGTAGGACTGCATAACTGAACATAACCCACTGCTGTTCAATGGCTCTGCCTTCTACTGTAGCAAAATGAGGCCTGATGTTGTTGGTTGAGTTCCACCAAGCAACTAGTTACTCACACTCCATTTTTACTGCACAACTCAATTACATGTTATATAATATATATGCATATCAGGATATAGGAACATTTCCCATGGAAAAATTTCCTTTTCCAATTATTTAATGTAAACAGATATAAAATAGAATAGGATGTTGAAGAATTACTTATATATGTGACCTCAAAGGGGTTTATTTTGTGTGTGTGTATGGTTCTTTAAGAAATAAAAAAATAAACTGAATTAGGGGGAGGGGTCAGATTCTGTAGTTAAAGGTCAGTTGAGAAGTACCATTCATATACTTCATATTTTCTAATCAGGAATAAAGGCCCTGGTTTGTGGTTGACTGAAGATTTCATATCACTAGGAGAGGCCTTATGCAGCTTTATGTTGGGAAATGCATCTGGTAACCTAAGGCTAGCTATTATAAATCATAAGGAAAGTCAGGTTTATTGAATATCAGATTTCCATTAAATCACATTCATACACAAAGAGACAGTTCAAATTGTAATTGAAGTTGTCAGCTTTCATTCATCTTACAAAGGATTATTTCCATTGTACATTACTCATTCCTTTGTACTTGTAGTCAATTTATCTGAGTCTCCATGCTATAAGAAGATAAAAAAAAAAGACAGATTGAAGTTTCTCCATTATTGATAACAAAATAGTAGTGATTTTTGATCATAAAAAAGAAAATACTCATGCTTATTTCAAACTATATAAAGCATCAGGCCATATCGTTACCAGTAAACCCTATAAAAGAAAAAAAATGTATGCATTAAAAAAGAACATTCTATCACTCAAGGTATAGTCTCAAGATAAATTAGAGTTGGCTGAGAATTTCTAGCTAGACATCAGAGTTCACATCAGAAATCATATTTGGGTGGCAAAGACAGTAAACTGACATCACTCCAATGAGTCCCAGGTCAACAGGGTCTATGTAGTGAGATCCTATGGTTAACATATATGAAAATTATTAAATTGTTCTAATAATCACTAATATTTCATATCAAATTTTATTCTAATCTTTGAGGTTTCTTATGAAGTACATATTTTGCCAATTTAAAAATTCTTAGAAGGCAAGGTTATAAATGTCTGAATAAATGATTCTAAAAATCAGTTGAACTTCCATCTCTTAACATCACAGATACTCTTGTAGAAGTCAGACATAAATATGTAGTAATCCACTTAATTCCCTTTATTTTACTTTTGTTGTCCATCTTTACAATTATAGAGGATTACTATTCACTTTTCACATATATGTATTCAAGTAAATGTAAATATTTAACATTTGGAAGTCTCAAACTTCCTGTGCTATTCAGTTTACATACTTTCTGACACACAGAATTTTGATCATGAGTGTAAACTTAGCATGGATTTCTGTGTCGATATTCTGTATCCCTGAATCACACTTATGTTCTCTGTCTTCTACAGTTTGTCATTTATTCATTCATCTACTCATTTTCCCCAAGTCAATTCATTTGTTTATACATTTCCTAAATGTTTGACAATCTTCACTATGTAGCAGGGACTAATGGTGAGCTCTGAGTTTTCAGTTTACTTATTGATAGTTGCTGTGTTAGTGGTTTATCTCTAGCCATGGGGACACGAGTCAAATGGTCATGAGGCACACAAAACAGAAATTTATCCTCTATCAATGTAAAAGCGTGTCTACAATGTATGGGACTCTTCATTTGGGGAACAAACAATAGTAGTTAATTTTGGTCCACAGTATTTAAGAATTTTTACATTGCTTTTCATGCTATACTACTTAATTCTTTTGAAATTTATAAACATTTTTTATAATTTTTATTTAAAATTTTTTCTTTTCTTTTATGTACCAATCCCTGTTAACCTTCCCTCCTCTTCTCCTGTTCCTACCTACCTACTCCCATTCCACTCCCATCCCCTCCTCATAGAGGGTAAGTTCTCCCGCGGGTAGTCAGCACAGACTGGCATACCAAGTTGGGGCCACACTAGCCCCTCTTGTCTGCATCAAGGCTGAGTCAGGCATCGCACCATAGGAAATGGGCTCTAAAAAGCTGTTCATGTACCTGGGATAAGTTCTGGTCCCATTGCCAGAAGACCCACAAAAACATGAAGCCACTCAATTTTCACCCACATTCAGAGGATCTAGTTTGGTCCTATTCAGGATCCTCGGCTGTCATTCCAGAGTCCATGAGCTCCCACCAGCTTGGGTCAGCTATTTCTGTGATTTATTCAATCATGATTCTGACCCCCTTTGCTCTTATAATTCTTTCTCCCTCTCTTCAGCTGAACTTCAGGATCTTAGCCAAGAGCTTGGCTGGGCATCTCTGCATCTGCTTCTATCAGTCACAGAATATAGGTTCTATGATGACAATTAGAGTAGACACCAATCTGAGTGCAGGGGAAGGCTAGTTTAAGCACCCTCTCCACCATTGCTATGAGTCTTAGTTGGAGACAATCTTGTGAGTTTTAGTGTTTTCCCTAGCTGCAGATCTTTCCCCAATCACCTTAATGGTACACTCTGTCAAGGAATCTCTTCCATTGCTCTCCCTCCCTGTCTCTCTCCCATGTTCCCACATGTTCCCACCTCCCTTCCATCCCTCCCCTCAATTTCCTCCTCCCAGTTTACCTGGAAGATCTTAACCTTTCCCCTTCTGGTGTAATCTGTATGTGTCCCGCTTAGTATCCTCTTCTTTACCTAGCTTCTCTGGGATTATGGATTGTAGCCTGGTTGTCCTTTCCTTTGTCTCTAATATGCACTTATGAGTGAGTACATGCCATGTTTGTCTTTCTGGGTCTGGGTTACCTCACTCAGGATGATTTTTTTCTACTTCCATCCATTTGCCTAAAAATTTCATGATGACACTGATTTTCCTTCTGAGTAGTACTCCATTGTGTACATATACCACATTTTCTTTATCCATTCTTCAGTTGAAGGGCATCTAGATTGTTTCCAGTTCTGGCTATTATGAATAATGCTGCTATGAATATAGTTGAGCAAATGTCCTTATAGTATGGTTGAGCATCTTTTGAGTACATGCCCAGGAGTAGTATTGCTGGTCTTGAGGTAGGTTGATTCCCAATTTTCTGAAATACTGTAAAACTGATTTCCAGAGTAGCTGTACAAGATTGCATTCCCACAAGCATTGGAGGAGTGTTCTCCTTTTACCATATCCTCTCCAACGTAAGTTGTCATCTGTGTTTTGTATCTTAGCCATTCTGACAGGTACAAGATGGTATCTCAAAGTCATTTTAATTTGCAATTCCCTGATGGCTAAGGATGTTGAACATTTCCTTAAATGCCTTTCAGCCATTTGATATTCTTCCACTGAGAATTATCTGTTCAACTTGATAAACCATTTTTAATTGGATTATTTGATATTTTGCTGTCTAGTTTCTTAAATTCTTTAAATATTTTGGAGATCAGCTCTCTATCAGATGTGGGGTTGGTAAAAATCTTTTCCATTCTGCAGGATGCCTTGGTGAGAAACTCAAAGCAATTTCACTAATATCAGGAACGTGACAAGGCTGTCCACTCTCTCCATATCTATTCAATATATTACATGAAGTTCTAGCTAGAACAATAAGAAAACAAAAGGAGATCAAGGGGATACAAATTAGAAAGGAAGAAGTCATACTTTCCCTATTTGCAGATGATATGATAGTATACATAAGTTATCCCAAAAATTCTATCAAGGAACTCCTACAGCTGATAAACACCTTCAGTAATGTGGCAGGATACAAGATTAACTAAAAAAAAAAAAAATCAGTAGCCCTCCTATATACAAATGATAATTGGGCTGAGAAAGAAATTAGAAAAACATCACCCTTTACAATAGCTACAAATAACATAAACCATCTTGGGGTAACTCTAACTCAGCAAGTGAAAGACCTATATGAAAAAAACTTTAAGTCTTTGAAGAAAGCAATTGAAGGAGATATCAGAAATTTGAAAGATCTCCCATGTTCTTAGATAGATAGGATCAACATAATAAAAATGGGAATCCTAACAAAAGCAATCTACAGATTCAATGCAATAACCATCAAAATCACAATGCAATTCTCCACAGACTTGACATAACAATACTCAACTTCATACTAAAAAACAAAACAAAACAAAACAAAACAACAACAACAAAAAAAACTCAGCATAGCCCAAACAATCCTATACAATGAAAGAACTTATGTAGGCATCACCAACTCTAACTTCAAGCTCTATTATAGAGCTATAATAATAAAAAACAGCTTACATGTATGTAAGTAGGCCATATGTATAGAGTGCCCATGTAGGCCAGGAAGGAATGCAGATCCCCAGGAACTAGATTACAATTGGTTATGAGCTTCCACACTGGTGCTAGGAAGTGAGCCCAAGTCTCTAGAAGAGCATTTACTGTTTGACAGCTGGGACATCTACTCAGGCCCCTTCGTGAACTTTTAAATTATAATGGGAAGAACCAATATTTGTTACCAGAGAACCAGGTAGAAGCTATGAAAACAGAAGCTTAAGGAAGTACAGAAAGAATGAGGCTTAATCCTGCTAAGAAAAATGAACTTGAAAATCTTCCTTAGAAGAAATAACATTATATGCACTTTTCCAAACATAGATGTTTTATTTCTGAAAAGAGCACTGGAAAAAAAAAAAACAAGTACTTAAGCAAGTAGAGGGAATGTGTTTTAAGAAATGGTGGCCCATTTAAAGACTTGGAAGAATATCATCTTCTCTGTGCATGTGTCCTCAGACATTTTATGCCTGGCCTCACCTGTAAATCAAATCTCTCTTAATTTGTAACAATTATTCTTACTTGTATGCCTATATTGTAAAACAATTCCTATCACAGTGAAAGTATTCATCTTTAAAAACTAAGTTTAACAAGTGGTATCAAGTTATTTTGAAGGTCAATATAACAGAGTAGATTTTATGATCTAATATACACAATTTGGTGATCAATCATAAGTATCTACCACTTTAGACTGTTGTGTATTTATTTATATTTTCTAAATCCCAGAGAACTACTATGTCCATATGTAAGTCATGCAATCAAGCAGCCTATAATAAAAGTTTTTTTCCCAAGTTTGAAAGACATTTCAGAAGAAAGAAGAAAGACAAGACTGAGCAGCTACTTGAAGACTGTCACCTGATCCACTGCTGTTGGAATATGGGATCGGTGTGGGATGCAGTTAGACATCTGGAAAGAAAAGTGAGAGCAGATTGTGAAGGGAAAATTTTGGCAGTCAGTCTCACATGCTCCATAGCTGCAATCTGAGTGAATTAAAATGTGTATTTAGAAACCTGTCAGGACAGCTAACTTGAAATATGTATTTGAAATAGTGTGAAAATAAAGTTAGGGTTGTATTTACCCATCTTTCAAGGTAACAACTTTAGGTAGGTGCACGAAAGAAATATATACAACTTTTCTGTTATATAGTTTTTGCAGATTTGGCAAAAATGAATATATTAAAATTGTGAATGCGGCACAAAGACTGATTCTGCCTTAAATAAAATTCATACTTAAGAAAAGACAAAAACATATTATGAGTACTGTTCTTGCAATGCCAAATTCTGTAAGAAAATTATTAATTAAATGAGAATAATGAAAATAGTATTGATCAGAAATGATAGTGGTACACACAGTATTTGATTTCAAAACAAAATAGTTGAAAAGAAACGAAATCCCAAGGATCTAAAAAGTCTATGATTATTTATACTTTTTTTTATAATGTCTTCCATTTAAATTTATTCTTACTTTCAGTTTTTATTTATTTTTTTAAATTTATACTTTTTCTTTTTTATACTATTATTATTATTATTATTATTATTATTATTACTACTACTATTATTATTATGTGTTTTAATTTTACACATCAGCCATGGATTCTCCTGTCCTCCCCTCTCCTGTCCCCACCCTCACCTTCCCCCTAGTCCCTCCCCTCCATTCCCATCTCCTCCAGGGCCTAGACTCCCCTGGGGATTCAATTCAACCTGGTAGATTCAGTACAGGCAGGTCCAGTCCCCGCCTTCCAGGCTGAGCATGTGTCCCTGTGTAAGCCCAAGGTTCCAAACAGCCAGCTCATGCACTAAGGACAGGTCCCGGTCCCACAGCCTGGGTGCCTCCCAAACAGTTCAAGCTATTCAATTGTCTCACTTATGCAGAGTGCCTGATCGAGCTGGGGGGCTCCACATGAGAATAGGAATAGGCAGAGTGCTGGAGAGATCCCCTTAAATCCACAATGATACATTCTCTGTAGACTGCTGGCAATGGTTGAAAGAAAGCCTGAGCTGACCTAGTCCTGTGATCAGAGGGCTAAACACCCTAACTGTCATGCTGGAACTCTTGTCCAATAACTGATGGAAGTGGATGCAGAGATCCTCAGCCAGGCCCCAGGTGGAGCTCCAGGTGTCCAACTGTTGAGAAAGAGGAGGGATTGTAAGAGCGTGAATTGTTGAGACCAAGATTGCAAAAAGCACAGGGACAAATAGCCAAACAAATGGAAGCACATGGATTAGTTACACTCTTATGGGGCAAGCATACATTTTCTTTTTGGTTTTGATTTTTACACTTTCAAAATTTTTTGAGATTGTGATATAACTACAACACTCCTCTCTTCCTTTCCCTCTCTCCAAATCTCCAATATACTCCTCATTGCTTTCTTTCAAGTTCACACCTTCTTTTTTTAAGCTACTATTGCATGCATATATGTACATGTATATACAGAAGTATTCCTAACTGTAAACTAGCGTAGTCTGAATAGTGTCACTTACTTGTGTTTTTAGAGCCGACCATTCGGTTAGGCACAGCCAGTTGGAGTGCTGCACCCTGGGGAGGACCATTCCTCCCACTTGCACCATTTGCCTGTCATTCTTCATGTAGGGTTGATGCTTCTCTGAGTCCACTTTGCCGTGGCTATTGGTGTCACTCATGTTCAGCTCAGTTCATGCAGTCCTGTCGCTGCAACCATACGGACATGGCTTTTGGAATTAGTGAGGGAAGAATTGGAAAATCGTTTGAACAGTTAATCTCAGAAATTCATAAAAGTGTTGGCATCACTCTTATAAATCTTATTTGTTAAAAGACAAAGCAGGTTTATCTAGCATTATTGCAGCCACTACTGCTATTGTTGTTGTTGTTATTGTTACATTCTCCGTGTGACCCTTGCACACAGAGTCCTTTTCTTGCGTGGCAAACATTTTTATGAAAAGCCACACACCCATCTCTGAAACAGACTTAAAATCTTTCATGAAAAGTTATAAGTATATGTTGAAAAACTATTTTAATGAACCCTGTAATTATGACAAATAAGTTTGATAACTTAATTAAATTCTTAAAATAAGTTAATTTAGACTTGATTATATCTATATAAATATGTAAATAAAATATTTACTGTTACATTAATGTACTAATGTTCAGAGTTAGATTCAGATTTCCCCCCACATTTTAAATAATCTGCATTTAGAAAATACTGGACATAAACCCAAAATTTCTGGTTTGCTGTAGTTAGAGTTTTCCTGCCTGGCCCAGTCAGGACAAATCTCTCTTACCCGCCAGTCCCACAGTCACTCAGACCCAACCAAGAAAGCACACAAAAACTTATATTGTTTACAAACTGTATGGCCGAGGCAGGCTGCTTGTTATCTACCTTTTCTATCTTAAATTAACCCATTTCTGTTAGTCTATACTTTGCCACATGGCTTGTGGCTTACCAGTGTCTTTACATGTTGCTTTTCATGGCGGCGGCTGGCGGTGTCCCTCTCCAGTCTTCTACTTTCCAGAATTCTCGTCTCTCTTGTCCCACCTATACTTCCTGCCTGGCCACTGGCCAATCAGAACTTTATTTACACAGAGCAATATCCACAGCAGTTTGCAAAAATATATTATGTGAGAGATAGACTCAAATGCCCCAATGTTTTAAAAAATAGGTAGTGATAAAATGACTTCTAATAATATTCTGCTGTACTTATACATCAGTGCCTTATTCAGCCATCATCAGAGAAGCTTCCTTCTGTGGTAAATGGGAACAGATTCAGAGACCTACTGCCAGACACTGAGGACTGAGAGAGACAGACCTTGAATCACACAGCTCAAAATGGGATGTCTCCACTATTCTGCTCCCTAAGAGATTAGGAAACCCCACTGAAGAGGAGAAGTAAAGATTGTGAGAGGCTGGGAATGGGGTGGAGGAAACCAGGAGAACAAGTCCCTCTGAACCAACTAAGCAAGGCTCATATTAACTCACAGAGCAAAGGTCTGCATGGCTCTGCACCAGGTCCTCTATGTAGATATAATGGCTTTCGGTTTACTAATTTTATGAAACTCCTGAGTGTGAATGAACGGGTCTCTTATTGTAGAGCCCTTTCTTGGACTTTTTTTTTTTTTTCTTCTGATGCTTTGTCTTGTCCAACATTGACATGGTGTTTTGTTTTATCTTATTATATTTTGCTTTATGTTTTCTTATTTTCTCTTAGAAGTCTGATTTTTCTAATGACGGAAAGATTGTGGATCCCAAAGCAGGAAGAGTTGGGGAGTAACTGGGGGGAGTAAAGGAGGGAAACTAATCAGGATATACATATATATATATATATATATATATATATATATATATATATATATGAGAAAATAATCTATTTTTAATAAAAGAGGAAAAAGAATTGGAAACACAACACAAAACAGTCTCTTCTGTTGCATTTGTTTTGAGAGACAGTTTTGTACTGGATTTACTGTGTAGACAGAGTTGGTTTTGAACTGTGCTAATCCTCTGACCCAGTCTCCCCTGGGCTCAGAACAAAGCTATGAGCAGCCAAGTCTAACTAATTTATACACTGTAATTCTACTGTGATTTCTTTACTTGTAGTGAATGAAATATTTTAAATAGCCAGAATTGAAAATTAATTAGAAAAATAAGATTAGTGATATAACAGAAAAAAAAAAAAGATTTAGGCAGGTATACACTGAAGACAGTGTTAAGTTATAAAACTTTCATATTTTTCAACCAGTTAGAGTATGCTGGATAATTAAATATGCATTTTAAAAGTAACAGAGTTTTCCTTAAATAAATTTGAGATGTTTTGCAATTCTATTCCTTGTTGAAATAAAAGGGAATTGTTTCCAGTAACAACCCTGCCCCAAATCAATACAAGAATCTTCTCAGTGTTCATCAAGAAAATACAGTTAATGATAATGGTAATAAATGAAGGGAAGTAATAATAAGTTCTCCTTGGAAAAGGACAGTTTGTTAGTGAAATATACTGGATAAGAATCTAGGTTTCTCATAGAGGGGAAACATCAGCCTTGCACATGCCATACCTTCTATGGTACAACACAGAATATTGAAAGTGTTATTGATTATTCTTTTGGAATGTGCACAGAAAAACAATCTAAATAAATATAATCAGTTCAGAATGGGTACAAATATTGAAATTAAATTCATCATGTTCTATTCTCTATTAGAAAGTAATGTTGTAAATCATAGGATGATATTGATAGTTAATGCACAAAAGACAATCCAGATGACATATTTAATTTTTCTGAGTGTAATTATGTCTATGTATGATAGTTTGAATGATGCATTCATATATATGTGTCTCTATACATACATAATATATTATAGTTTACATTGTATAATACATAATATATTGTATATAGTAATATAATATATTATATATATAACTATATAATTCAACTGATAGGTGTTGATTTTCTTCTTCTACCTTGTGGATATATATATATATATGCATAATATTTCTATGTATTATACATTATTATAATGTATTATATTAAATATATTTATGTTATATATAAATATATACATTTCATTATAAATTTAGAAAATAAATAGATTTTTTTCTTGTTTTGTTATTTTTTTTTTTGTGTGACAGGGTTTCTTTGTGTAGTTTTGGTGCCTCTCCTGGATCTAGCTCTGTAGAGCAGGCTGGCCTGGAACTCACAGAAATCTACCTGGCTCTGCCTTTCAAGTGCTGGAATTAAAGGTTTGCACCACCACTGCCCAGCAATAAATAGATTATTATTTTTTCAATAACACAGGGGCATAAATGCAGAAGACATAGACATTGATTTTTATAAAATTTAAAATTTGCTTTAAGTTTACTGTTATTATTAAACAGAAAACATCAGGCTTATTTTAGTAGAATTAAAGCCCATTTACATGTATCCTCTTGTTATCATTTTACATTCACATGCGGGAAATTTGAGATATTATTATGAAGTAAAAGTAAGCTTATTTTTAAAGTATGATGAAATTCAAATGGTATTTGGTGCTAGAAACCAAATAAAATTATTTCTGTAATTAATATTAATCCTGCTTACTCTTTATTGTACTGTGTGGCTTTATCTTGACATTATAAACAACGCTTTTCCCATGGCAACTTTAATTTAATGTAAGTTGTACTTATCTCAGATATGAGTCAAAAGAGTTTTCTTTAAAATATTATATCTTAACAATGCTTTCAGTTAATGTGCTTGTTCTATCTGAGACAGGTGTTCTTATCTGGAGTTAGCACTGAATTCAGGAAAGTAGAATCATACTTAAAAATTACTTTAGTTCACGTGATTAGTCTTCAAATTCAGGATGGATCCAATTCCCCTTGCTCATAAAGACATAAAAGAATGGTCAAAGGACACATTCACACTGCTTATCTTCACAAAAAAGAATGAAGCGTTTGAAGGTATTTGGATTAATCAGTTTGAAGGAAAATAAATTTGCTAAAAGAAACCAGTATATTGTCTTGTGAATATTTCAGTAACATAACATATGAACTTAATTATAGAAAAGTTAGTGGTTTGAAAGATACATTTCAAGAACCTAACAGTAAATGATAAGGGAAGACCCTTACTATTAAAATACCCAGACTCAGCTTTTCTCTCTAAGTAAATCAATTTCAGATGTGCTCTACTGTAGATGTAACCAGCTTGTTAAATAAGAAACACAGAACCAATTGCAAAGTTAAAAACTACGAGCTCAGAGCAAGAGCGGAAAACCTTACCCTTCACTGCTTCTGCTGTCCTTCCTCTCCGCGAGAAAGGTTCTCTAGGACACTCCCTCACCACATTATTCTTTACCCAATCATCACCTGTTTTCCATTAGGTTGCCCTAATCAGGTCAGTTGGCTACCGTGTCCTTGCCATTGAGGATGTTGAGAATCAATGAGGAAGGAAAAATATTTGAGGATCATCGGGACATGAGGATTCCAAATTCAAAAGAGGCTACCCAGAACTATGACATTCAGGCTTTGCTCCTAGTAAACTCTAAGTTCTAAGTTTCTGAATTTTGAGAGTCAAACAATTTGCAACTCCTATTACTTCACTGAGTAAAAATGAGTGGAGTGTATATTTTACAGATGGAACTGAACCCTTGCATTCAAAGCATAATTTTAGTGTCTCATCCTCTTCATGCTGACAGTCAAGGTAACTGAGTTCTTCTCCGGTTTCATGTTTTATTAAAAACAAGACAGTATAGTATTTAGAAAATCATGAGACTTTTTTAATTCAGTAAAAAAAAAAAAAAGAATACTGAAGGAAAAATATAAATAATAAATGTATATTTGGGATCACCAATAGAAGACATTGATTGATCTTTCAATGAGGATGTTCCAATAAGATGATGAGATAACAGATAAAATTACGTTGAGTAAGGAAAAGATGGGAGACAAAGGAATATATACAGTTTTCATGAAGTCCTTCAAGAATCCAGGTGATAAAACTAAAATCAGGCAACAACTATTTTACACACACACACACACACACACACACACTCACACTCACACACACACATACACACTTGTATGTGTGCATATCTATCTATACACACACACACACACACATATATATGTATATATGTAAACATTAATGATATGTATTTTTTCATCTACTTTCTCTTCCTCTGTCTGAGATACTTAAGTCATTTGGACACATAAATAAAATAAGAAAAACATGCCAAAAATTTCGTTGTATTATTTTTAGATATACTATGTGGTGGAACATATTACTGTAAAATCCAAATATTTATGGCTATTCCAAAATTCATCTTTGTGTCATTTCATATTCACAGAAACCAAGATATTAAGCCTGGCGGTGGTGGTGCATGCCTTTAAACCCAACACTCAGGAGGCAGAGCCAGGTGGATCTCTGTGAGTTCGAGGCCAGGCTGGGCTACAGAGTGAGTTCGAGGAAAGGTGCCAAAGCTACACAGAGAAACCCTATCTTGAAAAACAAACAACAAACCAAAAAAAAAAAAAAAAAAGATATAAGCACACTTATACACAAGGACTACAAGGTAGGTGGAAATCCTAACATCGAAGTTAAAGTGTGAGTCATCAAATAGAATTAATACCAAAAGATAAGATCTCACTGAATGGAAACACTGGATATGAGGTCATCCATGCCATTTACAAAAAGGACAAACAAAACCTCTTTATTAGTATTTCAGCTGACCTGAACCATTGCAGATTAAGCAAAACAATGAGTCAGTGATAGAGAGGGGTTTGTGCAAGCAATCTTTCTTTTGCATTGTTTGAGAAAGTAGGGGGAGAGGCTTGGACCTGCTTCAAATGAATGTACCAGGATTTGCTGACTCTCCATGGGAGGCCTTGCATTGCAAGAAGTGGGAATGCCGGGTGTGTTGGGGAGAAAGGCTGGCGGGGGCGGAAGGAGGGAGTAGAGGCTGATCTGTGGTTGGTATGTAAGATGAATAGAAGATTTTTAGTAATAAATAAAAAAAAATGTTGTTTTCCACTACCTCTAACCACAATTTTAAATGATGTTTCCCTTGATGTGCATAGCCATTTGACATTGATCTCTATGAGATAAGTGGCAGTTAATTTCATTCAGGGAACTGTGGAGTCACAGATAGAATCATCACCTTGAGTAAATACCCTAGTCTAATAACAGGTCTGAAGGACTTTCACAGTTTTAGTGAGATGGAAAATAGAAGAAACACTTACCTTCTATCAAGGAAAAATAAGCCAAGTTAACACCATATATTGATCTTAGTCAAACTATTTGTGTTTATATACAGAGTTGAGTAATGTCTGACTCAAGACTTGAGACATAAAGTGAAGATAGATCAGAGAGGGCAAACTCTATATTATATTATACTTCCTCCTTTTATATCTGCAGGATGCATAAAGGGTCAGTATTCAACTATCATCATTCTTTATGTATCTTGAGGAAGTACAAAGGATCCAGGCTTTTAGAAAATGTTCTATTTATGTTTCCTAAAGGCATTTTTAAAGTCTTTCAGTCCTTGCCTTCTGTGGATGATGCTTTCTTCTACATATGGTCCCTTAATAGCTACCTGACCTATGTGGTTATTCTAACTGAAACACATATATGTCAACTTTTAAAAGGTGACAACCATTTACTATAAAAATGTGCAGTATTTCCATTTTGATTCTACTTTTCTGACATTCTGCCAGTGGCTTGTAGTCAGAAAATAGGTATAGCTCTCAGCTATACCTTCAATGAACATAAGAAATAATAGATTTATGATTTTCAAGTTCCAATGGGATTTATTTAACAAGTATGAAAATTAAATTTTCAAAACTAACTCTAGTTTGAGGACAAAACTTAAATATAACATGATCTTTTCTAAAATAAGTATTTACTTCTGGTAGTACAGCTTGATTGTTGAACTTAGGAGCAAAGATAATACAGAACTTGAAAGCCAAATCTTGAGAAAGGATTCACCAGAGACCAACCCTGACCTTCAGCCTTCAATTTGTTCAAGAGACAAAATTTGCCTTTTAAGTATTCCGTCTGTAGAATATGATCATGGGAACCGTAGAAACTATATTAAAATATAGAATATATTTTTTTTCCCAGAGATAAGGATCGAAACTAGGACCTTGTGCTTGCTAGGCAAGCTCTCTACCACTGAGCTAAATCCTCAAACCTTAGAAAATATTTTATTAAATTATTTATGGTAGCCATGTAAGCCATGTACATACTTTATAAGCACAGATTAAAAATATAGATTCATATTTTCCCTACTAACCTGGAAAGCTAATATGACCAATATTTTCAAATCATTTCATAAATATCTCATTTAAAAATAGCTCTTTTTAATTGAGGTCTTTCTACTTTGAGAATCAAATATTTTAAATGTTTCTTAATCAAGTAAAATATTAACTCAAATACCTGGCATATCTCATTGATCATAGGCTTGCTGTTCTCAAATTATTATTTTGGAGGTCTTTCTCTGCAAAGCCACTAAAATTAGAAGAGGCAAATCTGTGAAATGAGACTATCCTTATCTAAGTAGTAACAGCAGAGAAACTTCCATCCATAGCTGATGTAATCATGGAAAAAGATGGAAATGTACAGCAATCCTCATGTAAGTTATTGTGAGCAAGAGATACATTGATCTCTCATTGGTGTTTCAGTTTTTATTTGAGAGATCTTTAATGCAGTAGGGATCTTCAATTCTGTGACTATTTTTACACAAGCGCAAAAATCATAATAAAATTGTGTCTTAGCTAAGGAAAATATTTTCAGAATAAATATTTTCAAAGCAATAGTTACAATTGTTCTTTCTATTTTAGGTCTCAATATAAAATTCATGACTTTTCAGAAGGTCAAATGTATTTTAACACATTAAAATTAATTGAATGTACATGTTTGATTAAATCCAATGGCACAGCCTTGGGCCACCCATCTCTACAATGACCATTCTAGTAACAGCAGGTATTACACACTTAGTCCTCTAATGTTTTTTGAAGTATGACCTCACTGTAGCCTTCTATGGAATCTGAAATAGAAACACTCTTGCCCAAGGCCTCTAAAGTAGCAACATATTCCCTCCACAGTGCATGTGCTATTATTCATTATTGAATGATTGTTAATATAAGTCATTGTTTTCACCATTCAATCTCTTTCCTAATTTTAAAAGATGTTTAAATGCATAAAATTCTATCTCCAAATAATTAATGACAAAAAGAAAACTTGGGAAAACACCTTTATGCTTCTTTTTGAAATACTGACATAGTGTGACAAAAATGTCTTTTATCTTCTTATACTGGAAATTATGCCATTTTAGGCAGTTCTAAATGACAGCTCACATATATCTGACATGACATCTCTGTTTTCTGGAAACTGACTTTGGTCCTCACTTTTGTCAGAATTGTTTTCTGTTTAACTCTGTGTTTTCTATTTGTTTGATTTTTGCATATATATAATGTTTTGTATATATATAATTATATATACATTATATATAAAATGAAAGACATTATATATATTACAACCTGTTCTTGTCAGAATTCTGGATGCCAGAGCCCTCATTTTCAAGTTTGAGAAATGTCAACTATGTTATAGTTGACTCTCCATGAACTTTTGTGCTGATTTTAGTACAAGATGACAGCCCTTCTTTAGACATCATTAAAATACACCCTTGTTTATGTTTATATTGCACAGAATATTTCAGTAAAAAAAAATGCTAACAGTACACAGAAGTCATACAGATAGCAAAGAATAACATATGAAGAGATTATAATTCCCTTGGCTGAATTACATGTGCCAGGCTCTAGCTATTTATTCTCCAACCAATTTATTTATTAATTTTGAAGTTGCCTACCTTAACTACAGATTTCCTTGCTCAATCTGATAAGTGTCAGGGTTATAAACATGCAGCATCATTTTTTGCTTGTTTTAAGAGATTTGGCCAATACATAATCTTTATTTGGCAACTTGGGAATTTACCTTTAACACTTATTTGCATGTTAAAAATGTCATCTTCATACACTCTCTCACTCACACAGATAAATTTTGCAGAAATAAGAGGGTACAGCACATTCCAGCTACACTTCAGACTGCTCATCACATTAGTGCTTTAAGACAGCCTGATACTCCGCCTAGATCCACTGTAATGACAGTGTTTTGTTTCGTTTTTTAACATTTTTTTTAAGATTTATTTATTAGGTATACAATGTTCTGCCTGCATATATACTTGCAGTCCAGAAGAGGGCACCAGATCTCATTATAGATGGCTGTGAGCCACCATGTGGGTCCTGGGAATTGAACTCAGGACCTCTGGAAGAGCAGCCAGTGCTCTTAACCTCTGAGCCATCTATCCAGCCCATGACAGTGTTCTTAAAAGAGAAACACAAATATGTAATATGAGAATGAGAAGGATAACAGTGTGAGTGAAAAGAATCAGTTTGGAAGATGGATTAAAAGGAGCATAGGCCAAGGACCACAAAGCAGTCTGTAGAAGCAGGAAAGATCAGAGAGTATATGTCTACCTAGAGACTCCATAGGGTACATGGCTATCCAGACACTTATTTTTAACCCATTTGGTATTTCTGATATACAAATAATGTAGCTAGAGTTTGCCTCCCTGGCCCACAGTCAGGACAAATCTCTCTCACCTGCCAGGCCTATAGATGCTCAGAACCAACCAAGTAAACACATAGAAACTTACATTGTTTACAAACTGTATGACCATGGCAGGCTTCTTGTTATCTAGTTCTTCTATCTTAAATTAACCCATTTCTATTAATCTATACTTTGCCATGTGGCTCGTGGCTTACCAGTACCTTACATCTCGTATGTCCTGGCTATGGCTGGTTGATCTCTCCCCACACAGCCTTCCACTTCCCACAATTCTCCTCCTCCTTGTCCCACCTACCCTACCCTTCCTGCCTGGCTACTGGCCAATCAGCACTTTATTTATTTTAACTAATCAGAGCAACATATTTGATATACAGAACATCCCACAGCACAAACAATAAGAAAATAAATATGGGATGTTGAAAATCAATGATTGGCTAGCAACATATTAGAATATCAATTGAAAGGTAATATAAAGATGAAATATGTTTTTCTGGGAAATAACTATACTGTTCTCATAGAAGAAATTGGCAGTTAAATTAATGACACAGAAATAATGTTGAAGATGTCTTGAGAATGAAATCTGCAAGTGTTTTCATGAGGTAAAGAGAGATTAAAGTTTGAATTCCACCTCATAAGTAGACGTTTAAACACCGGAAAGACATGCTAGCAGTGGAATCCAGTGGAGGGGGAGAGATGATAGCTCAGTGGATAGCAGCTTACTATGTAAGCAAAAGACTAGAATCACAGCCACAGAATCTGGATAATCACCACATGGTCATGCGTAGCTGAAAGTTTTTTTGTGTCCTGCCTGGCCCTGCAGCTGCTCAGACCCAAATAAACATATAGGGGCTTATGTTATTTTCAAACTATATGGCCTAATGTCTCAGGCTTCTCTCTAGCTAGCTCTTATGTCTTAAAGGAACCCATATCTATAAATCTATACTTTGCCGTGCGGCTTGTGGCTTACTGGTACTTTACATCTTGCTTCTTCTGGAAGCGGCTAGCAGTGTCTTATGACTCAGCCTTTCTCCTTCCTTTCTCTCTCATTGGAATGTCCTGTCTAACCTTATTCTGCCTCACCATTGGCCAAACAGCTTTATTTATCAACCAATCAGAGCAACACACATTTAGAGCATATGGAATGACATTCCACAGCAATCATGGCAGCCCATCTGCAATTCTAGCACTAAGAAGGAAGACACAGGGAGTTCCTGGAGCAAGTTGACTAGCTTGACTATGTCCCAGTACTGTGTTACATTGAAAAACTATGTCAATAAACAAAATGGAAAGTGGTCAAGGAAAACTACTAATATCAAGTTCAGACCTCTACATTCATGCCATGCATTTACACAAACCTGCATACACATGTATATCCATATACATGAAAATATACATACAAACATCGCACATGTGCATATAAATTTAAAAGAAAAATAATAGAATCCACTTACTAACAGAAGGTATATCTGAAGTCTGAAAAGTGCTATGGTTTTAAAGAAAAACAGATAAATATGTAGAGAAAATAATTTGTTGGTTAAATTTACATTTACATGTCATTGTTGATGAAAGTGTTCAATTAATTATAAAAATGTTTAGATATATTTTATGAAATATTTTATCTAATAAAGACAACCTGCAAATAGAGTGAATCTGAAATGGACTTCAAAAACCCTGGATCCTCTTAAAATATCAATATAGTGCATCAGTGGGAGTGATTATACCAACTTCTGGCATTTTAAACTGTATAAAATCAGCCCTATTGGTTTCAGAATTTCTTATTCTGATCTGAAACTTAAAACATAAAAATTATGCCAAAATAATTGCTTGAAAGCATTGTTGTACTCTTTATGGAATTATGGAAGACCAATTATATTTAAAGTTAATTTGTAAATGATTGAATGAACAAATTAGAAGGGAAGTAATTGTTTCCCTTTGGAAAACAAGGCAATGTTCTTGAGGGATTTGGGGCAGGGCGATAATTTTGAATCATTCAGTGTTGAAATGATATTTAAATTTTTCAATTCACATTAAAAGAGATTGATAATGTATATGCTTATGTTTTCTTAAAATAACAAAACAGTTGAAACCATAGACTTGTAGATACACTTGTCTTTAGTTAATGCAGTAGTAGATTTTAATAGTTATGTATTACACCTAGTCAATTTAACTTTATTATATTGTCTTTACAATGGAATTCATAAACAAAATCCACATTATTCAGGGACATTAAGAATCATATGACTGTATTAGTGAATTAATTAGTCATAATTTCAGACATATAATAAATATTTACTACTGTTATTACATGAAAAAGAAATTTTTTAAATGTATAGTTTTTTATCTAATACCCATATGTCTAGAACATATATAAAATTGTTAACATTGTATTGTAACACTTAAATAGATTTAATTTTAATACAACTTACATATATTTTATATTATGATACATGATTTATAATGATTGAAAATGAATTGAGCTTGAAGCATGAGATTCTTTTGTAAGGAGAAGATTCCTGTTGTCAGTGATGTTAACTATGTCCTATACTGGAGTACAGCCTTTTAAAGTCCTTCCATCACCTCTGACTGAGGCTCTAGAAAGGCACATGTGCCTCCTGTCACCTAGATAGGGAGCATGATCACTATTGGAGAGAAACTCTTTCAGTGGGGATTGGGGGAGTGGAAAGACTTTGACACTTTGCTGGCTTTACCCAAAGTTTGATTTGGCAGGAGCCTCTTGGAAAGCAGACAAGCACTAATAGAGCAACTGGGGATGTCTGAGTTCAGATTTCAAATCCAAATTAAATCAACTCACAATTGCTACCAACAGGAGACACAGACAATGATCAGAGGGACATCTGACTCTGGCTTTGAACTGATATTTTAAAACTTTCCCCAAACAGTGTCTAACTTCCTATCAATTCATACTTAACCCCTTTCTGTGATTTCGAGATATCAGTGTAGTTCCTTCAAGTTGCAGTTTTTGTGGAATTAACCACTCTGCACTTCAAAGTGCCACCATTGTATGGTAATATCCTGAATTACACTGGAAGTTCATTTCACTGATTACTAACAGCAGAACTGAAAAATGAAAACTACAACAAAATAGTGGTTTTAGCTGAGAAAGGAGCATACACATAAGGAAGACATGTTTTATTCTCCTTTGAAATATGTTTGAATATTTATGACAGCTTTCCTACACAAAACTTCAATAGAGTATGTGTTATTGAGGAATATTTTAGGTATTAAAAATTAATGGGGAGCTGCATTATCCAAACATTATACCAAATAATAAATTATCTTGTAACCAGATATTAAATTTAAAATTAATTACTCATTATTTTAAATTTACTTTTTATATTAGTTTTGCATACATCTAAGTTATTATAATTCTATTAAAGTCAAAATTTTCTCTGAAATTTGTACAGTGTATATTCTAATGTTCAAAAATGTCTATTAGAAAATGTCTATATATTCTATTTCCAGATTTTCAATGATGGATTTTGCCAAAGCACAATCATTACAAAAATCACACAACTTCATTTTTCAAATTAGCACAGCAAAGCATAACAGGACAATGTGCATCATCCAATCAGTAGATAGAGATATTATGATACATATGCACAATGATACATATGCACAATGAAAGGAAACTCTCTTGACAGGATGGATAGAGCTGGAAATTTCGGAAATCAGCCACAACCAGGAAGACAAGTATCACTCTTGAGAGAATAATGCTTCTACTAATATTTTGAAAGTTTCTTAATAATCAGTCATTAAAATACCTACCCAATACCTCCCAAAATCATGCATTGGAACTCAGGCTTAGCTGTTTCTCAGAATAATCAGTGTTTATTTTTTTTCAAGTGCTGTGAGTTGAATGACAGTATCAAAGAAGTGATTCAATTTTTGACGTCCTTTTAACAGTTAAAAGACAATAGATGTCTCTTGATGTGTGGTAGTATTTTTCTCTGCCAAAAAAGAACTAGATAAAAAAAGAAAATATGATTATTCTCTACAGAGAAGGAACAGACTTGATGTTAGACATTCCCAAACTAACTCCTTTATCACACATCTGAGGGATCATCAAAGGTCACCAAAAATGTCTCAACTTTTGTTGTGAAAATCATCACCTGTATATAAATAAAACAATATCTAAAAAGTCTTTATGGTAAATTAGAACTCATATTGCACCCAGAAAAGATACAACTTTAAATGACTATATTTTTCTTGTATACTACTGAACTTTAGTTACAATGATTCAGTCTTTATCTTTTGAGTTGTTTTTCACTGAGAGGAAAATAAATCTCAAATTCAAATGAGTTAGTAGACAAACCCTACTTATTAATTGTTTGACAGAAGTCCAATAATACACATTTATTTTATTTTTCTTAATGTTCTAGATTCATTATTTTTAAAAATTTGTCAAAAAATAAGTTTGCAAGAACCTACCTACAATAAGAAATAAAAAGAAAGCATTAGTAAATGAATATGATTATTTCCAATATTGTCATAGCATCCACTTTCTTGAGTTAAGAATAAAGAGTTTGTCTTTCCACAAGTTTAAATAATAATAATACATAAGAAATCCAGATAAAACTTTAGGTAATATGATTATAATAATTACAAAAATTAGCAAAACAACAAACAAACAAACAAACAAAAAACCCAAAGCGGGTTGACAAGATGGCTTAGCAGCTAAAGAAAGTAGCTACTACATCTGTAAACTAAATTCATTTTCTAGAACTGAAATGGTTTAATAATGGAACTGACTCTTGTAAATTGTTGTCTGACATCTGCACTTATAACACACACACACACACACACACACACACACACATACACAAGAAAAAATGTGAAGGCTTTATTTTGTAGGAAAAAAAAACTGTAGAGGAGGTAGGTGTCTGTAAGGATCAGAGCCTGCCATCACTTACAAGGCAGAGTAGCTACAAAGCAGAAGAGTACCATCATCAGGTAGGGTAAGAAGTTGAAAAGCATCCTTTTGTTCTGAGATTCATGTTGTGAGGTGAGACTAAAAGATTAGTGAGTAGAAGAATGTCAAGTGAATAATAAACACATGAATAATAAACATCTTTTATGGCCAGCCATTTTCCAGGGTCTGCAAGGTGTGTGCATGTGTGTGTGTGTGTGTGTGTGTGTGTGTGTGTGTGTGTGTGTGTATGTGAATACTAATTATTATCATTAGATGTGGATTACTTATTACTCTAATTTTAGGAAACAGTAACCAAAGTGGATGAATATTTCAAAATGGCATGGTCATGGATAATGTGGCCAAAGTTTGTTTGGAACAAAAGGTGGAGCAGGGAGGTGGGTTGTCCATGTAGCTCTTTCCTGCTGGAAGAACTTAGCATCCTCATTTATGGGTAGGGCCATGGATTTTTTGTATTTTAAAATTTAAAATAATATTTAAAAATAATGTCAGGGAGAAAGAGTCTTCCTGGATGATGTTTAGCCTGCCACAATCTCTTTAGATACCTACTGTTCTCCCATCAAGAGTTGAAAACAAAATTATTGAGGAAATTGGTGTTGAGTAAATCTACTTCCTGGTGACCTTAAGCAGACAGGCGCAGTAAGGGTCTTGTCTTTTACAGATTTTTGAGACATTTCAGGGCAGACAAGGGGATCCAGAAACATGTAGTTACATTGTTGCAAGACCCTCTGAGTATGAGTGAACTGTAAATGACAAAAGATAAAATTAAGGGGGCAAGTCAGTACATAAGGTCCAGAAATTTGTAGAATAACTACAAAAATTTAATAGATTTAAGATGTTTTAATGAATAGATTAAAAGATCCATTTTTAAGCCTTTCTGAAATAGATGATAGTGTTTAGCCAGTTAGATTGATTTTTAAAGAACTTATATAGCAAAGAAGACATGAGCAGACTTAACAGATATATACTAAGTGTACTGTGTTCACAGATAGGAAGAGTAACAGGTTCCTTTAGTTTGATTATGACTGTTGCAGCTGTGATTGCTCCGTTTGTGATGTCAGTAGCCAATTTTGGCTGGAGGAACTGCAGGTGGGTCTCTCTCTGGAACATCTCTGGAGACAGATCTAAACAAGTCACCTATGCAAAGCAAAATGGTAGCTACAGTGGTAGGCTGCCAAAGGGCAAAGATTGAGTTAGGAGGAAGATAGAAATGAAGTTATTAGGCATGGAAGCATTCATTAAACAAAGAAAAGGAGTCTGAATATAATTGTCTGTCAGTGCAGGGATTTTAATTCGCAAGCAGGTTTCCATAAAAAGCAAGGCAGGCACAAGGCAACAGTTAACCTTTAGTAAATTGGGTAAGGAGATGCTTCCAAGAGGAAAGTTAGCACTAGGTTTTACAAAGTATCATATAATTGGCAAAAAAAAGTAGTTTTATGGTGAGAAAAAACATAGCAAATTATGAGGGGTATAAGATTTAGGAAGGCTCTGGGCAGTGGTGGTGCACACCTTTAATTCCAGCACTCGGGAGGCAGAGGCAGGCAGATCTCTGTGAGTTCGAGGCAGCCTGGTCTGGCAAGTTCCAGGAAAGGTGTAAAGCTACACAAAGAAACCCTGTCTTGAAAATCAAAAAAAAAAAAAAGATTTAGGAAAGGTCTTATAGAGAAGGATCAGAAGGCAGATCATATTCTATGGCTTTAATGTAAGGACTTTTTGCATGTGGATGTCAAGTGTGTCACCCTTTAGACAGTGGTATCCATTGTTCAGGCTCACTGTGGCAAGTTGGTGCTGCAGCGGAATTATTTTGAAAACACATTTCAAAAAATCTTTCGTCCAGTGACCTTAACTACTGTACCATACCATATTGCTGGATAAATGACATACAGAATAAGGGGAAATCAAGACTTCTACTCATATGGAAATGTTATCACTACATTTGATCATTCATGGTACCAAAAGGTACTATGAAAACTGCTGAGGGAGAGAAGTAATCCTAATCCTGGTAAATCACAGCAGGGCCAGGCCTGCCAAAATATGCCCATTGGTGAAATATTGGCCAGTATATTATGGTGGTAAACAGCTGATTTCTGCTTATATCTGTGACCCACTCCATGAGATAGCTCCCACTGTACCTGTGACAGTGAAAGGTGCTGAGAATCTGTGTTTAGAGAGTTCATAGGTCTTAAGGATGCATTAAATATTATTATTCCTTTACATGGAAATAGATTAAATGACTCACAATGAAAGAGTGTCATACCCATAGATCAAAGAGGCTACTACTTGCAGTAGCTAGCAATTAACAGAGATCCCAAAGCTGGCTGAGGGGCAGAGATTAAAATCTGTTGGGTGTTCAGCACTAAATGTGGTATTCATAACGCATCCAAATTCTGGGGGCCTCAGAATTTTTGAGGAAAAAGGACCAGAAAAAAATGTAAGCACTAGTGGTGGTAGATAACCTCAAGGAAATTGTTTCCAGGCACAACATGACAGATGCACATATAAACCACAGTGATTATGTCATCGTACATAATACCCATGTAAGCCCAAGCCAGACCACATATCAGCACAGAGGTTAGAAAGCAAACACAAACCTCCATGAGAAGTGAGGAGATGTTGGCATTTGATAGCTGTAGGGAGAAAGGAAATCAGTTTCCTTTAACAACCTGAGACATGAGAATTTGACCACAGACCATGGGAGGCCCCACTCCCAAGAATCACTGGAAAATATAAATTGGAATCAAGAGTGAACAAAATAAAAACCAGGCAAACAAAAATGAAGTAATTTCAAAGTTTGGTAGGAAGGGATTTGGGAAGACACGTACATGTAATGGGAGTAGTTGGGGGTAAGGGCCTAACCTATTAAAGTTTTTGAAGCAAAATAGAATTCATTTTTTTAAAAGTCTCTAAGAGTAAAAAGATTGTTGGCTTCTGGCCATGAAGAAGGTTGAAAAGAAGCTACTTCCCATGAGAAGAGAGAGCAGGCATCTCCCAACCAAGGGTTAGGTTCTGAAAGAGGGATCTCAAAGATGACACACCTGTCTATACCGCCCCCTTATGGGAAAAACTTTAACTTTGGTCTGGGGGAGCTCTCCATCCTGTTTTGGGATTTTTGATATGTTTAGGCTGGTGGATGGCCAGAAAGGAAGAGTTTCTTGAGAAGGGAAAGATATTTCAAAATTCATCCAAATTAGAATTGCTGTGGTGAATATGAAGTGTGTACAGAAGAAATGATCCTTATAACAGGAGCGGAATGTAGATATGAGGAGTCAGAGTGGGAAACAGGAGACAAAGGAGTTAGATCCTGAATTAAAATGTTAGTTAAAAGAGCAAACAAGGTCCCACTGCCTGGTGCCTCCCATACAGTTCAAGCTAATCAATTGTCTCACTTATCCAGAGGGCCTGATCCAGCTGGGGGCTCCTCAGCCTTTGGTTCATAATTCATGTGTTTCCATTCGTTTGGCTACTTGTCCCTGTGCTTTTTCCAATCTTGGTCTCAACAATTCACGCTCATACAATCCTTCTTCTTTCTAGCTGATTGGATTCCTGGAGCTCCAGCTGGGGCCTAACTGTGGATCTCTGCATCTTCTTCCCTCAGTCATTGGATAAGATTTCTAACATGACAGTTAGGGTTTTGGGCCATCCTATCGCCAGAGTAGGTCAGTTTGGACTTCCTCTCTACCATTGCCAGTAGTCTATTGTGGAGGTATTTTTGTGGATTTCTGGGGACCTTTCTAGCACTTTGCTTCTTCCTATTTCCATGGGGTCTTCATTTATCATGGACTCTTTTTCCTTGTTCTCTCTCTCTGTTCTTGATCCAGCTGGGATCTCCTGCTCCCCTAAGCTCTCTTTCTCCTCAACCTTTGCCCTTCATTACCTTCCCTCACGACCAGTTTTCTTTAGTTCATGAGCTGGCTGTTTTGAACCTGGGGCCTATGCGGGGACACTTTGCTCAGCCTGGGAGGAGGAGACTGGACCTGCCTGGACTGAATCTACCAGGTTGAGCTGAATCCCCAAGGGAGTCTTTGCCCTGAAGGAGATGGGAATGGGGGGTGGGCTAGGGAGAGGGCAGGGAAGTGGCATGAGGAAGGAGGAAAGGGGAATCCGTGACTGATATGTAAAATTAAATCGAATTATAAAATTAAAATAAATGAGAAAAAAAAGATCATTCTACTCTCTATAACTTTAAACAAGTTTAAAAAAAAAAGAGCAAACAAGGGAATGATAACTTAAGATAATATAAGCTTCTAGCTACAGAGAAAAACCTAAAATAGGTGGGGTCTATGTAAGAATCAGAGTTCAAATGTGCAGAAAGGTTGTAAGAGCAGAAGGACTAGAACGTCAGCTACAGTATAGAGTTCTTTGTACAATAACATGGAAATTACCCCCTTGAAATTTCAAGAAAATGACTGCCAAAGAAGGCCAGAACAAAGGTAGTGGCATTTGACATGCCAGTATGGGTTGGGAAACATTCACAACATATTAAGACTAGATGAAGAGCTATAAGCAACTAATGACTGTTGAGAAAGGAAGATGAAATCTTCATGGGCAAGCCCAAAGATAGCTTACATAATACTAACTGCTCAGCTTTGTATGCATACATGTGAACAACATTAAACAGACTCATATATATTCATATGTACATATACACAAGGGCATGCACACACATATGCACATATATGTGTGTATATATGTATGTATGTATAACAATAATAATTAAATAGAACACAAACTTGAGAGAGTAGGGAGGACATAGAAGGAGTTTGGGGGAGAGGGAGAATCAAACATTGTAAAATAATCATGTATGAAATTCCAACACAATATTTAATTAAAAAATAACCCATGCGCCAAATATACATATTTAAAAGAAAAAGCAAAGTATCAATATTTTGCTAGCTGCTCTCAGAGAATGAAATATAGATCAGTTTAAATATAGTCTAAATAAACTGATGTAGACAAAAATTGTATTTAACAGGAACTCAATTAAAAACATCTGGGAGAATCTGATAGTTTTAAATTTTAGCATTGTATACTAAACTACAAAAACACTTGTTTCACTGTTGGTACTTTTTCTAATAAGAAAAATTTTTATTCATTTTTTTATATCAACCAAAGATCTCTCTTCCCTCTTCCCACCCCTCTAGCTTCCCCTCCCCCAAACCACTTCCCATTCCCTCCTACAAAAAGGTAAAGCCTTCCAAGGGAAGTCAGCAGAGCATCATATATTCAATAGGGTCAGGTCCAAGCCCCTGCCCCTGCATCAAGGCTGTGTGAGGTGTCCCATTATAGGCAGTGGGCTCTAAAAAGTCAGCTCATGAACCAGGGATGGATCCTGATCCTACTGCCAGGGGGCCCCTTAAGTAGCTAAAGCTATACAACTGTCTCGCTTATACAGAGGGCCTAGTCCAGTCCCGTGGAGGCTCCACAGCTGTTGGTCTAAATTTCATGAGTTCCTACTAGTTTGGTTTGTTTGTCTCTATAGGTTACCCCATCATGATCATGATGCCCTTACTCATAGAATCCATTTTCTGTCTCTTTGACTGGACTCCTGGAGCTCAGCCTGGTGTTTGGCTGTGAATTTCTGCATCTGCTCCCATCAGTTACTGGAGAAAAGGCTCTGTGATGACAGTTAGGGTATTCACTGTTCTAATTAATGGGATGGCCAGTTCAGGGACCCTCTTGACTATTGCTAGTAGTCTAAGCTGGGGTCATCCTTGTATATTCCTAGGAACTTCCCTGGCACCTGGTTTCTCCCTATCGCCATGATGTCTCATTCTATCATGGTATCTCTTTCATTGCTCTGCCACTCCATCCCAGTTCCAGCCTGACCATCCCATTCCCTTATGTTCTCATCCCTTATCTACTACCCTCTATTGCCCACCCCTCATCCCCAGTTTAAAAATGGAGATCTCATCTATTTTCCCTTCCAAGTGTGATCCATGTGTCCTTGTTGGCAAGCTTCTTTGGAGCTCTGGGTTGAATTCTGGTTATTCTTTGCCTTACATCTAGTATCTACTTATGAGTGAGCACATACCATATTTGTCTTTCTGCGTCTGGGTTATGTCATTCAGGATGATATTTTTCTAGTTCCACCCTTTTGCCCTCAAATATCATAATGACATTGTTTTTTTACTGCTGAGTAGTATTCTAGTGTGTAAATATACCACATTTTCTTAATCCATTCTTCAGTTGAGGGGCATCTAGGTTGTTTCCAGATTCTGCTTATTATGAATAATGCTTCTATGAACATAGTTAAGCATGTGTCCTTGTGGTATGATTAAGCATTCCTTGGGTATATGCCCAAGAGTTGTATACCTGGGTCTTGAGGAAGATTGATTCCCAATTTTCTGAGAACTGCCATACTGATCTCCAAAGTGGCTGTACAAGTTTGCATTCCCACCAACAGTGGAGGAGTGTTCCCCTTGCTCCACATCCTCTCTGACATAAGCTGTTTGCAGTGTTTTTAATCTTACACATTCTAACAGGTATAAGATAGTATCTCAGAGTCATTTTGATTTGCACTTCCCTGATAGTGTCATCTAACCAAAAATGGTGAATTAATTGGCCCAAAGAGTGGTGTACACATTGCCATATCCACTGTGAAGTAGACACAATAACCTTAATTTGAATATTAAATTTGAACAAACAAAACTTATTTTCATGTATACCATGTAAATTTATTTTCATATTAGATAAATTAGTTATTTGGTTAGGTAGATGGTTGTAGGTAAGTATTACAATCAATTTTGAAAAATTTGAAAGTAACACAAATGAACCTTGTGATTACAGTTAATGTTATGCCCACAGTCTTCTATAAAAATATTTCTTTAAAAAAAGAAAAGCATCATAAGACAGGGTAGCTAAAAGGGTAATATTTATTTTTCACAATTCTGGACACCAGAAGTTGGAGATTATAGTAAAACTATTGTTAGGTTCTGGTGAGGATTCATCTCTTGGTTACTCCACATGAAAGGCTGAGAGGTTGTTGGGAGCAACTTTCTGGTTGTTTTGATAAAGGCACTATACTATTTCAGTAAGGCTTCACCACTAATACAAAATCATTTCCTGGAAGCCATCTTCCTGATGTGATCATACGGTAGGCTAGGACTTCAGCACTTGAATTTAGAGGCACATACATATTTGGTACCTAGAAATATATTTATTAGATGTTCTAGGTAGGGAATCTATCTTTTTTTCCATTTACAGCCAACATTGAACTAGCTACGATGATGGTCTACAAGTTGTCTTTAACTAAAATTCTGTCTTCAGACTGTCTTTATCATTACTCTTTAGCTGTCAGTTTGCATTCATTAAAATTCGGATTCATTTTATTATTTTCCCTAGGTCACCCTCTGAGTATCCTACTTATCTAGGTTATGTGTGTTTCCCCTGAGCAACTGTCTCTTTCCCTCCTCTGGTCCTGTGCTGTCTAACACTAGTGCCATGACACTGTAAATACTTTGTCATCTGAGGGTACATCATACCAGACTGTAAGAACAGTGAACATATGGATTTCCTGCTTAATGTTCACATTGATGACAGCACTTTATTCTGTGCGGACCACATAGTAAATGGTCTATACATATCTGAGCATGATTTAATGTGAGTTGAGTCTCTGAGCACTTTCTACTGTGAAATAGCTTTTTACTCTTTGAATTGTCCCTCACTACTGAGAACTTTTACCTCCTATGACAATATAACTTAAGTGTTTGTTCCAGAAAATGCTTGTACTGAAAGATAGGACTGTTATCAAATAAATCACCTTTATTCTCTGCTGGAGATTTCTATACTGAGCCTGCTCCCTGGGAAAAGTGCTTGTTTATAAGGAAGCTAAATTGCCAGAAAATCTAACCATATTCTTTATCCTTACTGTGTGCCCAGACCATAAACTGCTATTCCATACTCTTTGTTAAATTCTAGCAAAATTTCCCCTACTGAAATGTAGATATCAAACCTCTGAAATCCAGCCATTAGAATGCATTCATTTCCTTGTGAGCTCCTTTCTTAGGGAACTTTTCAAAATAATACCTAGTCATATAGCCATGATTAAACTTAATTACTATTTTATCAATAGATTGATCAGGTGTGATAACATTACCAAAAATTTAAAGTTCCAAAGGAAGAATCTCTCTCTCATAATTTCATTTATTAAACACTTTTGATTGAACACTGATAATATACTAAATGTGGCCCAGAGGTCAAGACAAACCATATAAGGCACTAATTAGTTAGACGTGTACTTTCCAAGAGTTTTTAGTTCTAGGCAACTCATAGTGTTATTGAACACATTTATGCTCCTGACCTTCTTGAGATGTCTCATTGCCTTTTTTTGGTTTTGTTTTTATTTCTTCTATGAGGAAGCACATATTAACAGGAGGTTGACATTGGTCTAAATTATTTCAGTGGCTGAAGTTGAAAAACCATACACAAGGCTATACTTAGGATTTAAACATAGAAAATGGGATTGAGATTATCATTTCATACTTGATATAGTTCATGACAATTTATGGTAACTGTGTCATATTCATCCCCAGCATAGACAGCTATATTTTGTTGTTGAAAAGATAAGCATAATTATTTATGGACATTGAGGGGACAATTTTTGACTTCATACAGAAACAAATAAAAAAGAATATAGGCTAGCTAAAACAGTCCCAAATAATAAAAGGACTACTAGACTAATCACTATCCACAATTTTGGTGTATAAAGAGCTAACTCATAAAAAGAGCACACTATTCACCTAAAAATAGATACATTATTCAATGCAATCTATTTGAACACCCTGACCACATCTATGCACACATGATTTGGGACACAGAGGCCAGAAGTACACACTTGCAAAAGGATAGTTCTTCAACAAAAATTGCTAGTTGAACTGGATGGCTGCATACAGAAGAATGCATATAGTTCCATATTTATTACCCTGAACAAAACTCAACTACAAATGGATTAAGGACCTTAAAATAAGTCCAGCTACCTCAAATCTTATAGAGTTAGAAATAGTATGAAATTCATTTGCATTGGAAAAGAGTTTTTAAACAGTGCACTGATAGTACAGATGCAAAATAAATAAATAAATGGGACCTCATGAAACTGAAAAAGCTTCTTATAGAAAAGGATTCCATCATTAAAACAAAGTGGCAATCTACAGAGTGGAAAAAGATCAATATCAATTTGATGACCAAGAAAGGGTTAATATAAAAAATATATAAAAAAAAATGAAACAAATTGAACATCACAAAAACAAAACCCAATTGAAAGTGGGGTAAAGAAATAAATAGAAGTTTTCAAAAAATAAAGCAAAAATGGCTTTATCACATACAGAAATGTTTAAAATCCTTATTCATGATGGAAATGCAAATCACAACCAACTCCTCTGAAATTTTCATTTTGCACCAAGCAGAATGGCCAACATCAATAAAACAAGTAAGAATTTGTGCTGGCAAAGGTGTGTGTTAAGAATAACTCTCATCTACTCCTAGTTCAAGTACAAACTTTTACAGCCAATATGGAAATTAATGTGATGACTCCTCAGGAAGCTTGAAATAGATCTACCTAAAGATCCATCTTTACCACACTTGGGCCTACAGCCAAAGCACTGTACATCTTGCTACAGAGACAATTGCTCATCCATGTTCCTTTCTGCTTTATTCATAATAGCTAGAATTTGGAAACAACCTAGATATCCATGAACAGATGAATGGATAATGAAAATATGGTACATTTACAAAATGAAATATTATTTGGTCCTTTTAAAAATATAACTCGCCAGCCAGTGGTGGCTCACGCCTTTAATCCCAGCACTTGGGAGGCAGAGCCAGGTGGATCTCTGTGAGTTCAAGGCCAGCCTGGGCTACCAAGTGAGTCCCAGGAAAGGTGCAAAGCTACACAGAGAAACCCTGTCTCAAAAAACCAAAATAAATAAATAAATAAATAAATAGATAAATAGATAGATAGATAGATAGATAATAAAAATAAATGAATAAATAAAATAAAAATGTAGCTCATAGGTAAATGGATAGGAGTTGTATAAAAGACTCTGTATGAGGTTAATCAGGCCCCCAAATAAATATGATATATATTCTTTTGTATGTGGATAATAGCTTTTAGCCTTAGATAGACATACTACAATCTCCATAACAAGAGGTTAAATAGGGAGTAAGAGGATTATAAGAGGCAGGGGAAATGTGGGGAAGACTTCCTAAAGAGGGTGAAATAATTTATATGTATGGAGAGGCAGTGGAGGGTGATAACAATAGAATTAGACAGGGAAGGTGAGAGAAGTCACTGGTAAGGGTAAGGAACAGAATACTGGGACAAGTAATACTAAGGAACACTTGAGGGGGATGCTGGGGGATTCCTTTCTGTATACTCTGAATATATGTTGTTCCCTTTGGTTAATAAATAACCTGCTTTGGCCTATGGCAAGACAGCTTAGAGGCAGGCTGGAAATAATAGCAGAGATTCAAGAAAGAGAAAGTTGGCGTCAGGGGACGTGCTAGCCCACCTCCAAGAAACAACAAAATGCCCGCAGACTGGTAATGCCATGGCCACATGGCAACATATAGATCAATAGGAATGGATTGAGTTAATTTATGAGAACTTGCTAGCAAGAAGCCTGGGCCATAGTCCATACAGTTTGTAAGTAATAAAAGCCTCTGTGTGTTTACTTGGGATCGAGCTGCTGAGGGACATACAGGATATACAGCTGCTGGGCAAGATACAGGAAAACTTCTGACTACAGGTCATATGGAAGTGTATTACAGTAAAAGCTCAATTAAAGAAAGTACTACCAGTTCTTGGTTAGAACCAGAGACTAGATAGCTCAGAGGCCCATAATAAAATGAAAAAATACACTTTAAAAAATGTATCAATAAAATGACTCCTAATAATATTCTGCTATAGTCATAGATCAGTGCCTTATCTAGTCCTCATCAGAGAAGTTTTCTACAGCAGCAGGTGGAATAGATGCAGAGACCCACATCCAGACATTATGCAGAGATGGAGTCCTTGGAACATACAGCTCTAAATGAGATGTCTGCATCAAATACCTCCTCTCACAGCTCATGGAATTCCATGGAAAATTGATGCAGGAAGAGTGTAAGAATGAGAGAGGATGGAGAACACTAGGAGAATATGGCTCTCTAGAACAAACTAAACGAGGTGGGTATGAAATCACAGAGACTGAAGCAGCAAGCACAGGGCATACACAGGTCTGCACAAGGCCCTCTGTGTATGTATTTTAGCTTTAGGCTTAGTATTTTTTTATTATTATATTTGTGTTTTAATGGGTTCCCCTGTCCTCCCCCCTCCCACCCCCGCCTCCACCTTCTCCCCATCCCCTCCCCTCCATTCCCATCTCCTCCAGGGCCAAGACTCCCCTGGGGATTCATTTCAACCTGGTGGATTCACTACAGGCAGGTCCAGTCCCCTCCTTCCAGGATGAGCTAAGTGTCCCTGTGTAAGCCCAAGGTTCCAAAAAACCAGCTCATGCACTAAGGACAGGTCCGGGTCCCACAGCCTGGGTGCCTCCCAAACAGTACAAGCTATTCAGTTGTCTCACTTATCCAGAGGGCCTGCTCCAGCTGGGGGCTCCACAGCCTTTGGTTCTTAATTCATTTGCTTCCATTCGATTGGCTTTTACCAATCTTGGTCTCAACAATTCACACTCTTACAGTCCCTCCTCTTTCTCGACAATTGGACTCCTGGAGCTCCATCTGGGGCCTGGCTGAGGATCTCTGCATCCACTTCCATCAGTTATTGGATGAGAGTTCCAGCACAACTGTTAGGGTGTTTGGCCATCTGATCACCAGACTAGGTCAGATCAGGCTTTCTCTTGACCTTTGCCAGCAGTCTATAGAGGATGTATCATTGTGGATTTCTGGGGACCTCTCCAGCACTCTGCCTATTCCTGTTCTCATGTGGTCTTCATTTATTATGGTCTGTTATTCCTTGTTCTCCCTTTCTGTTCTTGATCCAGCTGGGATCTCCTGCCCCACTAAGCTTTCTTTCCCTCGAACCTTGCCCTTCATTACTCCCACTCTCATTCAGGTTGTTCATGTAGATCTCATCCAATTCTCTGTCATTGGGCAACCCCTGTGGCTTTCCTAGTGTCCGTTTTCTAGGTAGCCTCCCTCGAATTGTGTAGCAGTCTAGTCATCTTTGCTTTCATCAAGTAACCTCCTATGAGTGAGTACATACCATGTTTGTCCTTCTGAGTCTGGGTTACCTCACTCAGGATGATTTTTTTCTAGATCCATCCATTTGCTTGCAAACCTCGTGATGTCACTGTTTTTCTCTGCTGAGTAGTACTCCATTGTGTATATGTACCATATTTTCTTTATCCATTCTTCAGTTGAAGGGAATCTAGGTTGTTTCCAGGTTCTGCCTATTACAAACAATGCTGATATGAACATAGCTGAGCAAATGCCATTGTGGTATGATTGAGCATTCATTGGGTATATGCCCAAGAGTGCTACAGCTGGGTCTTGTGGGAGATGGATTCCCAATTTTCTAAGGAAGCACCATATTGATTTCCAAAGTGGCAGTACAAGCTTGCATTCCCACCAGCAGTGGAGGGGAGTTCCCCTTGCTCCACATCCTCTCCAGCATAAGCTGTCTTCTGTGTTTTTGATCTTGCCATTCTGACAGGTGTTAGGTGGTATCTCAGAGTCATTTTGATTTGCATTTCCTAGATAATTAGGGATGTTTAGCAATTCCTTAAATGTCTTTCAGCCATTTGACCTTCCTCTGTGGAGAATTCTCTGTTTAATTCTATAGCCCATTTCTTAATTGGACTGTTGGGCATTTTGATATCTAATTTCTTGAGTTCTGGTGATCTTACCAAAAGCAATCTACAGATTCAATGCAATCCCCATCAAATTACCAACACAATTCTTCACAGATCTGGAAAGAATAATACTCAACTTCATATGGAAAAAGAAAAAACCTAGGATAGCCAAAAGAATCCTGTACAATAAAACAACCTCTGGAGGCATCACAATCCCTGACCTCAAGCTTTACTATTGACCTACCATAATAAAAACAGCTTGGTACTGGTATAAAAACCAACATGGGGACCAATGGAATCAAATTGAAGACCCTGACATTAACCTGCACACCTATGAACATATAATTTTTGACAAAGAAGCCAAAAATATACAATAGAAAAAAGAAAGCATCTTCATCAAATAGTGCTGCCATAACTGGATGTCAATACATAGAAGGCTGCAAATAGATCCATATCTGTCACCATGCACAAAACTTAAGTCCAAGTAGATCAAAGACCTCAACATAAATCCAGTTACTCTGAACCTGATAGAAGAGAAAGTAGGAAGTACTCTTGAACGCATTGGCACTGGAGATCACTTTCTAACTATAACACCAGTAGCACAGACACTGACCTGTTGAAACTGAGACGCTTTTGTAGAGCAAAGGACACGGTCAACAAGACAAAGTGACAGCCTACAGAATGGGAAAAGGTCTTCACCAACCCCACATCTGACAGAGGGCTGATATCCAGAATATATAGGCTTAGTATTTTTATTGACTCCTGAGTCAGTCTCTGATTCTTATGCCTGCTCTTTGGATTCTTCCTTTTGCTGAGTTGTCCAACTTTGACATGATGGTTTGGCTTTATTGCATTCTATTTTGACACATTTGGTAGTTGTGTTGATTTGAATAGGAATAACCACCATAGACTAATGTATTTGAATGGTTGGCCCATATGGAGTGGGGATTTTATAAGATGTGGCCTTTTTGGAGTAGGTGTAGCCTTACTGGAGGAAGCTTGCCATTGTGGAGGTGGGGTTTGAAGTCTTATATGCTAGAGCAATGCCCAATGTGATACAGAGTGTCTTGATGCTGCCTACAGATCAAGGTGTAGAACTTTCAGCTCCTTCTCCAGCACCATATCTGCATGCACACTGCCATGCTTCCAGCCATGATGATAATTTACAAAACCTCTGAACTATATATAAGCTAGCCCTAATTAATTTTCCTTTAAAATAGTTAGCATGGTCATGGTTTTTCTTCACAGCAAGAGAAACCCTAAATAAGTTGTTATCTCCTACAACCCTGCTGTTTCTAATAAGAGACCAAAAGGGAGTGAATCTGGATGGGAAGTGTAGTAAATAGGATCTGGAGAAGTAGAAGGAGGGAAAATATAATCATGATGTATGATATGAGAAAATAGTCTATTTTCTTTTATTTATTTATTTTATTCAGAAAAAAATTATTCATTTTACATACCAGTCAAAGATCCCCCTCTCCCCTCTTCCTGCCCCTCCAGTCTCTCCTCCGCAACCCACCACCCATTCCCTCCTATAAGATGATAAGGTCTCCCATGAGGAAGTACATTTAGTAGATGCAGGTCCAAGCCCCTCATCCTGCCTCAAGGCTGTGCAAGGTGTCCCATCATAGGTACTGGGCTCTAAAGAGCCTGCTCATGTACCAGGGATAGATTCTGATTCTATTGCTAGGATGCCCCTTAAACACATCAAGCTATAAAACAGTTTCACTATACAGAGGGCCTAATCCAGTCCCATGCATAAGAAATTATTTTTGTTTTTCTAAAGGAAAAGCCATAAAATGTCTACTAATGACATACTTAAATACCCATGGATCAGTGTTCTGCTGAGACATAATCAGAGAAGTTTACTCCTGCAGCAGATGGGAACAAGTTAAGAGAGCTATAACTGGACAATATGAAGAAAGTGAAAAACCTTGAAACACTCATATCTAAATGGGATATCTTCATAGGATTCCTTCCCCCATTGCTCAGAAAACAATGTGGAAGAAAAGGTGGGAAGAGTGTAAGAGCTAAATTGAGTGTTTGACATCAGGAAGCAGTGTCTTCTAGCGTCAACATGACAGACACATATGAACTCACAAAGAAGGGACAAGAAGCAGAGGGCCTGCATCAAGTCCAACCCATCTGGGATGCAGCACCAAAAGGTATATGAAGTATACATATGCTCCCATCCTTAACCAATAAGACATCTCCACTTGCTAACTGCATGCAGAAGAAAAAACTTAGTTTTCTCCAAGGAAGTATCACTGGTATACAAACAACAAATAAGGGCAGGCAGGCCCCATGACCAGAAGTAAATGAACAGAACAGATGTTGTCAATGGTGTTTTGGGGAGACAGTTTTTGTCACATATTGCTTTATTTAAGCACATTACTGGTTTTGTTGCTTGTACATTATGTTTATTTAATTTTCTATTTCATTTGTTTAGTATGTGTATGTTTCTACTGCTTTTCTTTTTTCTAATTTGCCTTTTTGTTTTCTAAAGAGACAGAGACAGAAGAGATGGGGTTGGATGTTTTGATCAATCATGAAAATCTACGAGCAGATTGAGGAGGAAACATGGTCTAACTACACTGCATGGAAAAATTATTTTCAATTACAAATAGGAAGAACACATAATGTCGTGTCTGTAATAATTCATTGATCTTTACTTTAACATTAATAATATTTAAATGAAGTGCTAACAATGAAATTGAGTTGTTTTTTAATAGTCCCAGCTAACACTGATTGCAGCACTGTGTACAGAGCAAAAACATCAGGAAAGGAATGTCCAAAAAGAAACCAAGAAAATTCTACTACAGTCTTCCAAAGAGCTTATTTCTCTGTTGATGTGTAGGAATATTCTGATTCTAGAAGGGACTGAAAGGGGAAAGTGCTGAATGTCTCTCCACAAAGGAAATCAAGCCCTTGTGACCTTCAGAGTGTTCTCATTCTAGGAGTAAGAGGGGAAGATCTGATGTCTCCACATGGAAAGAGACAGTCACCTTATGGCACTCAGAGTTCAAAGCTGTTACGGAAAGCAAGTCTTAGGGGTGACTAAAATCTAATTTATATAAGAAACCAAAATATCATATTGAAATTTCAATAAGTAAAGAAAATGACTTAGTAACAAACACAAATCATTTGTTTTAAAAAATAATATATGTGTGACTTACTAGTGAAAAGCAACTAAATAGTACAACTGTATGTATATTAGAAGGCTTTTGCAATACTTTGCTTTTGAGTATGTTCTGTGCCTATGGCACCAAAATTATGATGATTTTCTCACTATTATTTTTCAGAAATTATCTGTTCATTTTACATACCAACCACAAGTGCCCATTTCTTCCCTCCTGTTTTCTCCCTCCTCCCTCCTCCCTCCTCCCTCCTCCCTCCTCCCTCCTCCCTCCTCCCTCCTCCATTCTCCTTCCTCCCAGCCTCCTACCCACAACACACCCTGCATTCCCACCTCCTCCAAGGCAAGGACTTCCATGGGGAGTCAGCAGAGCATGACACATTTATGATGTTTTTTTTTTTCAATACTGGAAACCTTTTTGACTTTCTGAGAATTTGAGTGTCTGTAATGATTGCATTCAT